>NW_006198812.1:426640-443506 GCF_000334495.1 Tupaia belangeri chinensis
TGCTCTGCCAGGTGACCAGGCCAAGTTCCCAGGGATGGCAATCCATGGCTGCTCTCTCCCCCATCACACCCAAGGGAAAGCACCCAAGATGGGCCTGTGTCCATGGCTGGCAAACACCTGCCCCCACCCTCTGGACAGTGCACTGGCTCAGCTGCCAGCAAAACAACCACTGCCTTTGCCCTAGGCCAGCAGGCAGGCTGCTGCTGGCAGAGCTCCAGTGGCTTGGTGGTTCCAGGTAGTCTCCCACATTACAGGGTTAGGTCTCTCACTTCCAGTGATTTATGGAGCCAGTCGTTTCCCCTCCTCCCCTCTTTCTCCCTCCTCCTCTCAGGACAATTTTTCCAACTCTCTGATCACTGCTCTGCAGTAACAAGAGCAAAGAGATGTCACTGTTCCTCTCCCCCCGCACCTGCTGTCAGAATGTGATGCTCTTACTCAGTGACCTTCAGCTCTTTATATGGTGCTTGGGACATGACACCAGCCACGGTGCTGTGACTTTGCTGGTTGCCCAGATGTATTGCCCCCTAGAATAGGCCTGGTTCAGAGGTCAAAATGTTCTCTCCTGACTGACCTTCCTTCCTTGCTTTCTTCCTTCCTCCTTCCCTCCCTCTCTCTTTGCCGTAACAACCCATAAGCCTTAGCTTGATTTCTTGGCATGGAAATCCAAGGGGTAGGGTTTCCTTCCATATGGGAGAAGATGAACAGCTGGTGTTCTGAATGGGCTTTGAGCATCTTCAAACTTACTTCTTTTCTCCAAGAGGAAACCAGGAAGATGGTTATCCTCTCTCTGCTCTTCTCAGGTGCTCCAGCATTGCTGTCATGCCCCATCGAGGTAATGGCAACCCCAGGGTCTGGGAGGTGGTAGAGGTATAGCTGAGATGGAACAGGGAGGAGGTTGGGAAGTGCCTCCTGCCTCACCAGCTTTGGAAGCCAGAAACTTCACACACTCAATCCCCCAGAAGTACTTGGGCATTTACCAGGCAGAGGCTGGCATCTGGGAAAACCACAGTTCTATGTAACCACCGGTCACCCTATGGGCCCAGGCCTCTTTCTGTCTGCCATGCCCTGGGGAGGGAGAGTTGGATGGAGAGTGGACAGCACCCAGCCTACCTGTGTTTACCCTCCCATACACATACCCCAGCAGCCCCTCTGCATTCTGTTCAAGAGCACTGATGTTCACCAGACCAATGGAGTTCATGCTCCAAGTGTGGTAGCCAGCAACAGGAGGGGATGTTGGATGTCAGGGCACCCAGGGGCTGCTTCTGAGTTCCCCAGACTGTGGCATGAAGCTACACTGCTCTGGTCTCTGCAACCTGTGTGGGCTCAGTTATCCTTGCCTGTGCCCCTACCCATCAGCAGAACCAGGGAGACTCTTGGATGGTTTGGGGAGCAGGTGCCCACAAGGCTTATTCCTGCTTTTGGAGGGGTGGCATACTGTGGGTGGTTAGTAAAGTGTGTTAGCACTGCTGAGTACTTGCTCTGTCAGGTGTGGTGCTAAGGACTTGCCATCATCTAGTTGAGTCCTCTCAACAACCTGTCAGGCACTCAGTCCCTGACTTTGCAGATGAGGAGTCTGAGCTTCAGAGAGGCAGCTAATTACCCAACATCACACAGTTAATACTCAAATCGCAAGAGCCAAGAACTGGATACAGGATTCCAGTGCTCATGTGCTTAGTAAGGAAGTTAGATGCTGCCTTCCACGGGGCTACTGGGAATTCAGATGTTTAAGGAGCACTAGTTAAATTAGTCAAAATTCCAATGACAGGTAAATCCAGGCTGTTCAGCTAAAGCAATTAACTTCCCAGACTATGGGCTGGAGCAAGCAGAACCACCAGCCCCCTAATGCCAGCTGCAAATGGTGACCTCTGCTTCTCAGGACAGTAAGGCTCTGCGCACTCTCCTCAGCCCCACTGGGATTTGCCTGGCTGGGCTGGGCTTTGGCAGTGAGAGCCTAAGGACATGGACATCTTTGGGAGGGCTATTACTCTGTCAACCACATCTGGGTTTTCTTATTTAGTCCTCTTGGTGGCTAGGGAAATGACATATTATTATACCCATTTTTCATATGGGAAAAATGAGGCTTCTAGAATTTGCATGACTTGTCCAAGGCCCTTAGCCAGTAAGTGTCAGAGCCATATAGATGTTTTGACTCTGGTATACTCTATTGCCCCGGTATATTTTCCATAAGGTATATATGGTATGGCTCTTTTATAGCCTATTTTTAAAAACTCCATAGCATATTTTGACCATGTTTCTATAGGAATAAATATATATCTGCAATACCATTTTAATTACTGCATCATTAATATGAAGTATGTAATGTAAGCATACAATGATATATTTATACAAAGAGTAAGGTTACAGAGGGTAGAGATCAAGTTCTTCTACTTAATTCTCACCTGATCTTATTGCCTTCTGCCTTTTCAAATTAAAGACAGTGCTAATAAGCCCTTCACAAAATGTTAGAAAATTAAAGAATGCATGTACATATAGGGTCCCCCCCCATGCTAGAGGACTATGCACTCACTAGACAGAGACAGTGAAAGGCAGAGGGGAAAGCATTCCCCATGGGAATGGTCATGCTGCAACACTCTCTCCTCCCTCTCTCCCTGCTTTCAGGATGTTAGGCACACATGCACATTCGCCCAGCGCAGTTCCCAAGCCTCTAGGTCCAGGACTCAAACATCATGGTTGGCAAGTGGGATCCAGCTGACTTAACCACAAGGCCATGGAATTATACAGTTTAGTAAATGATTATACATCATTCTTTATTCATGAACGTCATAATGATCATTGTTATTATTGATTAAATACTAGGGTCAGGTGGCTCGCACAGGTTGGTACACTGCAGATGACAGGACCACGGTTACACGGATGTGCTCACTTTATAAAAGCTACCTAGTGATTGGTACCCTTTGCTATGTGATACTTTAATGCCAAGTTTGCATTTTAAAAAATCCTGTTCATGGCTTCCACCTTAATGGAAGTATCAGTTTCTGACTCTGGTCTTTGGAACTCTCTCCAATATGACCTGATCTACCTTCTCTAGAGCAGTCCTGTTCTTCTGGCCACCCTAGTCCACCCCACCAGGAGATGTACCATTCTTTTCCCTTGTCCTACACTTTCTTGCCTCCATGTCTTCTCCTCTTAAGACTTCTCAATATCACTTTCTCTGTGTTTTCTTCCTTGATCACTGTTCAGCTCCTTCTGAGTCCCCTTCCTTCTTGGGTTACATTCTCAATTCTGCTCATTAGGGGCATTCTACCAGTCAATATGGTTTGAATGGTATTTGCTAGAACCACTTGTCAAGCAAGGCCCCATGATCCTATAGTTTGCCAACCTGTGATTAGACCAACAAGGGAATGTTTCCTTTTCCATCATGGGGTGCTTCTCAGACAACTTCCTTCAATCACTGAAGGAAGAGAAGGTCTTTTAAAAGTTTGGGCCATCAATGGCCTGGTGATTAAGGCATTGGATCCCACATGGCTGACTGTGCGATCTGAGTCCTAGACCCCGCTACTTGAGAAACAAGTGCAAAATCCCAAGAGGGAGGAGAAGTAGAGGAGCAGGGATTATGACATGGCCATTCTCCTTGGGGAGCTTGCTCACTTGCTCACTCTCTTCAGTGAGTGTACATACCCTCTGGCAAATTAAAAAAAAAAAAAAAACAGTCTCATGGTCCCCATAGTAGAACTGTTGAACCAGATCACTGGGGGCATAGCCCAAGGACTCTTAGCAGACCCTCCTGGGTGATTGCACTGCACTCTAAGTGTGGAGAACCATTTTAGTCATGAGGAAACCAAGTGCTTTCTTAGCAAAGCTTTTTAATTTTGGCAGAAAATTGAGGCCAACCAACAAAAGAAGTGCTTCCTACCTAAGCAGGTTCTTTTAGGGGAGGATATATTAATACTTATAGAATTATATATATATACATTTGAACTTATAGTTATATTTATCTATATATTCCCATATAGGATTGCCTCACAGAGCACTGTGTTTTACTGTTGTACTGCTGAGCTGCTATCTGGCCCACTTTCATGATATTCTTAAAGCTACTTTGCATTCTACTATTTATAAGGGGTTTTTTAGAATTATTTAATTTTATTTATCATTATTATTATTTTTAAGTTTTGCTACAGGGCACTTGTCCTCACCAGAGAGAGACAGAGAAAGAGAAAGTGAGAAAGCAAGCCACCAGGTCTGAGACTTGAACTGTGGCTAGGGATATGGTAGACTAATGCCTTAACCACTAAGCCACCTGCTGGCCCCTAAGAGTTTTTTTAATCTTCCTCAGACTCCAAGTGCTATGTTTCCAAAAGAGAATGACCAGTGAACAACTCAAGCCCTTTGTAGGCAGATACTCTTGATTGCTCATTCAGAGTCCAGTTATTTATTTCTAGCTAAAGAACCCTAGTTTTATTCTGGCATCCAGCCATAGGGAAGGTGACCCTGTTATAGGGGTAAATGTTTATCAACTGGCTCTTCAGGAAAAATAAACAAACAAATCTCTGATATGTAATGTTTGCCAATTCCTGTGGTATAAATAGTCCCACCATGGCCAATTTCAAGCTACCAACGTGAGGTCACTAAATGCAGGGTTGGGAAGAGATGTGTACTATCAGGTATGAGCTGGCTCCAAGCCAAGAGCACCCTGTTGCCACTAGGGGATAGTTAGTCATTGTGATCCCATCTCATTGCCAGGAGTTGTGCTGTGAGTAGAAAATATTACGGAGTGGTTTCTTTATCAATATGAGAATGAATGGTTTTCTCCTCCCACTGGCATTATTGGATCTGCAATGTGGCATTGGTAGCCATCTTGTGATCATGAAGTCAGCTGGCCTAGGACAACTGAACACACCACGGAGCACAGAATAGTGACAGGGAAAGGACTTCCACCTTCGGCGATGTGGTCAAACTACTGGATTAACCAAGTCAGGTCCTATAGTGCCATGTATTAGGAATCCCAGGTGTGTGCATTTAGAAAACATCCAGATTTTTTTGGTGGGGTGGGGTGAGGGTAGAGCTTTTTGCCTTAGAGCATGTGCACTTGCCAAAGAGATACAGAAACAGTGAGAGGGAAAGTGAAAATCCACCCCCCAGTGGGATAGCCATAGCACAATCCCTTCTCCTCCATTCTACTCCTGGGATCTTGGGCACACACACACGCGTGCACGCACCCAGTGTGAGTTTCAAGCCACTAAGTCCAAGACTCGAACTCTGGTCAGCCATGTGGGAGTCCAGCAATGTAACTACTACTCCATCTGCTGGCCATGGAAAACATCCAGATTGTTCAAGCTTGTTGAGTTGATGTTCTATCACTCTATTGCAGAAAAGTTCCCAACTGATGTCCCTTCTTTGCATTCATCACTCAGAAATTAAGAGACTATGCATGAGTTATGACCCTGCCATTAGCACCTCACCATGGGCAGGTGCAGAGCAGACTTGTAAGAATTCTGAGGCAATGAGCCTACAAGTCAGCTTCTTAGGGCTCCTTGTCCTTCCCCCTCCAGCACCCTCCAAAACCTACATATGCTGTGAAATGCCACTAACTTGCGGTCTCTCCGTCTTGCTCCGGTGCTGCTAGGAGGGTAGGGCATTATCAGGACTTTGGCATCAGTGTGTGTGGCTGAAGTTTAAATGAATTTCATCAGTGTGATTAAATACTTATTACATGAGTCAAACATACGGGCTTCATTAAGCTGGTGAACTCCCAGGAACCTCCTCTTCTGTTTATACAACCCATCTGGACTCTCAGATTACTTTAAAGAAATGGGATAAATGGAGTTCGACATGACAGCCAGGTCGTCTTTCAGCATTGCACTCTCAGAGGAAACTCATCTTCCACTGCTAGCTCTGGTCTCTGTACAGTTAGGTGCAGGGGCTTTTTCCATCTGCTGCTGGCCTCTGCTAAAGGCTGATGCTGGAATTGAGACTTTCAGTGTAACTTGCCAGGACACGACAGACATACTTTTCTCATTGAAGCGTGGAACATTATCTAAAGCCATTTGCAAGCACAAACCTTGGGCCTTTTATGAAGAGGGCACACCTTGAAAGCAAAATAAAGGGCAAGGTTTAATTAATTTACCAGGCCTCTGTTAGTCGTTATTAGAAGCTCTTTATCAAATTAAAGGCCTGCTGGGAAGGCTGCTGAGTGCTGAGAAGCAGTGACATGCATTAAGTGCCAAAGTGGGTTTTAATTGACTGTTTAAATGAGGGAAAGCTCCCTGCAGTGTGACAGACACACATAGCGGGATGTGTGCAAACACACACACACGCGTGCGCACACCAGCACCAGACAGTCTGGAAATTATAAGAATCATATTTTTGGAAGGTTGACATTTCCAAAGCAGAATCAAAGTCATACCAGGAAGGGAGCCCTAAAGCATGTGCCGTTCCATGCTGAATAAATGCCATAGTTATTATTTCTGATAATAACAGATAACAGTGGTGTAGCAGTAAGTTGTTTGAATACTGCCAAATTTATATTGTATGAAGGATCTTCAAAAAGTCATGGATATTATGAAAAAAAAAATTATACATAGATTTCAAAATTTTTTGCACCATAATGTTTTTTTTTTTTTTCTAAAGAGATTTTTGCTTTAAGGCACGTGCACTTGCTGGAGAGACAGAGACAGAGAATGTGAGTGAGAAATTGCGCCCCAGGGGAAATGGCCACACACAATCCCTTCTCCATTTTCCTCTTGGGATTTTGGACATGCATACACTCACGCCCAGCATGAGTTTCAAGCCCCCAGATCTGGGACTCCAACCATGGTCAGTCATATGGGAGTCCAGTGCCTTAATCACTATGCCACCTTTTGGGCCCAATAAACATGTATTTTAATTCCACTTTCCCATGAACTTTTTGAAGTCTATTCTTCCATCCTTCAGCTAAATTGCCAAGTTCTCTGGCTCTTGGATCAAGTTCAGGATTTGGCTTTGTCACATGTGTCTATTAACATATAAAATGGGGCATAAATATCTGCCTTGTTGGAATGTTATAAGAGATTCACACAAAGCTCCTCACAGTGCCTGGCATATACTGACAGTCCCCAGAAATGGTTATTTTGACTACTATAGCCATTTTCTACTATATACTTTTAAAAAGTTATTGGGAATTGTTTATTCCTAGTAGCCCTGGTTAGGATGAGAGCCACTACAGCATGGTGTCTAAAACCATGATTTTGTGTCATATTGATGTCCATCTGTGGGTGGGTGTCACCACATCAAGGGGGCTCTCTAAGCCTCAGCCTCCTTTTCTATAAAAGTGGAATAAATCATACCTACACATTATTTTACTGAGAAAGTTGTTTTTGTTAGAATGAGTCTTAACTGGTAGAGAAAAAAAAAAATCCCAAACCATTGAGGTTTTTTGTTTGTTTTTACTACCTAAGCAGTTTTATCATTTTTAAAGAATTTTGTTGGTACTCTGAGATTACTATCAAAAGCTTTCAATGGAAATTCTTGTTAGAAGATGGAGATCCCCAGGTTTCCTGACAAGGTTGACATGCAGTAGCCTCTGTAACTGTCAGCTTCCTGTCAATGTCACAGTTTGGTGTAAAGTTGGGGAGGAGGTAGGAGAAGGGGAAGGGAAGGAATCATGTGACCACAGAGGATCATAGACACCTATGGAAGAAGTTGGAGGTGTCACAGAATCTTGACCCACAGCTGCTAGGGAAAAACTTAAAATATAGGACTGTGAGTCCTTGGAGCCATTTTGAGCTGAAGGATGTTTTCATAAAGGCTGCAAAAATAAACGTTTCTGGTTGAAAGCCTGTGGCTACGTGCATTTAAACACACACCCTCTGTTCTAATAACACCGCAATTCTGAGCTATCCCCAATGCATCAGCAAGGAACTAACAAACTCCTTCATTCCCAGCATCCTTGCTGAGGGCTTGGAGGGACAGCTCTCACTCAATTTTCCAGCCCCACCAGGCTTTGAACATGAAACACAGCGTCCCAGGGCTCCTACAAATGAGCCACAGCAGGCTGATGTCAGGGCATGGATTCATGGGCTGCCAGGGGGTTAATATCTCTTGCAATTACAAATAAGAAAAAAGCCCGCATTCTTCTCCATTCCGCCTGCTTCACACATCCTTGGCAGCTGGGCTGCCCAATGCTTCATTTAGGCCAATGTCCGTGAAGGAGTGGATCAGCAGGCGCAGGCCATCAGGCGGCCATTTTAAGCCCTTGGCCTCTTCTCCTCTCCCTGCGCTCTGGTGAGACAGACAGGCCTTTGTGTGCCTGGAGCCGGCTAAGCCAGGATGTGACTGCGAGCTGGAATCTGACCTTTCATGGGCTCCAGCACCTGTCAGAAAAACGAACAAGCTTGGGGTGTTTTTTCCGCTCTGGACTTAAATGCCAGTTTTGTGACTCCCTCACAGTGGAGCAGAGCCAAGGCAGTTGTGGTCAACTTCAGCTCTCTGTGGAGCAAACCCGAGACTGAAGTGATGGACAGCCCTGCGTTTCTGAGGCCTGGCCAGTCCTCGGCTCAGAATGAATTCAAGCTGAGCAGAGGATTCCAGTGCTCTGTAGAAGCCTCAGAGCAGATCAAGACAGCCATATTACTCTGGCACTCTGAGTGTGGGAGTGTGTGTGTGTGCATGTGCATGTGCATGCATTCGGCATTGGGACAGAGACCCAGTCGCAGCACACCTGGGTTTCATCCACCAGCTAGGTGCCCATCTGCCAGGGGTGAGATTTATGGGGAGGCATCGGCATACACCCTCCTGGCTCCTGTACCTGTCTAAGCATGAACATACCGGTCTAACGGGTTGGACTCTGTCACTTATGATCTGCAGGACCCCAGTTATATCCCTTAACCTTCCTGAATCTCGACTTCTTCATCTGTGAAATGGGGATAAAAATGTCTTATTCTGAGGTTGGTTGTGGATTAAATGAGATAATAGACCCAAAGCATTAAGCATCTTTCCTAAGCACTGAGTCAAATAGCCAGCTTTCCTGCCCATGCGGGGCTAAAGGAGAAACAGGGGTGCAGGTTATGATACTTGTCCCATGGACACACTCTGTCCCAATCATGGAAGAGAGGCTGACCCAGCCCATCAGTGGCTTCTGGTGTGGGAAGACATCTTTCCTCTTGTGTGGTCGCAGAAGACCATGTATGGGGCTTCTTAGTGGCCTGGACTTCAGTCAGAGGTGCCTGAAAGGCTTGGGGGTTCTGGCGAGGATCTGTGGTTGGAGTGTTTCCCGGCACGCAGAACAAGGTTGGAAACCCACAGGAGGAGGGAGGCTAGTGCACACCAATCCTCCAGCCTAAGGAGCTTGTTTCTGTGAGGTGAAGGTGGCTGCTGGGTCTGCACACTTGGCTCTGGGGCTCCTACATCTGCCACTTCATGACATAGGATAGCTGTCCAAGGCCAAGATGTAGCAGCTGAGGTAGAAGAAAATGTCTACAGTTACACAGACGCCCGACCCGGAGCTGGACACATGCAGGAGATGTCAGTGAAAAAAACCCAAAATGGAATCCCCATTGTCAAAGCTGTTGATGACTGAAAAATACAGAAATATCAATCACATCAAATCTGAGGAATCATACGGATGATAAATAAGCAAAAGGATATTTTAGAAGTGAAATTCCTGTTTGATTTTTACCACATCTCATGAAAATGGCTGGATAGATATTTACCAGTTTCAGAGAGCATGTTTAGAGTGGTCTGACAGAAAATGTAGGCTCTGTTCTGGGGAATCAGAGAGAAACCAGCGCCCTCCACAGGGAGTGAAAGGGAAATTTAGGGACAGGTAGCTGTGATTGGCAGCTGGGGAGGACTGGCCCTGGAACTAAGGTGCTGAGAGCCAAGAAAACAAACCATGGTATGTGAGCCCCGCGTTGGAATGCGGTGGTTGATTTGCAACACGCGGCTGCTTCAGGCAGCTTTGGTAGCTACTAGCTCCAAAGGGAGCAAGCAGATATTTACTATTGATTCTCTTGGAGAACACTGGCTAGGCCCGATAGTAAACACAAACAGGCTAGAACGTCCATTATCTTAATTTTTAAAATATTCTGACCTGTCCAGACTTCACTTTGTAGTCTTTTCATAACTAGTGTTTGAAAGACATAGTTCGCAGTGCGCTGAGCACTTCCCTTTACACGCATCACATTTGACGGACGGATTCCTCTGCAAGAACACTTCTCTACTCTCATCTCAGAAGTAGGGAAACAGGCCCAAGGAGGTTGGGTAACTTGACCAGTTACACTCGGCCAGTAAACGACAAAGCTGAGACACAAACAAGTCTATTTATTCCAGAGCCCAAATTCTTTACCAAAGCATGATTTGCCTTTTCTTGTGGTTTCTTAAAGTGCTGCTTTGCTATTACAAAAGTATTCATATTTGGGTCATAATTTGATTTTGTTGGCATAAAGTTACTTTAATCCATCAAGTGGCACACTGACAGTATATTTCTCTATACCTCTCAAAAGTGTCTGAGCTTGAAAAATTCAAATGAAAATTTTAAAAAGCCCTAAATCAGATTTTCGCTGGTAAGCATGTTATCAGATCATGTTATTATTTGATGTTGGATAAATACTCACTGCTACTGTTAGGTGCTTGGTTGGACAGTTGAAAGGTGGCTTGTTTTAATCTGAATTACATTAAGAAGGGTCAGGCAAGCCCAAGGAGGCTTTGCTAAAGGTTTTTCGTGTTGGTCACAGTTTCGATGTATAGATCATCAATTAGTTGCAGATGTCGGCAGTAATATGGAGTGTAGGAAGGGTCAGGAGAACACTTCATTCCCATTTGAAAGGAATTTAGAACTTAAAAAAAATACTCTGTTAATTGTGAGCTGCCAACATATACTCATTGATGCAAATATATTACTCCCTGGAAAAATAATCAGAATTTTGGAAGTAGGAAACCATAACTCTATAGACTTTATAATGCAATTCAAATAAATACTTGGATTTTTAAAATAATCAAGAAGAATAGCAAGAATCATTTTTATATTTCTCTTGTCTCTGTAACTCAGCAAACATGTACGTTTTAATGTTTACACTAGTTAATCATATGAAGATGATAACAGTAATCATTAGAACAGCAATGTTTGGAGCCAAATGCTAAGAGCTCCCTTTGTTTGCTTTTGTGTTGATCCGCATACTTACCCTCTGAGTTTTGCTGCACTAAGAGGTAAGGAAAATAGGAGGTCATGGAGGGCAAGGTCAAGACCTAGCCATCTTGGGCATCTCCCCCTGTGTACCACCTTCTCCCTCTTAGGCCACGCTTGGTGTGAGATATCATGCCATTCTCTCCGGAGCATCTGCATTTGGGAAGGGCAGTACCAAGTCTCTGTGAGCCATGGATTTAGTAAGAGCTGAGGTGCAGATACCAGAATTATAGGAGGAAGGTGTTGGAGAAGTCGAAGAAGCTCACTGTGGAAAGACAAGAGGGAAGGATTGCTTCTGGAGCTCACTGATCTACTCGGGGCCACAAGTTATGGCCCACCATCGAAATCTGGGGCCAAGGCCTGATTCCATCTGATCATCAGGCTAAGAATGTTTATATATATACACACACACACACACACACACATATATATATATATATGTATATATATATATATACGCACACACATATATATGTATTTAAGAGCATTTTATATTTTTAAAAGATTTAAAAGGGTTTTATATTTGTAAGAGGTAGCGGAGGAGAAGGAGGAGTGGGAAGTGGTGTGGTAATTAAGGCTCCAGGCTCCTACATGGATCATGATTCGAGTCCCAGATCTGGCAGCTTGCTTTCTCATTTCTCTCCCTCCCATCTCTCTCAGATCATATTTGAAAGTAACAATAGTAAATAAAATAATTCTTTAAAAATAAAAAAGGATTAGGAGAAGAAGAGGAGGAAGATTGGAAGTTGGAGGAAAAGAGTGGTGCCACACTAAAATGAGATGTTTTGTAAAGTAATCCTACATGGCGAGGTTCCCAGCTCAAGTTTAGAGACCTCCTTGAATATCCTAACCACATGCTTGCCCGTGATCCGGAACTGGGTGAGACTGGGGGTAGACTGTGGCCTCAAGACCCTTGAGGGTGTTCAGGGTGCTCTCTCTCTCTCTCTCTCTCACATGGAAGAAACAAATAAATGCACTTAGGAAACAAAAAGGAGGAGGAGAAAGGAGAAGAGAGATTACAAAGACCATATGTGGGTCACAAAGCCTAAAATATTTACTACCTTGCTCTTTACAAGAGAAGCTTCCAATCCCTGGTTTAGACCAGTGTTAATAGAGATAAAATTCTGTCACACAAGTAATTTGGAATTTTCCAGTAGTCACATTAACAAAGTAAAAAAAGTATAATGAATGTTAATAATGTATTTTTTTTAACCCAGGATACCCAAAATACTGTCAATTTCAACATGTAATCCACATAAAGATTATTTATGAAATTTTTCATTCTAAATAATTGAAATCTGATTAGTATTTGATGCAACACATCTGAGTTTAGGTCAGCCAATGTGTTTACTAGTTACATTACTGGATGATGTAGGTTTTGTTATGGATGAATGAACAAGATTTCAATGTGAGGAGTGGGATGACAATCTGCATAATTGCAACAGCTATTGACATTTCAGGCTCCATATGTTTAGCAAAATTCCTGGACTGTACCTACTATTGGGTCATCAGGAAAGTCATCACACATTTTTGCATAGAAAAATATGTCATAATTTTCTCTACGATCTACTAAATGCCAGTAGCACAACCTGCCCCAGTGTAACAACCAAAAACGTTTCCAGATATTAACAAAGATCACTGTAAGATCTCACTGTGTTTCAAAGCGAGTGTCAGTGACTACAGCGTGAAAAAGTTATGTTTGGAAATATACTTAGAATCACCCAGAAAATGTCCTCTAAGTCACTCAATTTGAGACTAATGAGTGTTAGTAGGAAAAGCTGAGGCAGGATCTCAGGCCAAAGTATTTGAAATTTATTCCCTAGGCAATGATAGCTATCAAAGAGTTTTGAACACGGGAAAGAAATTAGCAAAGTTACAAATTAAAAAACACTTTTTCTTCCATTTTTGAATAACTAGATTCTTTTCTCTTCTTTTTACAGGGAGTGAGATTTTTCCCCCTTAATGAAAAGCATCACTTAAAGAGCCAATGCCCCCCACCCTGTGTCTGGTGGGTGGTTTTTATTAAATTCCAGTAGAGGGATGGGTTTCCAAAGCAATCAGCCAGCCCCTTGGTGAGCAGGCTCCCTGCCACTTAGCTGACATTCCACCCTGCAGGAGTTGAGGAGAGAGGAAAATCAACAGCAGGCAGGCAGGGTGACTGTAGTTTACAGGCTGGAATTTCCAGTGGGGCAGCTTGGTGTTACAGATGGGGCAGATGCACCAAAGGACGGAGATGGAGGCAATCAGATAACAGCCTCAGGGTCTGACAGTGGTTAAATTGTTCTATTTGCTCAGCTCCTGACATTTAATGGCTACAAAGTTTCCTCATTCTAAGGAGAAATTGAAATATGTATAGGTCTTTACTGTTGATCATGTGATTTGGGGTACATGGTCACGTTTAGTACACGTTTAGTACATCATGACACAATGTTGAAGGAGGAATGTGCATGGTAGATGTATATTTGGGGAGCTGCTAATTTTGGAGAGCTATGGGGCCGTTTGTCCAGCTCTAGGGGATATTCTTCTTTCACCCTGTGGATACATCCTCCCCCTACCTTTCTCTGCCCTGTTCTGTGCCCTGAGAGGCTGACCTCCATGGATTGCATCAGCTAGGCTCCCTTGCCCTCTGGCTTCCTGCTGGGTTCAGCCAAAGGGAGGCACAGCAGGAGATCAGAAAGTGGGGGAGAGTGAGCTGGTCCCTCCCTGCAGGATTGTGGCTTGGCAGTGCCTGCCTCTCTACTGAAGACCGCAGCTCCTACAATGACAGATCTCACCAGCTTCCTAAAACCACTCTCTCTTCCTGTCCTTTCAGGCCTGGGGTTGGGAAGGCCCCAGTGTTGTCATTAGTGTTGGTAGGCTCATCCACACTTCTATAAATCAGCATTCATAAACTCCCTTCTGAGGGTCTCCTCTGCTTCCTGACAGGAGACCCCACTGACATTCCAACTCGTTTTAACTTGTGTTTAGGAGAACCTATTTTTCTCTTCTCTTTCTTTCTTTCAGCATCCACATTTGTTTCTTTATCTGTTTGTTTATTTTAAATTGCCAGAGTGAGCATGCACTCATCAGAGAGATACAGAGACAGAAACAGAGTGAGAGGGAGAAAGCATCTTCTAATAGGCTGTGGTCATTCTACAATTCCTTCTCCTCCATTTCTTCATTTTATTGGGATTTGGGGCATACACACAAGCCCAGTGTGTTTTTCAAGCTGTGGGGGCCGTGTGGGATCTGGCCACTGGGGTCTATTGCACTGTGTTCAGTCATGTGGGATCTGGCTCCTTAACCTGTAAGCTATGGGCCAGTCTGAAGCCTAATTCTTGACCATCCTAATACCCAATCAGGAACATTCGAGCAAGGCTACAATTAAAAGCTTGGGCTTTAGGGCCAGTAGGTGGTATGGTGGTTTAGGTATTGGACTTCCACATAGCTGACTACAGTTTGAGTCCTGGACCTGGTGGCTTGTTTTCACACACACACACACACACACACACTCTCTCTCGCACACATGCCCTATAGCAAACTTTAAAAAGCAATAATATAAATAAAATAAGTAATTCTTCTTTTTGAAAGTGTGGTTTTTGAAGCCAGTGTATTGACTTCAGTTTTTAGGCCAATGAGAGGTAGGCATGAAGTTTTTTCTGGCTTTCCCTGGTTACCAAGAAACTTGGCATAAAAGAACTTTAATCATAAACCCAATAATTGACACACCCAGTTCTTTTCCAGAGAGGAATGTATGTAATGCTTAATTCAGTGTTTTTCTTTCTGGAATTTCTAACAATAATAATGGGAAAAGAACTTGGGGAAAGTGTCAAAGAAAATCACATTGGTGTTTTCCTTTGCTTATGTGTGGATTGTTCAAAGGACTCCAAAGCCCAGCTTCAGCTACGATGTCTGATTCAGATCCATCAGCAGGTCAACCTAAAACAGCAAAGGGAAAGCGTGCACTCCCATCCCCTCTCTCCTCTCATGCTGTCACCCTGCAGGGAACAGGCCTGCAAGTCACATCACCTGCACTTCCTTATGGAGCCTCACTAATTCAAAATAGATCAGGCCCCCCTCTGAGTTTTGTGTCAGACATTAACCAGAGAAAATGATTAATGCTGATTAGCTGACAAGGTCTAGGTCTTTACTAAGACGCTTTGTAGCCGTCAGTGAGCACACTGATGGTCTTTGATGGCATAAAGGTTATTAAGAACAAGTAGAAGCAGAGATATTGATGGCAAGCATAGAATCTAAAGATGACACCAAAAGAAGGCAGGAGTTTTCAAGTCATGTAGGCAGAAGACACTGAACAGTCAGTCTTCAGTCTCTAAAGGCATGTAGGGGTGGGATGGGGTAAATGCAGGATACCGGGGCTCTAAACTGGACCCAGTTCCTTCAGTATTTTAACCTCCACTTCCCAGGAAGTGCGATGTAAGGACTGTAAACGCCATTCAGTAGAATGGCCCTCAGCCCTGACTCCAGTTGGGGGTTGGGAAGTTATGAGCCTCTTGCACACCAGTTGTGTCAGATGCCCAAGGACGAGGCCTGGCGTTGGCACCCACAGTTCAGTTAGCAGATACAGTACTGCCCACGCCTCCTACTCACCACACCTCACTTTAAGTGCCTTTCTCGAAGGAAGTCCTCATTTGGTGTCTAGGACTGGACAGGACCAGCGGTGATGACCGAGTGGGGCACCTGAGCCTGACCCTGTGCCACCCCTATCCTGTGTGTGTGTCGGAGGGGCACCTGGAAGCCCTGAGGAGCTCCAGGGCCATGTTTGGGGTGGGGGGACGGTTCATGACTGGGCTTCAGTTTCAGGACTGACCAGCAAGGCACCTCTGCATGGATTGCTCAACACCAGTCAGCCAGCATGATACTCAAAATATTTCATGTGGACAGGGTCTTACAGGAAGCATGTGCCTGGTGCCTCCCACACCCTAGGAGCAGCCCTGAAGGGATGTGTACCAATCTCTTGAGAGTGATCATCTCTGTCTAGGTGGTGAGATTATAGAAAAGTTTGGTTTTATCCCTCATGTTTAAAAAATGTAATTGAGAGGGAAGTGAATTTATATGCTGGTGGAATTCTTCTTATGGATAAAAGCTGTTTGAGAAATCAAAATACTGATGGATCATTTTATGCACAAAAATGATGGAAGGTCCAAACTGGAGTGAGCCAATGTGACAATGGAAACTAAGGTTCTTTGCATAATAAAGTGAGAAGTCTGGGTTTGCTAGGGTGTCCTAGAGGAAGGCATTAGAGAGAGGGGCCCACCGAGCCCTGTGCAGCTACAGGCCAGGGCTCTGACAGTGAGGATTCCATGGCGGAGGGCGAGGACCAGGGACTGGAATTGGCTAGCGTCCCCTGGTAGGAAGGAGAAATGGGAAAAGGATCACCCTGTGACCGTGCCCACTGGGGAGTGCTTTCTCTTTCTCTCCCTCTGGTGAGCACACATGCCCTCTGACTGGAATAGAACAGAAAATGTCTGATTACACAGTACTTAGTACTTAGCGTTTTGGACTTTTGGACTGCATGTACCCCCCCCACCCCCCCCACCCCCATTTAAATGTTGACGTCCTAACTGCAGTATGGGCCTACTTGAAGTAAGGAAGTAATTAAGGTTAAATGAAGTAAGGGTAGACCCCTAATCTGAGAAGATTAGTGTCCTTATAAAAATTGAGATGCAGGAGTACTTTTTTTTTCTCTCTGTCTCTTTTATTCCTTCTCAAAGACACAATGAGAAGGTGGTTATCTGCAAGCCAGGGAA
>NW_006198812.1:443520-447647 GCF_000334495.1 Tupaia belangeri chinensis
AGAAACCCACCCTGTAGGACCTGGACCTTGAACTCCTAACATCCAGAAATGTAAGAAAATTGATTTCTGATATCTAAGCCACCTAGTCTAGGCCTGTTTTTGTGAAAGACTGAGCGATCAATATACCAAATAAAGTTAAGATGTGTTTAGTGAAATGCATGTAAGTGAGACAGAGAGAACCAGATTTTGAAGTAAAAATGTGTTTCTGACTGTGGGTTGTGATCGAAACAGTTTGAGAGCAAACGTATTATCATACTTTATGAATAGTGGGTACTTGATAAATGGATAATGATAAGAAGGAAAGGAAAGGGAGATTGAGAAAAGAAGAAATGAAAGGAGAGAGGGGTCCAGCCATGGTGCCACAGTGAGAGGGTATCTCTGTGCAGTGGCTGAGGCCGCACGGAAGTGTGGGTTCGGTTCTGGTCCAACCGGAACAGGTCGGGCACGGTGATGCACACCCGTGGTGCTCTCCCAGTTAGGACTGGGAGGCTGGGGCAGGATCACGATGAGGCAAGACTGTCAAGAACGCCTCCCGCTCACTCTCTCCCTCCCTGTCATAAAAAAGAGAGAAAGTGAGAGAGAAAGAGAGAGAAGAACAAAAAGAAAAGAGAAACGAAATTGAAGGAAAGAAAGGGGAAACGGAAAGGAAAGAAAGCCAGGAGTGAGTGAGGACAGACAGAGGGATACTAGGAGAGTCTTCTTTCTTCAGTGTGTGGGGGGAAGGCACGGGCACAGCCAGGGATGATTTACCTTATTTGTGAGAAGTTAAGAAACTGAGAAAGACAGAAAAGAGAGAAAAAGACAGATAGGGAGAAACCAAAAAGTTCACGAACCCAAATCTCATAAATCAGTCCTGACATTTCATCATCTTATTTTTGACTCATTCTGGTTTGTGAGCCTTGATACTGGAGTTTGCAATGAAGTTTAATTTCCTGTTGGTTTGTGGAGGTTCACGACTGTGATATTTGAAAATATTTTGACGCAGTCCAGCTCCTCCTTGCCAGCTGGATTCCTCCTTGGATAGGCTCTGCTCTTCCCATGACTGAAGTATTGCCTCACAGCCCCAGAATGAGATAGACAGCATCACCCTGATCTCAATTCATCCTCAGGGCAGAAGACCTTCCAGAAACCTCCTGGGCTGTTTAGCAGACTGTCTATAAACTATATATATATACACACACACACACACATAAATACATATACATATATACATACACACACACATACACAAAAGAAATAATGCAAGAGACAAAGAAGGACTTTTTTTTCTTTCTTTTTTTTTTTTTTTGCTATAAGGCTTGTGTACTTGCCAGAGAGAAAGAGAGAGGGAAAGTGAAAAATAATACCCAAGGGTGGTGGGGAATGGCTACACTGCAATACCTTCTCCCCCATTTTCCTCTCAGGATTTTGGGCACGCACACATGTGTGCTTGGTATGATTCTCAAGCTGCTGAGCCCAGGACTTGAACTGTACAGTTCAAGTGGGATCCAGTGCCTCAGCCACCATGCCACCTTCTGACCCCAAGAAAGACAATTTTTAATGAGAGGAATAAACGCATCAGGAAGCATAACCATCTTTAATATGCGTGAGCCTAATAAGAGAACTTTAAGAAACATAAGAAGCATAATCAAATAGAATTGGAACCAAGCTGAAAAAGTTCCCAATGGCTAAAGTTGAAACAATTTGAGCAACAAAATAATATAGTTTAGACCACATTCTAAAGTATAAAGTAAATACCCATACATAAACACAGATACAGAAACAATTAAATAAACAAACATGAAGAAACAAGTCTCCCTTGCAGGAGGATTCCATATATTCCTTCCTCCTTTTGCATGCAGCTGTGGTTAGTGACTTGCTTGCAAAGACTTGTGTATGAGGAGGAGGAGGAAAGTAGCTTCTCTGTGGAGAAATCTGTCAAACAGCACCTTGGCCAAGTAGTCAAGGCCAACATCGTCAGTGGTAAGTCACTGGTGGCATGTTCCTTTGTTATGCTATGATGAGAACAGTTCTTCACGTCTGTAGTCTTCCTTCCCTGAACCCATAACATCAGTTTACCCATAAGAAAAACACCAGAAAAGCCTACCCTGAGTGACAGTGTACAAAACGTTTGACCAGTACTCTTCAAGTTGCCAAGGTCATTAAAAACAAGGTCTGAGAAAGCGTCATCTGCCAGAAGAGACGAATGTATTGTGGTATCCTGAGTTAGATCTTGGAATAGAAAATGAATGTTAGGAAAGAATTAGTGGAATTCAATAAACTGTAGAGTCTAGTTATATGTAATGTGGGTTGCTGGAAAAGTCATGACATATTTTTTTCTATGTTTTCTATGCAAAAATGTGTCATGGCTCTTCCAACAACCCAGTACGAATGTTGATTCCACAGTGTGACAAATGAACCATAGGAATGTAAGGTATTAACAATAGGGATCACTGGGTTTGGTGTATATGGAAATGTTCTGTACCATCTTGATAACATGTTGGAAAACCTAAAAGTAAAAATAAAGGAGTAGAGGGACCAGCAGATGGCATACATCACTGGACTCCCATGTAGTTGACCATGGTTCAAGTCCCGGACCTGGTGCCTTGAAACTCATGCCAGGTGCATGTGCATGCATGCCCAAGATCCCAAGAGGAGAATGGGGGATAAGGGATTAGGGTGTGGCCAGCCCCTTTGGCGGGTGATTTCTTGCTTTTTGTCTCTCTCGTGGACACACACCCTACAGCAAAAACCTTTCTTTAAAATAATGAATAAAAATAAAAGAATAAAGGAGCAGAGTGAAAGATAAAAATAGGTATATATCATAAAATGTAAATATTAATCTTTTAATAAATTAATAAAAACAAGTAGATGAAATTAGTGAAAATATAGAAGACTTAAGCAACACTATTGTCCAACATGACATTTATAGAACATTCTACCCAATGACAAAATACATATTTTATTTAAGAGAGCATGAAATGTTTATAAGACATAGCTTATTCCATAAAACGAGATTCAATAAATTTTAAATAGCTAAAATGAAATATCACGTAGTCTCTGACCACCAAAAGTAAACTATAAATAAAAAGATATTGTAAAATCTCCAGATATTTCTAAACTTTAAAAATATTCTAAATATTTCATGAGTCAAAGAAAAAATTTTAAGAAAAATTTTTAAATATTTTGAATGAAATGATAATGAATATGTATCAAAACTTATGAAATGAACTCTAACATTGGTAAGAGGAAAATTTGTGCTAGTTAATGCTTAAATTAAAAAAGAAAAATGATCTCACACCAATGACTTCAGGTTTCTAGAAAAAAGAGCAAATTAATCCCAAAGAGATAATAAGAAAATTAAAATGAGTACAAATACATGAAATAGAAAATGGAAGAAAATAGGGAAAATCTATAAAATTAAATGCTAGTTCTTTTATAGAATGAATAAAATTGATCTTTCTGTAATGAGACTGATTTAAAGAAATAGAAGACCAAAATTATAAGTATCTGGAATGAAAGCTGGGACAGTGCTACAGATCCAACAGACGTTAAAAGAACTAAGGGGAAGAGGCCTTCTTCAAGAGACAGCTCCATGGCTCCTGCGATCTAGCCGTTTTGGGGGAAACGGAGAAATAAAGAGGTCCCACTGATAATTCGGCCTCCAGCATACAAAACTCGTGTGATTGAACTTCCAAGTTTGGGAAGAAACCGACCATCCACCAGATGACTAGAAATCGCTGCAGGACCACAAGAAATATGGGGAAGCAGGAAAATACCTCTCCTCCAAGGGAAAAAGGATAACTCCTCTTCATCCACACACAGATCCATGGAAATCATGGAAATGTCTGATAAAGAATTCAGAACATTCATAATGGCAAAGCTTACAGAGATGGAAGAGAAGAGAGACAAGGAACTGCTGAAGAGGATGGAGAAAGGAGTTGGGTTCCAGGAGGTGAGGAAATTCATGCAAGATCTAAAAGAGGAATTTCACACTTTACAAAAGAATCAGATGGAACTGTTAGAGATGAAGGCTATAATACAAGAAGTCAAAATTTCCCTTGAAACTATTAAAAGCAGACTAGATCATATAGAAAATAGAATCTCTAATGTAGAAGAGAAAATGGTTGGCCTAGAAAAATCCACCG
>NW_006198812.1:448131-448545 GCF_000334495.1 Tupaia belangeri chinensis
ACATGGGGTAAAAAACATATATATATGAAAGTAGAAATGGAATATTATGGATGATAACATGCATGATTAAGCCACTATGCAGTTTATTCTAGATGGGAAACCACATTTAGTATGTTGTGATAATGTTCAGGGAATGAATGTAAATTAATAAAAAAAAATTTCAGAAGAAAAAAATACTAAAACTGTTATCGAAATTAAAAACAAAACAAAACTGTATTTGATGACCACAGTAAGCTATATAGCCCCAGCTAGGTACTATTTCATAGTATGTTCATTCTACTCACTGAGGTTTATGCCTAAAGTCAGACATGGATTCATGTGTATGTATATATCAGCTGTGCTAGCTATTGCAAATATTTAGACAAATTAAGTTCATTAGCAAATCAATTAAATGGGGGGAAAGGCATAGAAAGC
>NW_006198812.1:448676-464449 GCF_000334495.1 Tupaia belangeri chinensis
TGGGGGAAGGGAAAAAAGGAGGGAAAAAAAAAAAAAAAAAAAAAAAGCAAAATATATAAGACATAAGGAATGGGAAATTATTTGTATGTATATTGATGTGATTTATTGCACCAATAGACAGTGTATTTTTGATGGAAAATTCATTTTGTATACTATAATGATGTATAGTGAATTAATGTAAAAAAAAGAAAAAATTAAAAAAAAGAAATAATAAATAAATTGGGAAAACAAAGCACAGTAAAAAAAAAAGAAAAGAAAAGAACGAAGGGGAAAACAGACCAATAAAAATAATAGGCAAGTGATTTGAATGACGACTTTACCAAAGGTGAGAAGTGAGTGGTTAAAAACAAAACAAAAAACACATTGAAGATGCTTAAGCCCCCATTAAGCATCGTTAGGCAAAAGAAAATTAACATTTTAGGTAAATATTATTATACATTTATTATAATGGCTTAAATTTTGAAAAACCAAAACCTGGTAATACCTAATGCCAGTGAGGATGTAGACCAACTCTCACAAATAAATGCTTATTGGAATGTCAAGTATTACAGGCGCCGTGGCAAACAATATGGCAGTTTCTTTTTCTTTTTTTTTTTAGAGAGAGAGATTTTTGTTATAAGGTGCATGCACTCGCCAGAGAAATAGAGACAGAGAGGCAGAAACCAAGAAATCATCCCCTAAGAGAAATAGCCAAACCACAATTCCTTCTGCATTCTCCTCTTAGGATATTGGGCACACATGCACACACTCCTGACCTGATTTTTAAGCCACCGGATCCAGGATTCGAACTATGGTTGACTACGCAGGAGTCCAGTGACATAACCATTATGCCATGTGCTGGTTCCATGGCAGTTTCTTATAAAGTTAAACATGTATAAACTATATGAGTCTGCAATCCTGCTCCTGAAATTTACTTAAGGTAAATGAAAGTATATGTCCTCACATAAACTCATGCAAAAATGTTTATAGTACTTTTATTTATTCATAATTGCCAAAGCTGGAAACAAGCCAAATATTCATTAGTGTATTAAGGACATATTTGAATCTTACTTAGCAATGAAAAGGAGAAACTACTGAAACATACTACAGCATGCTAAGTCGAAAGAGGCAGGTTCAAAGATAATGTATTACGTGATTCCATTTATATGATTGTGGAAAAAGCAAATCTATAGCAAAGCAAATTTTTACAGGGACCTGAAGTTGGAAGGACAGAACTGACTACAAAGGAGCATGAGGAAACTTTCTGGAGCAATGGAAATGTCTTTTGTCTTGATTGTAGTGGTTGTTCCGGGACTAAATGAAGTTATAAAAATTCTTAGTACAGCACGGTAGTACCATTCACTTTCAGTCATTTCACTAATCTATAGTTTCAGTTACCTGGGTCAACCATAGTCCATAAATATTAAATGAAAAATTCCAGAAATAAATATTAGGTTGTCAGAAAAGTCATGGCACAGTTTTGCATAGAAAGACATAGAAAAAATACTTTTCTAACAACCCAATAATTCTTAGATGTTTTAA
This sequence comes from Tupaia belangeri chinensis, assembly GCF_000334495.1. Taxonomy (NCBI): domain Eukaryota; kingdom Metazoa; phylum Chordata; class Mammalia; order Scandentia; family Tupaiidae; genus Tupaia; species Tupaia belangeri. The sequence goes on from NW_006198812.1 coordinate 450,198, forward strand.
ATTGCATACCATTTGGAATAGTACTCCATCACACTCAGGGCAACAATCATCCTTTTGTCCAGCATACCCACAGTGTCTACGTTCCTGTTTATGTCCATTAATTACTTAGTAGTCATCTCAATTATCACTTTAAAAAATAGTATGTATAGGATTCACTACTCTCTGTATTTTCAAACATTCACTGGTGGTCTTAGAACATTTCCTTACCAATACTGGAGGACTACTGTATACCCGAAAAGAGAGAATTTTCATGTATTCATTTATTCCTCAATAAACCAAAAGTGTCTCATAAGAGAATATTTTCAGGAATTTTATGCCAATAAAGTCAACAATTTAGATATACAAAGACATTCTCTGAAAGATAAAAACTACCTCATTCAAGAAAAAAATGCATAATGTGAATATGAATTTAAAAAAATGGATTTGTACTCAAAATTCTTCCATAAAGGAAACTCCAGGTCTGATGGAAGAGTCCCTTCTCCTCCATTCTCCTCTCAGGATTTTGGACACACATTTTTTTCTCCCCACAGGATTTGAGATTTGAACTGCAGAGTTGATCAGGTAGGATCCAGCTTCCTTCACCACCATGCCACCTGTGTGGCCCCCTTAATTCATTTCATGAGTTCAGCTTTACCCTGATACCAAAACCAAAAAGAGTAAAAGAAAAAAACAATAAAGACCAGTTTCTCTCATATATAACCCTCAAACTATTTAATGAATTTTGAGCAAATTAAATCCAGAATCAAATCTAAAGGATGATCAACTGGTAATCCATGATCAAGGGGTGTTTATCTCAAGAATACAGGCTGGTTTAATATTTTAGTATTAATATTAAAAATATAAATCATCACATTAACAGACTAAAAAAGTAAAATTGAATGATTAGCTCAATAGATACAGATAAAGCATTTGACAAAATGTAATACTTATTTATGATAAAAATTCAGCAAACTAGAAATAGATGGGCAGATCTTCATCCTGATAAAAAGTCGGGCATACGGAAACCTACAATTGGGACCAGCAGTTGGCATAATGGCTATGTCACTGTACTCTCACGTAGTCAACCACAGTTCAAGTCCTGGACCCAGTGGCTTAAACTCACACTGGGCGCGTGTGCACGTGTGCCCAAGATCCAGAGAGAAGAATAGAGGAGAAGGGATTGCAGCATGGCCATCCCCCCTGGGGGGCTGATTTCTCTCTTTCTTTCTGTCTCTCTCTTTCTGGCAAATGCACACGCCCTTTAGCAAAAACCTTTCCAAAGGGGGAAAAACAAAAACCCTACAATTAACATTGTAGTTAATGGTAACAGACTGAATGCTTTTTTCTAAGATCATGTCCTCTCTTATTGTTCTTAATATTTGTATTAAGGGACCAGCAGGTGATGTAGTGGTTGAGATGATTGACTCCCACATGCCTGATTGGGGTTCAAGTCCTGGACCTGGTGGCTTGAAAACCACTCTAGGGGTTTATGCCCAAAAATCCCAAGAGGGGACTGGAGATGGATTGTGGTGTGGCCATGCCCTATGGGGGATGATTTCTCACTTTCCCTCTCGCGGTCTCTCTCTCTTTCTCCGGTGAACACATGTGCCCTATGGCAAAAACCTAAAAAAAAAAAAGAGTTGTACTTCAAAACCTGAGGTCAGCAGGTGGGGGTTGGAGTGGAGGTAGTGTGGAAAAAGCACAGAGAAAGAACAAGAGGAAGTACAACTGCCTTTATTTGCAAACAACATGATTGTCTAGAGGGAATTTTTTTTTTTTTAAGGGATAGATTTTTGCTATTGGGAGTGTACACTTGCCGGAGAGGCAGACAGAAAGCTAGAAGTCAACCCCCAGGAGGAATGGCCATGCCACAATCCCTTCTCCTCCATTCTCCTCTTGGGATTTTGGGCACGAACACACACACGCTAAGTGTGAGTTTAAGCTGCTGGGTCCGAGACTTGAACCGCAGTTGACTACACAGGAATCCAGTGTAACCACTACACCATCTGCTGGTCCTTCTACAGGGAAAGTCATAAAGAATCTACCAAAAAATCTTCCAAGAATGAGTGAGTGGAGTTTGGCATGGTTAAAGTATGCAAGTTCATTAAATAAAAATCAAGGTATCTTTATTAGTCACAGAATTAGAAATATGAAATTTAAAATATAACATTTACAGTGGCATCTAAAAACATGACAATACTTAGGGATATGTATATAATAAAACATATGTGTGTGTATGTGTGTGTGTGTGTGTGTAATAGACATATGTGTTAACACCTGCACACAAAAACATAGAGCTTGACTGAGAAAAAGAAAGACTTAAGAGCCAACCCATGGAACAGTAGTTAAGGTGGCTGGCTGGATCCCAAAAGGTTGACCCCACAATTTGAGTCCCAGATTCAGCAGCTTAAGATACATATAGCAATCTCAAAATTGTTATGCTAAATTAAAGAGGAGTCATATGTGGAAGACTACATGCTGGATGATTCCATTCAAAAAGAAATTCTAGAAAAAAATGAGATTATAGTAACACAGACAGTCATTGCCTGAAGGAGATAGTGAAATAAGATTGGCTCCAGGGGATAAGGATACTTCTGGGAGTAATGGAAATGTTCTCTTTATTGATTGTGGTGATGATTATATACCACACACTCATAATACTAGATATTAAAACATGGGTGGGGGAGTCAACATGTGGCATGATGGTTAAGGTACAGAACCCCCACATGGTAGACTGTGGTTCAAGTCCTAGACCTGGAATCTTGCTTTCTCTGTCTTTTCCTGGTAAGTAAAATAAACATAAAAATTAAAATTAAAATAACAATAATAAGGTAAATAAATCTTTTTAAAAATGGATGTGTTTTATTGCATATAAATTGTAACTCAAAGCTGTTTTATTTTTTTTTTGTCTGTTTTATTGCTGTTTTTTAGATTTTTGCGATAGGGTGCATACCAGACAGAGGGAAAGTGAGAAGTCACCCCCTTTTGGGGGTGATGACCCCACCACAATCCCTTCTCCTCCATTCTCCTCTCACGATTTTGGACATATGCACACATGTGCCCAGCATGTTTTCCAAGCCCCTGAGTCATGGATTCAGACCCCAGACTCAGCCATGTGGGATCCAGTGCCTTAACTGTCACGTTACCTGCTGGCCCAGTAAGGATGACTTTTTAAAAAAGTGTTCAGGTGCTGCCCTACTGTGGTTGATGCTCCTACTTGACCAGCCAAGATCATATAGGAGGCCCAGTTTTGTTTCCTGGTCCACCTTAAAAGCCAGTCATGGTGGCATGTGCCTTTAGCCCCAGTGACAAGCAGGGTGAGACAGGGAGATGAAATTGAGACATAGCAGGGGCCACAAAATTACATGACTAATTGTAGGGATGCAGGAAAAGATGAAGAATTTGAACAATGAAATCAATCTACTGTATGAGATAACAGAACCATTGTTGGAAATTAGAAATATTACCCCCAGAATCTTCTATTTCACAGCCATCTTTGTGTTTCCTTTTCTTGTAGTGTTTTGACTGGTCCTCTGATGCTATTTTTTTTTTTTTCAGAGGTTTTCACTACAGGGCGCATGCGCTCGCCAGAGAGACATAGAGACAGAAAGTGAGAAATCACCCCCCAGGGGGGATGGTCATGCCGCAATCCCTTCTCCTCCATTCTCCTCTCGGGATCTTGGGCACGCACGCACATGCGCCCGGCGTGAGTTTTAAGCCACCGGGTCCAGGACATGAACCGCGGTCGACTACGTGGGAGTTCAGCGACATAGCCATTACGCTAACTGCTGGTTCCCTGATGCTATTTCTTATTATCTCTCTATTTAAATCTAATGTACTGGTGCTTGGATTTTTTTTGCAGTGACTGAGAAGCTAAGAATTCAAAAGTCCAAGGCTGGCCTCATAGCCTAGTGGTTAAGAGAGCTGGACTGCACATGGCTGACCCTGGTTTGTGTCCCAGCCTCTGTGGCTTGAAAGACATTCAGGGAACATGTGTATGCATGTCCCAAATTCCAACAAGATGGCAAAATGGAGAAGCAGGAATTGCAGTATGACCATGACTCATTAGGAGATTCTTTCTCCCTGTCCTTGTCTCTCTCTGGCAAGAGGGTATGTCCTCTGGCAATTAGAAAAAAAATAATTCAGAGCCAGCATATGGCATGGGGATTAAGGTGCTGGATCCCACATGACTGACCTTGCATTTCAAGTCCCAGACCTGGTGGCTTGAAAATCACACTGGACACATGTACATGTGTGTCCAAAATCCCAAAAGGAGAATGGAGGAGAATGGATTCTGGTTTAGGGTGATTTTTCGCTCTTCTTCCCCACCTCTCCTCTTTCTCTGGTGAGTGCACATGCTCTATAGCAAAAACTGAAAGAATAAAAATAAAAATGAAGAGTTCAAAAGTGCATGATTGGGACTGGCAGGTGGCATGGTAGTTAAGGACACTGGACTCCTACATGACCAACTGTGGTTCGAGACCTGGACCTGGCAGTTTGCTTTCTCATTTTCTTTCTCTCTCTCTCTCTCTGTCCCTCTCTGGTCGAATAAAAATAAATAAATAAATAAAGTTAAGTCAAATTATTCTTTTTAAAAAAAGTGCATGGTTATCTGGTCAATCCAAGGAGATCTTTAAGCTCACTGGTTTCATAATGGCAGTATTTCATATACTATCCCCATAGAAAAGCTGAATGATCAAAGACAATTTAAAAAAATTAATGAGCTAGTTATCATAGAAAACCACTTACAGATTTTATATACTTTTTCTTTAAATGTACCAAGACAGTGCATGTGATCACTACAATTTATGGAAAAATAAATTATCGCCGTTGCAAGCATGTATCAGTGAATGGAACCTGTTAGCACATCGCTATGGGAGTGACAATGTGGGGACAACCTCTCCCTTAGGAGGGCTGAGCTCCAGCAAAGTGATGAAACTGGCTGTGGTCCTCAGAATCCCATGAGAAATCAAGACTGAACCTACAACACAAAGAATAGAAACTTGTCATGCATTTAAAGTTTCTACTCCAGTTTAATATGAGCAAAACTTTGTACACACGTTGAGAATATATTTTAAAATGTTCTCCTAAGAGTACAACTTTGTCACTGTATGCACATGAAGGAATAAGTCTAGTAAAGAGGGAGGATTGTATTTTGCCAAGTTTAAAATTCATTCATTCTTTTCAGTATAGGCAAATCCTACCAAATGAAAATATCTTGGTGTTTAGATTTGTTTACTCTTTGTAAACTAGAACTTTCTGGTCTTTGATTCTGTAAAGATTGCTTGAAATAAAGTAGCATTTAAGTCCTTTTTTGATGAGTTGAATGCAAATGAATCAGAAATAAATGAATAAAATTTCTCTCACATTTATTCCAAATTTTAATAATTAAGAACCAGGCAAACATACTTTAGGTTGAGTTTAAATATCTGACAGACCATTTTAAAACAATCAGGGAGCTCAAACAGACTGAACTCCAAACAAATGGTTTTTGTTTTGGTGTTTTATTTAAATTTTACATGGGAAACAAAACACTTGAGTTTGTCTCCAAAAATAGGAGCCTGTTTTTAGTATTTATAGCTGATACACTGATAGGAAAGTTTTTATGCTTTTTTTTACCTGGAAATGAAATCAATTTCCAGAGAGAGGAAAGATTCTTTTGACAGTTGAGAGTACCCAAAGCCTGAATTGGGCAAGTCCTCAAGCCTTGTTTTTTGTTTGTTTGTTTTTTAATAAGTCTATATTTTACTTATTTCTTCTGATAGAAATAGAGAGAGAGGCACCACCAACAGGTTTTTTATGCTGCAATCTCCATTCCTGCCTCTGGTAGCCTGGATCACAGTCAAATGACTGTGTGCCTAGCACCCACAGTGTGTAGGGAGGACCTAGGATACAAACCAGTGACCTTCACATGTGGCCTCAAGCTTTGCAGAGTGTTGCATTGCTACCACCCACTGCAGCTGACACCCATGTCTCCTTCTGATGTGTTGTTTCCCCACCCCTAACGCTTACCCTTTCCAGCAACCCAACGACCTCTAGTTGAGTTAGGAACCTCTTCTGTGGCATCCATTGTGAATGGATCCCTTTCTTGAATGTAGAAAGTATCACCCAATATCAGTTTCACTTGTTCTTCGAGGTCTCAGTGCTATCATCTTTAGTTTCTGTTATTTCTTCAGACTCTTCCCCAATTCAGATGTCTGACTCTACCCTGGGCCACCTCAGCAGGATATCTCCACAACAATTCTGGCTCTTTCAGACAAATTCCATTCACTCCCCTCACCCAACTCCCTATCAAGGGGAGCCTTATTCTGAGTCTGTACCATTCTGGTTACAGAGGGGATTGGAGGCTACTGAAGACCTCAAGGAACTCAATGAAGAACTCAATGTATTCTAGGCCAAGGTCTTGGGAAAAGAAGTCCTACTGGTCTGGGATGAATGGTTACAGAAATTGTCAGAGGCCGTTGTCAATAGAATTAGGACAGAGAAAACTCTATTTGGGGTGCTCTGGGTCAATGATATGTTTGTTTCTGGGAAAAATATAAGTAGGGGTGAAAACTCCCACCATGTGTCCAGCCAAGGACAGTTGCAGATTACTGAACGACAGTTACTTGTAACCGTGAATGACTCAAGTTGTTGATTAACCAGGTATTCAGGACCTTTTTCTACTCTTTCCTTTGTAATTTTGCCAATTAGGATCTCAAAGGGGGAAAAGAGAGAACACTTGAATTGACTAGCAGTGCTACCTTTCAACAGTTAAAAAAATTTTAAGTCCATATTGAATTAGTAGGTAAACTAAAATGATTTAGTAAGCTGTGCTTATTGGAAGAACTGGTCATCTTTCTCTTCCCTAAAGGGTCTGCTGAATTAAGAGGATTTAATCAAGATCAATTGTTTGTCCTAGTGGTCATGGGGGTGCTTTGATGTGAGATGGAGGCCCATTGCACTGAGACAGAGCCTGCAAATTAGGAAACTGTTCACTCCTCACCACGGAGTTAACCAGTGGTTTCCAAACCTGACTGCACACCAGCTTTACTTGGGCAGTCTTTAAAAATAACAATGGCTGCGCCCAAACCCAGCTCTGGGTGGAGCCCAAGCATTAGCATTTAAAACAACTCCCAGGGTGATCTAAGGTGAAAGCAAGTTGAAAGTCACTGGTTTAGATTATACTAATTCTAAGAAAAATTAATATTTGTTTTTTGGAGTTGTACTTACTTTAATATTTGTCTCTTTGGAAATGGTAACCGGCACGGAAATTGGCAAGGCTTTATCTTCCTCACTAGTGGGAATATTGTAAAATAAATTTAGTTCAAGGATTTATGTCTACTCCCATCCATGTCCTCATTATCTCCCAACTTAAGGTGTCAATAAATATTCATGTCCACCTTGCTGAAGTTTGCAGGGACGGATTCATTCAAACTGCAGCTGTCACAAGCATTCTGAGAGAAATCTTTCCCCTTGGGTACATGTAGGCGTAGAGTTGGCTCAGAGGACCTGGACTCATGGAGAATGTTCAAGTTGATTTTACTTTAGCCCTTTCCCTCTCATGCTATTAGTTCATTCTAAAAGTATATTAACCTGCCAGTAAAGAAATTTGCCCATGTCTTTGCCACTTGTGTGTGTGTGTTTAGAGAGATTTTTGCTATAGGACACATGTATTCACTGGAGAGACAGACAGACACCGTGAGAAATCACCCCCCAGGGGGCATGGCCACACCACAATCCTTTCTTCTCCAGTCTCTTGGGTTTTGGGCATGCACACACATGTGCCCGGAGTAAGTTTTAAGGTACTGGGTCCAGGTCTTGCACCATGGTCAACTACATGGGAGTCCAGTGACGTAACTATTACGCCATTTACTGGTCTCCTGACGTGAGTTTTAAGCCTCGAGGTTCAGGACTAAATCACGGTCAACTACGTGGGAGTTCAGCAAGGTAACCGTTACACCATCCACTGGTCCCACAATTTCTATTTTAGTATTGTGGTGACTCAGGGGATAAAGTGGCAAGGAGGAACAAATCATCCTGTCTCCTCTCTCCTGCGAAAAGTGGATAGTCCATCAGGGGGATAACAACTCTGCAGAGGCTCAGATGCTAAGAGACCCCCCCCCGGCCCCCCACTGGGAAGCCAGTAACAGGGAATGTGAGTTCCTAGTCTGTGGAGGATCTCTGGAAAGATTTGTAAAAGAAGAAACAAACTCCACCATGTGGTATGTGCTAGTAAATGTTTAACAGATGACTGTCCAGGAAAAAATAAATCCTAATTTGTAGTATTGGCCAATTTTCATGGTGTAAATATTCCTACCATCACCAATTTCAAGCTACCAAAACAAAAAATTAGTCAGTAAAAGAAGAATCGAGAAAAAAATGTGCATAACCAACTCTGGCAAGCTGGTAGGAGCAGACTCTAACACCCCTGCTCGTTCAGCCCTCTTGCAGAAGAGAGGAAGGGGCCCACCAAATTCTTGGGGTACAGGTAAGCTTTCTATAAATTTCTACTCTCTGTATGTTCTCTCTCTCTCTCTCTCTTTCTCTTAATACAAAGCACCAAATTCAGCTGAGATTCTTTCAAATATGACTTCATGAACTCAGGGCTGACCTAAGTAATTTACAGAACCAAAACTTGCCCTTGGACCCAAATAGGCAGAAAAGATTGAGAGTTACCCACTTATGAAGTAACAGTATGGGCCAGCCCTTGGTGTGTGGTTAAGGCAACTAGATGCCACATGGCTGGCTGTGCAATTTGAGTCCTAGACATGGCAGCTTGAAACACATGCCAATTGCATATGTGCATGCTCATGGAGAAGGGACTCCAGTGTGACCATTATCCATGAGGTGGATGCTTCCTCATTTTCTTCCTCTTTTTCTGTCTCTGTCTCTGTCTGGCAAGTGCACATATCCCTGGCAAAATAATTTTTAAAAAATACAACAAATATTTTTAAATTTTCTTCCCATATTATCCTAGGGCTAGTCACATACAGCCTGAGGTGGTCAATTACAGGGATTACTAATTAAGGGCTCACTGTGAACCAGGTACTTACACATATTAACTCATTTTAGTCCTTGCTAACTGGATGAGGGAGGTACCATTATTAGGAGAATTGCACCTTTTAAACAAATAACAGCACTGAATACGTTTTAGTGAAACTACACGTTATGCTAGACTGCTCACAAGGTGGTTTGAGACAGTTACAAATAGCGAACATTTTGAGTTCTTACTACATACCCGAGGTTTCCCACGCACTGTCCACTGGCTTTTTAGAATGACCTGTGACTCAGGGTTACTGTGATGCTTATGTGACAGTTAAGAAAATAGGATAGAAAATGCTTCATGGTGGGCAGGCGACTTGTTGATGGCAGAACCGAGTCAAACCCAAGCAGTCCCACACCAAAGCTCACTGTAGGACTCCACCGTTTCCAGCAGAATGCCACTAGGCAAATCCTTCACCCTCAGTATTGCCATCTGGTTTTGCTTTAAGAGCGATGTGGGGACTGGTAAGTGGCACGGTGGTTAAGTCTGCACTCCCACATAGCTGACTGCAGTTTGAGTCCTGGACTTGGTAGCTTGCTTTCTCACTTTCCCTTTCTCTCTCTCTCTGGTCAAATAAAATAATAACAATAGTAATAATAAAGTTAAATAAAATAATTCTAAATCAATCAATCAATCAAAGCAAGCAATTTGGAGGAATTGGGTGTGTGTGTGTGCAGTGCTCTTCGAGGCTGACTCAGATGAGAAGGTTCTGGGTTCGTGCCTAGAGACCTCCATGACCATGTTGGGCTCGTGTGTGCCCATGATCTGGAGCCAGTGGAAGCTGGGGGTAGATCGTGGCATCCATACCCTGCTGAGGGTGCTATCTCTGTATCAGTCATGGAAGAAATATATAAATAAACTTAAAATAAAAAGCAATGTACTTTTTATGGAAATATTTCTCCACAACTACCCAACACACACACTTCTTTTCGACTGTAAACAGTCTTTTCACGTTGGCAGTAGATACAGAGTAGAATAGTGTTATCTAGGTCTGTGATTTAGAGCTGAAATTCCAGATGCCAATAAATCAGGAGAGGAATTTGGAATCAAATGCAAATCTCCTAATCAAATTTAATGTTATCACCTTGAAAGCCACTCCTAAACCATGCATAATTCAACTGAAGCAAAAGGGTTAAAGAAAGTGTGTTGGATCTCAGGAGGATTGTATTAATCTCAACTTTTAGAAGCTTTGGTATTATAATAGTTTTGAAGTCTTTACCTCATTGGAGTGACATAATTTACACCTTCCATTCTGAGGTAGTCTTAACTGAGCCATACAGTGGTCTTCTTATGTAGACAAAGCTACTGGAGTTTAGAAACAGGAAGGGCTAGAAACTCACTTTTTAAAGTAAAATAAAGCATACCCAGTGGGGTATTTCCTTAACTCTGCAAACTCTAACATGTGTTAGGTAGTCAGGAAAGAATAATAAAATTCTCCAGGAAAAGAGTTTCATGAATGGCAGTGGTTAAAATGTGGTTTTCTAGGGAGTCACGGGCCTGATTGCCATCCCATTCTCTTCACCTCCTGCAGAGTGGGTCTTATGTGGTCCCTGCAGACCCAGGACAGCGGGGCCTTTGAGAACAGCCCAAGGACAGCTGAAGGTCTTTCTGAGGAGTGTGTCTGTCACACCAAGCTATGCTAGTTTTCGATGGCTGCTCCTTGAATACCCAGGAAAGGGTGCCAGCTTGACTCAGTCCTGACAACTCAGCCAGCACCAGCTGATGATGCGAAGCAGCAATGGAAAGTGAACAGTAGGAACCACAACAGGGACACAGACTTCTCGCAGGTAGCCTCCAGTAAGGAAGGACAAGCTGAATAGAGCTGGAGATGGAAGAACATGCTGCTAGAGGACCACAGGGACATCTAGGGGTCCTTTAAAAAGAAACTGCACAGGGCCAGCAGATGGCTTGGTGAGTAAGGTGCTGAATCCCACATGCCCAACTCTGCTGTTTGAGTCCCAGACCTGGCAGCTTGAAAAACATGCCTGATACCCTGAGAGGAGAATGGAGGAGAAGGGATCAATCGTGGCATGGCCATCCTCCCAAGGAGTGATTTCTCACTTTCCCTCTCCATCTCTCTCTGGCTAGCACACGAGCCTTATGGAAAAATAAAAGTAGCTGCACAATGCAGAGTCATCAAAAAATTTAATTCAGCCTTGAGGAGTGAAGAGGAGTTTGTGAGATTTTGATCCGGGGACCCAGTGGGGAGAGAGAAGTTTAATTTATGGGTTTACACTTGTAACCTGTGGTAGCCAAACAATGGCTGAGGCAAAAACATGGGAATTAAAAGATCCAAATAGTAACATCTTCATACTTTTATATATTACCTTTCAGTTGTACTGTAACACAATGTATGCATTCCGAAAACACATGCCACTATGGAAAATCACACAAAAACCACAGGGCTTAGAGAAAAGTGGGGCCAGGACACGGTACCCAAAACCTTTGCCAGTGACGCTGAAAAAATAGATCTAACGAAAGCGTTAGTACGGTTTAGTGCATGTTAAATAATTAAAGAAATGGGTAAAACTATAGTAACTATGAAACTTTTATCTGGAATTACACCTGACATTTGTATGAAAGTGTGTGCTAAGAGGGTTGTGGCTTATGAGTTATTATGAAGTGGTAGAAGAAAGGTTATTAAAATTTTCACGCTCAAAATCCTGAAACTCGTTTTTCTGTCTTTGAAATATCTACCCTTTGAAGTGTACATTTGCAATAGATACCCACTTAATCGAAATTGAAAATCTGACCATGGTTAGTCTTCTTTAGTTAATTTCTTGCTGGAAATTCTTTTTGCCACCATCTCACATGTGCTTCGGGCTTCACCTAAGAGCTCAATCTCTGGAAATAGTAGCAATCTTTGAAACCACCAAACCGGCCACTCAGAAGGTGCCACTTCTGCAACATCCGGCAGTTCCTATTAAGGTTTTGACATACAGATGGGGGTTCTTCAAAATGTTCGTGGAAAATACATATTATGAAAAAAAACAAGCATGGATTTCAAAACTTTTTGCATCAAAATAAACTCACTCTTTAATTCCACTTTTTTTTCACGAGCTTTTTGAAGCCTTCTTGTACAGATAGTGCTTTCTCATTTTCACTGTTGGGTTTTCAGTCTGAACAATGTTTATTTTCCATCTCTTCTATTTCTTTAGGCCTTATTCTTACTGATTTATTAGACATTATTCCATCCAGAGATACTCCTTTTATTTCCATGGTATTGTGGATTCTTTTAGGCTTGTTACTTGGGAGATATGACATGTTCTCTTGATTTCTTTCAAAATACGTTTTTACTTCAAGCTTCTCCTCAATCGGCAAGGCTTTCCTTTTCTATGCCATGCTTGCCATTTTTGGATTAGGATGCTTAGACATATTTGAGATGTTGGATGAGTATTTTTTTTATTAATGTAGAAAAATTTACAAATGCAGATTACTAGCAAAATACAAATTGTGAAAAACGCACTTGGTTAGGATAAGCAAGCTAGTTAGGATAAGATATCTACAAGGCAGGGGGAGAAATGTGTCCATTTTGTGAATTCAGACAAGACTCAGTTCAGTTGAATGCGGTTTTCTATGTTAATCTCGTTTTTTTTTTTTTTCATAGATCAAAATTGCCTGTGAGACACTTGCATTATGTTCAAACTGACCCCTAACATTTAATCTGACTGGAATAAATTCAACTTTTCAAAATGCATCATAGCCAATTATTATTATTATTATTATTTTTACTAGCTGCAGACAGATGTCTGTGTTCTCTTTTTTTTTGGAGAGATATTTGCTACAGAGCGCGAGCCTTCACCAGACAGACAGAAAGAGAGACAGAGAGACAGAAAGCGAGAAATCACCCCCCAGGGGGGATGGCCATGCCACAATCCCTTCTCCTCCATTCTCCTCTCGGGATCTTGGACACACACGCACACGTGCCCGGTGTGAGTTTAAGCCACCGGGTCCAGGACTCGAACTGCAGTCGACCATGTGGGAGTCCAGCTACATAGCCATTATGCTAATTGCTGGTCCCGCATCATAGCCAAGTATATACAGTCCCTCTGCTCATGTATTTCTCAGCTGATGATTATAATTATAATAATTCCATGAGGCAGATGGGAAAGTTAATGTTCCCATTATACAGATGGAAAAATTGAAGCTGAGGAGATGGCCTAGAGAGGCACCTGGAGCTATCAGGAGCTACGATACGAGTTCTAGGGGCCAGCAGATGGCATAGTGGTTGAGGTGCTGGACTCCTACATGGCTGACCATGATTTGACTATCAGACCTGACAGCTTGAAACTCATGCTGGGCACATGTGTATGCATGCCCAAAATCCCAGAAGGAGAAGGGGTTGCAGCACGGTCATTCCCTGGGGGTGATTTCTTACTCTCCCGATCACTATCTATCTCTGGTAAAAACACATGCCCTATGGTAAAAACCTTAAAAAAAAAAGTTTTAATTGTCTTTAAGTCCCTGGTCCCACTAGCTCCTAAAGCCAGTCTTAGATTTGTCTTCTGGACATTTGGTTTTGTGAGTTAGGAAGTTCTCTCTCTCTCTCTCTTTTTTTTTTTTGCTTAATAGTTTGAGGTGGTTTTATTGTTGTTTGTTTGTTTTAGTAGTGCAGAGCTTAAGTGAATGCAGGGTTTTCCAGACAATTAAAGTTCTCTGTCAGCTCTTTCTGCCACATTTTGACTTGTAAATTAACCATCCTCAGGTAGAGGGCACCCTAAATTTCAAGGTTTGTCCATGAAATAGGAGGCTCTGCCTGTGCAATGCTGTGTTGTAGGCCCAGGATAAAAGGAAATGGTTCTCTCACCCCCTGGGTGCTAGCTAAGAAAGTCCCCGGCTAGAGCAGTGGGGTTCCCTCCTTTGGACGGGATCTGACTTGGTTCGCACCCATGTAGACGTTGCCCTTTCTAAGACAGTGACCATTCATGGCCATTGGAGTTGTGGCTGTTACCTGCCTTGCTCGCTTGGAGAGCAAATGCTCAGGGTCTCTCTCTCTTTTTTTTCTTTCATTTATTTATTTTTACATTTTTCCACAAATATTTACTTTACATAGCAAAAAATTTTAGCTCATACTCCATAATTCTTGACAGTTTACAAACAACTTTCAGAATTTCATAATACTGAATTTTAAAGATAATGTTCAAAATGTGTCTTATAATTTTGTATAATTTTATAACTCTAACAACAGAAGCAGTATGGTTTCAAATATATACATACATATATATATATGTATATATATATTTATATA
>NW_006198812.1:465421-466874 GCF_000334495.1 Tupaia belangeri chinensis
CCCCCCAGGGGGGATGGCCATGCTGCAATCCCTTCTCCTCCATTCTCCTCTCGGGATCTTGAGCATGCACACTCATGCGCCCGGCGTGAGTTTAAGCCACTGGGTCCAGGACTCGAACTGCGGTCGACGACATGGGAGTCCAGCAACATAGCCATTATGCTAACTGCCGGTCCCACTCTGGGTGTCTCTTGAGTCACCTCTTTCTGTAGGTCACTCCCCCCAAACCGCCCCCCCACCGCCCCAGCTGAGTCATGGGTGATGGAAGGGATCCCAACACTGGGCTCAGGTGTGACTGCTGCTGTCACCAATGCTACTGCCCAGTGAGGGTGAGCACCTCTACTGCCTCAGGTTTCTGAGAAGCCCTTCACATATTCATTTCATTCATTCTTTCCACCAGTCTTTGTTCAGGGCCATTCAGGTGCCGGATCATTTTGTTGTGTTGGTTATTTGATTTCTTATACTATATTTTTAAAAGATTATTTCTTATGAGAGAGAGACACACACAGAGACAGAGCCACCCCTTGAGGCCAGAAGGTGGTGTGGTGGTTAAGCATGCTGGACTCCCAAATGGCTGATCGCGGTTCAAGTCCCAGACCTGGCAGCTTGTTTCCTCACTTTCCCCCCCTCTCTCTCACTGTCCCTTTCTGGCCAAATTAAAATAAATGAAATTAAATTAAATTAAAATAACTCTTTAAAAATTTAATAAAAAAAGAGAGAGAGAGCAACCCCTAACAGGTCCTTATACAGTAATCTACCTCTAGTCCCATCTGACTTGGAGCAGGGTACTCGCACCATACCCAGAGTGCTCAGGGAGCCCCTGAAACATGAACCTAGCACCTTTCCCATATGGGTCCAGTTGTGTCACCACTGTGCCACCACCTGGCTCCTGCTTACCAGTCTGAACACCTGAATGGCCTGGTTCCAAACCATGTTCTTAATCTGCCCTTCTTCTCTCATTCAAGGCCACTAGAAGCTCAGTCTGCCCCAATCCTTTTCCTACTTGTCAGAGACTTGAAAAACTTGTCAATGACCTTCCCATGACCCAGATAACAATTTCTCAACTTGTCATTGCCCGTAGTGTGTGGCTACAGACTGTTCCCTTCCGTTTTAATAGCATATGCATGAGTGTCGCTTTGTGTGTATTTGGCGAGCTTTAGGTTTCCTTCCTTCCTTCCTTTCGTTCTTTCCAATCCTCACATTCATTCACTGAGACCTGCTCTACAAACTTGAGAGGAAAAGATACAGATCAAAGCAGAACAGCAATCCAAATACTGAAGGATTTTATTTTTATTTTTTCAAACTTCATGAATGAGGTCTTTGAACTCAGCAACTGGCTCCTTCCTAACCTGGACATTTCACGTCTGTTTCCAGCTGGAGTGGAGAAGCTGAGAATGCTGGCTTGCACCTGCAATGAAGCCTGGTGGCCGTTTGTGTCTCCTTGTCCTGAATCAGC
>NW_006198812.1:466987-470024 GCF_000334495.1 Tupaia belangeri chinensis
CCCTGACGCAGGGGGGCCAGCCACAACAGCTGGAAGGAGCCCTGGCCGGGCACTTCCTGCCGGGGCGCTGAAGTCCATTCCACAGCCATGGGAGGTCACTGGGAAGAGAGGCCAAGGGCAGCAGTGACTAAAGGACAAGAGGAGTTCCTGCAGCCAATGGGCTTGTGGCTCGGGAGGAAGGGGTGTCTCTGGGTGTTAGTTTTGTGGTTTTGAAGCTTTGCGCCTTGACTACAGCCCAGCTTCTCAGCACAGGGGATGTGACTCATGGCTGAGAAACTCCCCATGGCCTGGGATGACATTTATGTTGATTACCTATGAGTCACATTTCTGGGAGGTTTTTTCTTTCTTTCTTTCTTTTTCACTGAGGCAAACTAATGGGAAAAATGGCATGGATCATGGTTTGGAAACAGCAGAGGAAATGGAGTCACTTGTATTATTCGTAGGAGAGCTAAAGACATGCAAGAATGGAAAGAAAAACAAGGCAAGAAGACACGAAGGAGACAGGAATCATCTCCAAGTGGAACAGGGGGAATTGGGGTCTCTGGGGATGAGGGATGGGGGCAGCCCTACCCCCAGACAGACTTGACCCTTTTGCCTCTTCCTGTGATTACAGGAATTTTGAAGGTAAAAGTTGGAGCTTTTTTACATTTTATATTGGTCACGGATTTATTTCACCATTATTTGTTGAGCATCTTTGATACAGTGGGGTACAACATAAAGTCCTGCCCTGTGGGGTTTGATCCCAGTGCAAGAGAAAAACAATGAACAGTGAGACAGCACATGGCATCTCTGAATTGAACCCAGACAGATATTCCAAGTGCATGGATCCAGGAGCTGTATAAATGCATGCAGCTTGCTGCACACATTGGGAGCGCCCAGGAATGGAAACCAGCGGCGACTGGGCTCTGGCCCTCCCTCGTCTTGGAGTCCTGACTTGTAGCCACTCAGTGCACTCCTGTGCCTCTCTCCTGAAAGAATGGGCAGGGGCGTGGGGCTGACCGGGGAAGGGAAAAACAGAGGGGCCCTGGATCCCGAACTCCCATCTATGTGTTCTAAGCCTTGTCCAAAATTAAAGCCCTCTTCATGTGAATGTAGAGGATCTTAGTTAAACCATGGACTCCAAGAGTATGTCTAGGGACAGGAAAAGCAGTGTCTCACGGCCAGTAGGAATTCAAACCATCAGTGGAAAAACAAAACAAACAGAAAACCTTTTTCACTAGCTTAGCTTCGCTTCTGCTTGACTTCAATGAATGAATCTCAGGCTGTTTCTTACAAAAGCACCATTTGCAGCCATAAAAGCAATAATTTGAGAAACAGAATCAAACAATACTGAGGAACAGAAGAAAACCAGGACCAGAAACCAGAGATCCAGGTTCCAGTCTGGACTTGCCACTAACTGACCCTAGTGAGGCTGTCCTACCAGCTGAGGGGATGAGACCCAAGAAAGGGCCTTGCCTAGAACGGAATTGGCCTGGCTAGGGAGAGGGGGCGACCTGTGAAGACTGGACATGAACTGACAAGGGCAGAAACTGCAATGAGCAACCAGGATCCCAGCACTTCACAGAACCTCAAAGAAACCAGAATGTGGAGGACCGAGAGGCTTCCTGGAACCCAACTGACCCTGATGGAGAGAATCTGGGCTGGAGGGATGGGAGGCAGACTGGACCATTACGTGACAGCCGTCCTGCTGAGATGAGGGCAGTTTTGCCTCACTGGTGTTCTGTGTTCTCTAAATCCAGCTCAGAACTCACAGACACCCTCTGGCTATCTGACTATCCCCTCGACCCCGCCTTCTGGCCCACCCTTCAGTGCTCTGTCTTTCCAACTGACCTCCCAGTGGCCTCTGCGCATGGTTCCATCCAGGACAGGCAGCCTCAGGGCAAAGTCTTTATTAAAGACAGGAACAAAGCATTGCAATAATGATGAGGGAAAGGAAAAGTGGGAGGGGAGGAGTGAGAAATATGGAAGGAGAAAGAAATGTGAAGGCTTCAGCTCAAGGCTGGCTGGGGCAGAGGCTGTGTGAGAGTGAGTGACCCTAACCAGGGGGAGAGTTAGACTGGTCCAGTGACAGAGGAGGTGCTGCTCCACCAACCACTTCCCAGCACCTCTCTCTTAATTGCTGTAGTCCACCTCAAAGGTTGCTCTTCCTCCCCATCTCCCACGGAAGCCAGAAGGGAGTAAACTCAGATTCCCCCTCCAGTTCCTATACAGTCTAAGAGGCTCATCCTGAGGAAGAGTTCTCAGCTACTCTAAAGCCTCTTTCTGGACATCTGGCCCTCGCCAACTCGTATCCAGGCTACCCAAAAAGGTCAAATAGAGTTCAATTTGTTTCTGTTTTGTTTGTTTTAATTTGACCAGAGAGGGACAGAACCAGGGAGGCGGTAAGTGAGAAAGCATCCACCAGGTCCAGTACTCGAACCGCGGTCAGCCATGTGTGAATCCAGTGCCCTTAACCACCGTACCACCTGCTGGCCCCTGTTTTTTGGTTTGTTTTCATTTGCCAGAGGATGAGTGTACTTACCAGAGAGGGAGAAAACAAGAAAGCACCCTCGCCATGGGGAATATTCGTGCCACAATTCCTTCTCCATTTTTCCTTCCTTTGAGGATTTTGAGGATGCACATGCACATACCTGGTGTTTTTCTCAAGCTGCCAGGTCTAGGACTCAAACTGTGCAGTCGGCCATATGGGATCCAGCCGCCGTAACCACCACGCCACAGTCTGGCCACAGTTCAAAGTTTCGTTTTGTTTTGAAAAGAATTATTTATTTAATTAATTAATTATATTTTTTAAACATTTAAAGTATGAATTGATTTTGGTACAAAAACTTTCTGAAATTCATACATAGTTTTCCCATTACACATATTTCCATGAGCTTTTTCTTTTTCTGAAACATTTTAAAAATTAATTTATATTCATTTCCTAAGCATCATCACAGCATACAAAATGTGATTTCCCATCCAGAATATACTGCATAGTGGGTTAATCATGCATGTTATCATCAATAATTTTCCATTTCTAGTTTCATATATATATATA
>NW_006198812.1:470089-479527 GCF_000334495.1 Tupaia belangeri chinensis
AGCCAGGAAACAGGTTAGGATTCTGTTCAAATAGTAGGTACATGAATCTATTGAGAGCTCAAGACAGGATAAAAATCCTTAAAACCGGAAAACAAAGCCTAGAAGAAAAACAGTAATATTTTAGTCAAAAGTCATAAAATGCTATTTCACCAGTTCAGTATCATCTACTTAATCTATCTTCTGTTGTGGTTCAATCTTCCTGATTAAATTCTGGGGTACAATATTCAACACCAGATTTGTCTCTACATTTAAGTTGGCCATTTTTCTTAGTTTTTGAACTCTTATTTCTGTGTGCCTGTATTTAATTTTCCTGGTATAGCACTCCCTTGAGAACTTCTTGGAGATCTGGTCTGGTTCTGGTAAATTCTTTTAGGTTTTGTTTATCTGAGAATGTTCTTGTCTTTTCTTTCCATATGAAGGAAAATCTTGCTGGGTACAATATTCTTGGTTGAAATTGCTTTTCCCTTAACACTTTGAATATATTTTCTCATTCTTTCCTCACTCGCATTGTTTCCAGTGAGAGGTCTGCTGTTAGCCTGATGGGATATCCTTTGTAGGTAACTTGCCGTTTTTCTCTTGCCAGTCTTAGTATCTTGTCTTTGTCTGCGGTTTTGGTCAACCTGGCTATAATGTGTCTTGAAGAAGATCTTGTGTTGATTCTATTTGGGGTCCTTTGTATTTCTTGGGACTTGATCTTTAAGTGCCTCTCTAGGTTTGGAAAGTTTTCTTGCAGGATTTCATGGAATAGATTATCAATGCCCTTATAAGTCTCTTCACCTTCTGGGATACCAATTATCTGGATGTTTGGACATTTGATGATATCTAGTATTTCTCGTATATTATTCTCATGTTTTTTGCGGGGAGGCAATTTTCTCAGTCTTCGTGGTGGATTTTTCTAGGCCAGCAATTTTCTCTCCTACATCTGGGATTCAATTTTCTGTATGATCTAATCTGCTTTTAATACTTTCAAGGCAGATTTTTTACTTGCTGTATTATAGCGTTCATCTCTAACAGGTCCATTTGACTCTTTTTTAAAGTGTGTAATTCCTCTTTTAGATCTTGCAAGAATTTCCTCACCTCCTGGAACCCATCAGCTCCTTTCTCCTGCTTCTTCCACAGTTCATTGTCTCTCTTCTCTTCCATCTCTGTTAGCTTTGCCATTATGAATATTCTAAATTATTTATCAGACATTTCCATGATTTCCATTGAACTATCTGTGGATGAAGAGGAGTTATTCTTTTCCCTTAGAGGAGAGGTATTTTCTTGTTTCCCCATATTTCTTGTGGCCCTGTGGTGATTTCTAGTCATTTGATGGATGGTGTGTTTCTTCCTAATTCTCGAAGTTCAATCTGAGCATTCAGGAGCGAGCAGAAAGAGGTGATCTGGAATCTCTTTGCCATTCCTTTTTTATCTCTTTGTGCAACAGATTCAGTGGATATTGAGAAATATATTAACCCTAGAAGTATTTGGATGTTTGGCTATGGTTCCCTTAGATCCGTCTAGAAACACAGTGAATAGAGATTGAGGAGTACAGTGATGAGATAAAAGAAAAAGAAAAGGAAACAGAGACAGAGAGAAAAGAAACAAAAAGAAGAGGAAAGAAAAAAATTTTTTTGAAAAGCAAAAAATAAAAAATCGCACGCCGTGCTTGTGTGTCGCACAAAATCACTAGTTCTCAGGAGCCATTGAGGAATCTTCTTCTGAAGGCCTGCCTCTTGCAGCTCCTCGAATTATTTATTTAATTTTGTTATTATTATTATTATTTTAGAGAGGTTTTTGCTATAGGGCACGTGCACTCGCCAGACAGAGAGACATAGAGACAGAAAGAGAGAAATCACCCCCAGGGGCGATGGCCACATTGTGATCCCTTCTCTTCCATTCTCTGCTCGGGATCTTGGGCACGCACGCACACGTGCCCGGCGTGAGTTTTAAGTCACCGGGTTCGGAACGCGAACCGTGGTCGACTACATGGGAGTCCAGCGACATAGCCATTACGCTAACTGCTGGTCCCTGTTATTATTGTTATTTTTTAAATTTGCTATAGATAATGTGTGCTCACCAGAGAAATGGAAAAGTGAGAGATATAAAAAAGTGAGAAAGGAAGTCGCCAGGTCTGAGATTTGAACTATGGTCAGCCATGTGGGATAGTGCCTTATCCATCATGCCACCTATTAGTCACCCAATCAGTTCAGAGTGTTAATGGTTGCAGAGAGGATGGTTTTGATCTGGAACTCTATATATGTGTGTGCATGTGTGTGTGTGGGGGGAATAGGAATGTTGTACCTACAGCTCCCACTAAAGGAATGTAGGTTTTATAGAGCAGGGGTTACGAACAATCTCTGCTCAGTGGCCAAGCAACGATGAGTTACTCTAGACGCAGCAGCATCTGTGGTTGAATAAATACCTGTGATTTGCCTCTGCATATGCTGTGCTGCCTGTGATTTCTTACCTGGAAATGAAATACATTACTGTTATTTCTGCCATTGAACACTCTATACTGAGCTACACCCCCAGATTACTGTTATTGCTGTTACTCTTGCTTTTGTTTGAAATGGGAGACCGCATGTGATGTGCTAATGCTCCAGGTAGTGAGGAGTTATTAGAGATGTTCAGGATGACCCTCTGGAGCTGAGCATGTCTCTGGTTAAGGAGAGAGTCTGCATCCTAGCAGGTAGCCTGGTGACTAATCAGAGAGAGAGAGGAATACTTAGGCCGACATTTCCTAACAAATGTGAGAGTGCCTTACTGGGGACCACCCGAAGCCCATCACACACACAAATTTTATTTACCACTTTAAAATTACTTTGTTATAGGCATATTAAAACCACAGAAAGCTAAAGCAAAAGTTATTCACTATCCCATCCTGAAATCAACTCAATGAGAAGTATGCATGACATTCATCAAATAGAACATTTTCTCCATGAAGTTCCTGAGAATAACAAGCATGCACGTAGATGTGTCAGGCAGATGACGCTGGCTAATCGTCATGGGTTTTCTCAGACTCAGGCCAGCCTATCCCCCATCAAATTTTCAGTGACTTTTCAAGATGCTATGGCTTGGAATCCATGGAGGAAGAAGACACAAAGCTCAGCCCACCAACCCTCTTCTCATTCTGCTTCTTGATTGTGCTGGTCTATCCCTTTGAAACATGTCCAAGGATCTCCTTGGGAGGCAGATCTGTTACATTGTGACATGCCCTTGATCTTGAAGGCAGTGAATGATTCCAATCTATGCATGTGCCACTGAACAATCGGGGCTTCGGAGCTTCATCAGTGGTTGTTTGTACATTGTTAGCTCTTGCATTTCAATGATTTCTTCCTTCCCTAACCAACCTGCTAAACACAGCATTTACAACCAGCCTTGCAGGCAGTATTTGTGCCCGACTGGGGCCTGATCCCATCAAATAAAGGCTGCCAGCTTTCCCTGCCAGGAGCAAGAGACACTGTGTAAAATGGAAATCGGACAATAGTCTTGTATACTCTCTGCTCTGTCGTGAATGAAAAACCGTAAGCAGGAAACCAAGCAACGAAATCAAAAGAACACAGTTTCCTGTTAACATAGAGCAATGCCAAATCCACCAGACATTATTCCTTCATGCCCTGTGCCAGTCATTGTCAACCAGAGCATAAGTAATAACATATGGCTGGGCTTGTGGTTTTAGTGGAATATTCTTTTGCTTTTGGCACGGTACCACACACCTTCACATGCTTTATTGCCCTTTCCCAAACCTAGGCCGCTTGCTTGCTTTGCTTTGCTTTCTTTTTTTTCCTTTCAGATTTCTTTCCCCCAAAGAACTATATCTGGCTGTTTTGCTGCATACCAGCTCTTAAACCCAAGCCAGTTGATTCCCAATTCTCCTTGGCCTTTTCTTAAGCAACACTGTTAAAGATATATATACGATCCTGCTTTTCCTCTGAAAATGGCTAGTTCCCTAAGACTGACTTTGAGAGAGAAAAACCTCTCACATAATATTTTTCTTACTTTCCAGGCTGATCTTGAAGGTGATGATAGGTCATAAGCCGCAGCCTCGGCAAGGATGTTACAACCCCCGGAGCAGGAGCAGGCGGAAAGTGCATGTGTGTTTGGAATGCAACAAAAGGCAAAAGTTACTAATGTGCTTTGGACTGGACCCTGCATTTTTAACCCTTTATCCAAACTAGAGAAAATACTGCTCTCTTAGCTCCTTAAGGGTTTTATCCTTATGAGACATGGTTAAAATGGGGACGTGCATGAGCAGTCGTCTGAATCTTTTTCCCCCCTCTCCTCCAGACAGTTTGGCTTAGTGGCTCGGAACTTCTGTAGCTGACAGGGTTAGTTCAGATCCTAACTCTCTCCCTTACTAGCTGTGTGACTCTGGAAAAGCTGACAAAGCTTCTGATCCTTACATTCTTCTTCTATGAAAGAGAAAACATCTACCTTCAGGGTTGTCAAGAATGTTAGAGAAGGCCTGGGATTTCCTCCCTGGTCTGTTATGGAGGCTTTTAGCAAGAACTGTACTTGCTGAGAGCCTGGTGAGCAGCACAACTATCGTTAATGAAGGTGCCTTGGGAAGCACTGGGCCCCTGCTGCAGTTTTGGGAGTAGCCAGTCAGTTTTTGAGCATAGGGTTTAGAGTCATGGAGAACGTAAGGCCATATGCAGAGTAGGGTTTTTTTTTTTGGTTTGTTTTTTAGGTTTATCTTTTTCCTCTGAGAGAGAGGAGAGAAAGAGTCAAGCAACTCTGACAGGGCCCCCATGCCACAACTCACCCCCAGCCTTAGCCAGCCGGGATCGTTAGCATGTATACAAGCCTGGTGTGTAGAGGGATACAAACGCAGGACCTTCCCCTGTGGCCTCAGGAACAAAGACCATGATGTTAATGCTGCACTACTGTGCCTGGCCCAGAGTAGCTTTTTCCTGGCATTTGTAAGCATTATCTCTCTTAATCATCATGAGAATTCTGGGATATAGTAATTGAGTGGTCATTATTGCTCCCACTTCACAGGCAAAGGAATGGCAGTCTTTGCACACTGCTAGAATTGGCAGAGCCATGGCTGGACCCCAGAACCCTGTAGCCCTTGCCGAGGCTCCATCACTCTGTACATCACATTCCTTCCCAAAGCTGAATTCATTTGATTTTGGCTTGACTTCTGTTTCCCAAGGCCATTCCTCTTGGACCTTTTCAAGAAAGGCAGAGCTCCCTCCTTTTACACACACATACACACACACACATAGAACTACAGTACCTGTTACACATCTGGGCCTACACTGCCTCCTATGGGCTCCTAGCAGAGTAGCTGCTCAGCCATGGACAGGGCCTAAACTAGGAGGTGATATGACTGGCTTGTACCTAATTTTCTTCCTTGCGTGGTGCTGGGAGTGGAAGCTGGATGAAGCTAACAGGGCAAGCAAGGAACTTCTTTCTCAGTCCATCCCTGCCATTGTTTCCTGTCTCCAGAAAGTTTTTCAGAAATGCTTACTGATTGCCTGGAAGGGGTCCTAGATTAACCCATCATCTTTGTGGCCTAACTGATTTATTACTAGTTACCATAATTTTTGATAAAAGGATGGAGCACAAGTCTTTGGAGGATGAGGTCCTTGAGTTGGCTTTAGGTCAAGTTTCTAGAGAGGCCCACTCAGAGATGGAAACGGTGTGGAGGAAGTTAACTGCAGAAGGTGCTCAGGATCAACACCTACGGTGGAGGCGCAGGAAGTGGGTCCAGGCACAGGGAGGATTAAACAGCAGCAAGTGGTGTAATTGCAACCAAGACTCTGCCAATCCCACAGGAACTAGCAGAGTTCTTCAGATTACCCTGCCTTAGGGGAAGGGGCCAGGCCTTTTAGCTCTGTAATGGTTGATCTGTCATTGGGTGCAGGCTGCTGCCAGGGGCTGTGGCTTTACACTATGTATAGTCTAAGGGTAGTTCTTGAAAAGGGACTCAGCTGAGGGCCTTCACCTATCACTGTCTCAGCAGCTAGGGAAGAAGCCCTCCATTCTAAAGGGAAATCAGTGGAGCAACATGGAGTCCATTATAGGGAAGAAAACGAGGCTGAAACCCTGGGAGCCTGGACAGTAGGTTAGCTGAGAGATGGATACCTGGGGCTTTTAAGACTTTGAAGAAACAACCTTAGGACTAAAGTACTTGGGAAAGAGGGTCCTCCTCTTCAACCTACAACTGAAACAGCAGGAGAGGTCTTGAGATAGGTTCAAAAGAGTAGAGCCTTCCTGTGGTGCACATCCCTACTGTGACTGGTAAGAGTGGGCGCCTTGGGCCCATTGCTTTTGTGTTTCTTTCAAAAAGAGTCTGTGTTGGTTTCCACATGAAGTTAAATGTTTTAAGTGTTTCGTCTTTTATACCCATGTCAATTGGCAGGAACTCTTGCATGACTTCCCTTTTCTCCATCTGAGAAAGAAGTTCCTTGCTTGCCCGGCTATCTTAGCTTCTTCCAGCTATCAACCCCAGCGCCAAGGCACATTTCATGAAAGAATCACTCGCCTGGAGACTCAGTTTCCCTTTGCTGTGAAAGGGCCTTACCTTAAGGATGAGAAGGAATTCCTGGAAAATAGAAAAATTGATGTCCGTAGTGATTGGCTTAGATTGAGAGGAAGAGAGGAAGTGAGTTTGGGGTAGATAAATTTACCCCAGAGAAATTATGCTTGGTTGTTGGTGGTGGTCATAATGGTGATACCAACAGCGGAAGTGGTGGTGATGATGGAAGTGGTGGTGGTGAAGGTGGCAGGTTGATGAAGGTGGAGGTGGTGATGGTGATGCTGATGGTAGGGATGGGGATGAACACAGAGGAGAGAGTAGTTTTTCTCACTACTTTTTTACATACCAGAGGCGTTAACACTGATAGTGTCATTGTTTCTGTTTCTCAAAGTAATGTCCAGCAAAAATACACATTTAGGACATATTTTCTTCTGCCCCTTGGCTAGGCAGAAAGCTATTGGTTTGTCCATTCTTTTTTACTTTAAAAGGAGAGCATTTAATAATGCTGCTGCTGCTTCTCCTCCACCTCTACTTCCTTCTCCTCTTTGTCCTGCTTTTCTGCCTCCAAATTAATCTTAGCAGGGAGTCTTGGAGCAAATGGTCATGTTACAGGTCTACATGTGATAACCTGTCATCTTTCATTATTTTTGACACAAACAAAACTGTCAGAATTCTCTGAGACCTGCCTTTGGTTCAGGATGTTCTTTGAGGTTGGAGGATATGTAAGGCTTAGAAAAAGAAGGGTTGCTTCAATGTAATGAAAATAATGTAATGGAAGAATGGAAGAGATCTCCCATTCCAAACTTGTGTGCATTTTTAGACCATTGCATTTGAGGGGGCTATTGATTAAGGCTATAAAATGTTTACATAATGGTGGCTTATTTTATAAAGTAGAGGTCTGGGGGCCTTTCATTAACCAGATGTATTTCATATCCCCCTGTAATTTCCTCAAATACTTAGATTTAATATGTAATTAAAGAATAATTGCCTGGCTTATTTCCTGAAAAATTGTACCTTCCATGTGCTGAATTGTTGAAGACCCAGGAGTATGCTTTTATTCAGATACTTGTATCTCTCATCTTTTTCATTTTGTTTTTGTTAAGCTTTTGCTACAGGGCAAGTGCACCCACCAGAGAGAAATGGGAGGGTGGGGTGGGAGGATGAGAAATCACCCCCCAGAGGGGACAGACAAGCCACAATACTCTTGCCTCCAGTCCCTCCTTGGGATTTTTGGACATGCACACACATGTGCCTGGCATGTCTTTCAAGCCACTGGTTCTTACAGAAACCATGGAGTAGGCCATGTGGAATGAAACGCCTTAACTGCGCCACCTGCTGGGCCGACTAGGTATCACATGAATCTGGCCCCTCATTCATAGCGACCACAATCTTTAGGAGGAGCCTCCCGTACTGCACTCCAACAGCAGAGAATTATTGGTTCAGAGTATGTAATGCTGAGGGGGTCATGGTCTTGGTGTAGACACATTGCAGAACTTTAATATTTTGGTAACCCATGCTCTATAAATCATTGAATTACATCAAGTCTATTTAAAACCCCTCTGGGCAGCTGTTTAAAATGCTGTCACTGCAATAAGCAGTCCCCAGAGTCACATGGCAGGGCCAAGAAGGGGATGGGCTTTGTTTGTGTTTCTTTAACTCGGTTGGGTTTACCTTCTGCCGCTCCACTTTTGAGAACAGTCCCTCCATTGCTAGTTATTTTAAAGTCAGGATATGAAGACCACTTAGTCCATGGGGGTTAAGCCTTCCCATCATCAGATCAAATTCTTTTTCCTTACATTCTTTTCTTCCAGCCGTTTAGTGAAACAAGCACAAATTGTTACCTTCAGATTAATATGTTTAATAAGTGAAATCTGGACTATTTCAAGAGCAGCAGGCAGCCTGAAGGATTGGTTGCAGCTGAGGGCTCCCATGGGCTTTTTCCTAGGTCATCGCTGGGGGCTGAGACCACCTGTGTAGCACCTGTGGCCAACTTGGGTCTAATTACCTCCGGGAGCCCAGGCTTTGCAGCCCTGCTCTCTGGCCTTCAGTTTTGCCCTGGAGTCTGACAGTGCAAAGGGTGTCAGGAGCCCAGATCTCAGGAAGAAGGCTGGGGGAGGCCAGCAGCTTCCTGCCTGGTTCCCAGCTCCCACCTCCCTGAAGAGACTGTGCTGCTTCTGACCTGTCCTCCATCATTATCAAGGCCTGGATGACCTATGCAAGTGCCTGTGTGCACAAAAGAGAAATATTGTAGCGTGTGACCTCACAGAACGTTTCCATTTTAGAAATATATACGTTTAATAGAATATACTCTCTTAATTCCTACAGACTTATAAATGTAACCTTTTTAAAAATTCAAATTTCATTTTGAATTTAGCACTGGTTATGGGGTGGGAAGGGGGTTTTCTGGTGGTCTTCGACTTTCTCTGACACATGGTGGGCATTTAACACATTCATCAGATCAGGCGGTGACACAAATCAAGAGCCTGGACTGTGCAGTCGGATGGAGGTGGACTCAGCCTCCCACCTCCCAGCTGCGTGACCTTGGACAGATGTCCTAGCGCCTGTGAGTTTCAGTTCAGTTCGTTGGGAGGATTATGGAAGATAAAGGCATGCTGTTTATCACATATGTGATCTCTGTTCATGAGAAATGAGTGACATGTGTCAGATGGACTTCGTCCATATTCCACTCCCCATCGGGTTTGTCCGGAGGGCGCCCACAGCTGTCCTGTTTGAGGGACACGTGCTGGTTTCATCTCGGCCTTTGCTACTAGAGGGAGGTGGAGCAGCTCAGCTTTCAGTGCGGCCCAGGGAGGGATGGGCAGCTAGGCTAGGAGCAGGGTCGGGCTCAGCTCCCGGGCTCAGCTCGCGGTCCCCGCCCACAGCCTGCAGGAGCGGGAAGGCAGGCGGCGGTTCGGCTCAGCCGGGGTCGGGTCGGCTCGGCCCGGCTCGGCTCGCCCCGGCCCCGGCCC
>NW_006198812.1:480659-495749 GCF_000334495.1 Tupaia belangeri chinensis
GCTCCCGCGGGACGCCCACCGACGGCCTCTGCCCGCAGCCAGCGCCACGGCTCTGCTCGTTGGCTTTGGCCAGGAAAGTGTGGGCCTGCGCCGCCGCCAGGCTCTTCCGCTCGGGGCGTCTCCAGAGGCCTCTGGTCCCTGCTGCATCGGGGGCACCCCCAGTCTGTGTATTTTGAACAACAAAAATCGACAGTGCACAAAACAAAACCGCAGTTAACAAGGAGAACGGGATTCAAAAGATCTGGACAAACCCAAACGTGCAGCAGCAACTCAGATGCTTCCCGCACTGCCCCTCGGGCCCCATCGTCCCCTCAAAAGGCACAGACCCTGTCGCGTCTCCTGCACCGAGGGCCCGCCTGTGTGTGTTTGCGAATCCCGAGGGTGTCCCAGCTAGCCGGTCTCCCGGCCCTGACCTTGCAGCCTTGTCTTACTAGGTCACTGTTGGTTTAAAAACAAGAAACCAGGCAAAGCCCTTGATTTTCTTTCTTTCTTTTCTGCAAAACTCTCAAATTTAGGGAACAGACCCTGGAAGGAGGGATTGAACTGTGCGACCTTTATCAAATATTCCCCTGGTCTGAGTCGGAAGTGGAAGGCCTTTCCCATGGGCTTGGGAGGCTGCACTGGGAACCTGCCTCTCTGACAGGGCCTTTATTTCCTAAGGTGGGGAACTGTCTTACCAGCTCCCTCCCTCCCTCCCTTCTTTCCCGCCTTGTTGAATGTTTGTTACTTAATTTTTTTTTCTGATAATAACCATGCTTTTCAATCTGCTGCTTTCTGAAAGTCTGACCACTCTGTTTTTTTCCTTTAAATTCTCACCACTTGGAGTCAGGCTATTTGAAGTAAATGTTTCTAATTAATTTAGTATATTTTGAGAGCACTCCCCCGAAGTCAGTGCAATCACTGGTATAATTTTTCTGGGATTTTTCATGTGACCGTTTTATCATTTCTCTATGTGGTAGCCCTTGTTTTTCTCTTTCTCTCCTTTTTCTCCCCCTTCTCTGTCTTCCTTCTCTCTTTCTCAGAGAGGGTAGAGACTGGTTCAGATCTCATCTTCATCAATTACAAGCTTTGTGACCTTGGACAAATCATTTAATGTTTTGTTTGTTTTTTGGAGAGGTTTTTGCTATAGGGCCTGTGCGCTCTCCAGAAAGACAGAGAGAGACAGAGAGACAAAGAGACAGAAAGCGAAAAATCACCCCCCAGGGGGGATGGCCATGCCACAATCCCTTCTCCTCCATTCTCGGGATCTTGGGCACGCACACACGGGTGCCCAGTGTGAGTTTAAGCCACTGGGTCTGGGACTCGAACTGTGGTTGACTACGTGGGAGTCCAGCTACATAGCATTTACGCCAACTGCTGGTCCCCCAATCATTTAATGTTTCCAAGCCTTCACTTTTTTTTTTTTGAGAAGTTTTTTGCTATAGAACGTGTGGGCTCGCCAGAGACAGAAAGCTAGAAATCATCCCGCAGGGGGGGATGGCCACACCACAATCCCTTCTCCTCTATTCTCCTCTGGGATTTTCAGCAAGTATGCACACGTGCCCAGTGTGTTTTAAGCTGCCAGGTCCAGGACTTGGACTGCAGTCGACCTGTGGGAGTCCAGCAACACAGCCATTACGCCATCTGCTTGTCCCAGCCTCCACTTTTTTATCTGCATAATGGAAATAATGATGCCCAACTTTTAAGAATGCTGAAATAGTAAAACATATTAATATGGTAATGTACTTACCACATAGGCTACCCTGAGTAGGGACAAGTTATGGTAAGTTATGGTGAAAAATCTTCCGAATAAAACACGTTTTCTAATTCTCCCTGCACTCTACCCTTTAAGAAAACTTTACTTAATAGGTTCCAGGCTCTGGGATTTTAGGTCACCCAGATCGTCACAGTTCGTCAACTTAAATATTCATGTCATTTCCCGAAAAGGGAGACCAGTGATTTCTCTCCCACGTGAACATCTGCTTCAGCCTCTGAAGTCATCTCTCTGCCTTTACTCTTGTCCTACTCTTGTTCATTGAAGAATGGCCAACGTGGTGATTTGAAAACAAAAATTCAAAACGAAACAAAACAGCAACAACAAAAAAACCCACCCCGAATCCCAGATCATGTCACTTTTTTTCTGAAAGTCTTTCGTGTGCTCACCAGACAGACAGAGACAGACAGAAAGTGAGAAATGACCCCCCAGGGGGGATGGCTATGCCCCAATCCCCTCTCCTCCATTCTCCTCTTGGGATCTTGGGCACGCACGCACACGTGCCCGGCGTGAGTTTAAGCCACAAGGTCCAGGACTCGAATGGCAGTCAACTACATGGAGTCCAGCGACATAGCCATTATACTAATTGCAGGTCCCTGGAAGTCTTTTAAAAGTATCCCTCGTGTACTTAGAATGAAATCTAAACTGTATTCTGCAAGACAAGGGCCTGCCTGTGCTGGCCCAGCCCGGCTTCTCACCGGCCACCGCGCTGCCTCTTGCTGTGTTTCAAATGCATGACCTCCTTTCTGACCTTTCTATTTTTTAAGGGTTAGAAGCGCTCTGCTGCCTCAAGGCTCTGCACTTAGGTCTGAAATTCTCTTCTCCTGAACGATAGAGTCTTTCAGCTCAAATGGCACCTCAGAGATGCCATCTCGTCCCAGTCACCCTCTATTTACATCACAGTGTTTATTTCCATGGCACTGAAATGATTTATTCATCCATTGATTGAATGAATTTAGATGAGAAAAAAAAAAAAAAAAACTTATGAACAATCAGCCCAGGCCAAAAGAACACAGAAACAAATGTAATAGCTTTCAACAAAAGGTGGTCTCTAGATTAACCAAATCTCTAAAACCCAAACAGCAGAAAAGACCATTGTCTATAAGAAACCTTATTGTCTTAGTTTTTAATTAATTAATTATTTATTTTTATTGCTAGAGCATGTATGTGCTTGCCAGAGAAGGGAGAGGAAAGGGGGCCGGGAGAGACAGAACCTCCCACTAGGGGCATGGTCATGCTGCAAACCTTTTCCTCCATTTTTCCATCCCGTCAGAATTTGGGGCATGCACACACATATACCAAGTGTGTTTATCAAGCCACTGGGGGAGATTCAAACCACAGCTGGCCTTATAAACTCTGGCTCCCTATGTTCAGGGCTTAACCATTGTGCTACAGAGCCAGCTAATGAGAAGCCTCATTTTATGGCCTATGGTCAAAGATTGAATGGGTATAATTCTGCTCCAGGAAAACTACTGAAGGACTCACAAAGCAGAGAAAAATATGACTTCCCCTCAGCTAGAAGGTGAAAAAATGTCCCCAAGCAGCTTCAGTGAAAGTTGGAGGGTTTATTATTGCAGCTCTCATAATTTCCTGTGTATTTCACACCTACATTGACTTCTGTTAAGATAGTCAGCTTTTGCTCACTTATTTTTTCTCAGACTCTACCAAAAGGACTTGTTTTCTTGATTTAAAAGATAATTTTGGGTGGGCCAGCAGATAGCATGGTGGTTAAGGGCGCTGGACTCTTACATAACCGACGGCGGTTCAAGTCCCGGAACTGGCAGCTTGCTTTCTCACTTCTCTCTCTCTCTCCCCCTCTCTCCCTCCCTCTCCGGTTAAATTAAAATAAATAAATAAAGTTAAATAAAGTAATTCTTTGAAAAAAAAAAGATAATTTGGGGGACCAGCAGTGACGTAATGGTTAAGTCACTGGACTCCCACATAGTTGACTGTGATTCTAGTCTTGGACCTGGTGGCTTAAAATTCACACTGGGTACCTGTGTGTGCATGCCTAAAGTCTCAAGAGGACAATGGAGAAGGGATTGCAGCCATCCCCTCGTGGGGTGATTTCTCACTTTCTGTATTTCTGTCTTTCCCTCTGTCTCTCCGACAAGCACACGTAATAATACAAATAAAGATAATTTTTACTTTTGTAGAGAAAATAATAGAAACAGCATATAGTAAGCAATTGGGTCTGAATTTTTCAAGTCTTATCTCTCCTTCTGATGTATCTAGACTGGATTATTTAGAAGCCATTTTTTTTTTTTTTTGGGGGGGTTTTCGCTATAGGGCGCGTGCGCTCGCCAGATAGATAGAGAAAGACATAGAGACAGAAAGCGAGAAATCACCCCCCAGGGGGGATGGTCATGCTGCAATCTCTTCTCCTCCATTCTCCTCTCGGGATCTTGGGCGGGCACGCACGCACGCACATGCGGCCGGCATGAGTTTTAAGCCACCGGGTCCAGGATGCGAACCGTGGTCGACTACGTGGGAGTCCAGCGACATAGCCATTATGCCAACTGCTGATTCCTGAAGCCATTGGTTTTGATGACGCTGGAAGTTTGTTGAACTGTTGCAGATAATATGTATTTTTTCCTGAGTAATTTGGTTTTGATCAAATCACCAAATGTATGTTTCCTTACATTCTTTCCCGGTGCTTCACAAGTTTGAATGTATGCCAGAAGCAGGGCTAGATTCATTTATGCTCAGCTTATCCCAGAATCATTGGCAGGGAGATAGATGTTCAAAACATGTGAAGAATAAGAAACTTTTCCTAAACTGTCTTGTGTGTGTTTGCCTGAAATGATGGTACATTAGCTGAATCCTAAACCGGCAACTCCATTAGTTAGGTGTGTTCTGATGTGTGAAATAAAAACATTTTAAGCAGTAGATGATATAGCTATATATTATTTGAATTTATTTTTTTAAATAAGTTATTTCTATTTTTCTATTGTCATTTCAGGATATTTCCTTCTCTATAAAAAACCCTAAGCAAATTCTCTCAGACTAGATTAATTTTCCCATGTGAAAAGCCATGTCTATAAGAGAAAATAACCAGACGTGTGATTTAGAGCATATTGACTTAACCACTCTGAGCCTAGGTTCCTTATCTGTTAAATAGCAATAAAGGCATCCAATCTACAGTGCTGTTGTGGGGATTAGAGATAATATAGGTAAAGCACCTAGGTTAACATACGGCCTATAGTAACAAATGGCAAATGGTTCAATCTATCCAGTCTTTAATAACATCTTTAATAAAGTGCTATATTATGCTATTATTACCCACTTGGTTAGACACAGAGGAGCAGAGACTGTGTGCATGCTTTCAGAGAGGAACATGCAGAATGAAACGTCCACAGAGGGGTCAGGTGGTTAAGGCGATGACCGTGGTAGGTTGTTTTCAGAGGGGCTTCTTCAGGAGAAGCAGAGTTTGGCTAGATATGTAGGATACAAGACATTATGAAGCTTAGCACCTTTCCTGATCCTAGATGGTCAGTTGGCCATTTGTCTAAGGCCGATTAAATGTTGATGAGAGTCATGATAGCTTTGAGGTTACACTTTGGAGGACATTTTCCTCATTATCCTGTATAATATCTGTGTGGACCTTGTGACTTAGTGTACATTGTCCTTTGAGACTTTACCTTCCCTCCTTCTTAGAAGATTGACTTTTTGCAATTCAGCTCAGTGAGCAAAACAATGATTTTCAAAATGGTATATGAAGAGATAGTCTTTTTGTTCTAGCACGGAACTAAAATGGCAGGCCATGCATTAAGCCACCCATGAACATGAGGTGTCTTCAGGTCCTATGATCTCAGGCCACGGGTTATGTTTTTCACTATGAAAGGGAGTATTTATAGAGAACAATGAAAGGCAAGGGAAGCCATCCTAGGCAATCATGAGAAAGATGGTGTCAGATGGCAGGGCAAACCACTGTGGTAACCTCCCAAAGTAATTATGGACATCTGGATTGACGAAAAGGACTACAGGAGGGCAGACATTCTGCATTCGGGACTGGATTTTTCCCAAAGGAAGACAAATGGAAAAAACATGTTTGTGCTAACTGCTGACTCATGGTACAACATTTTAATTTAGAGAATTTAATTGAAAATGCAGCAAGAATGTAAAACATTTACATAGAAAATATTTTAGTATATTGGCAAGACATTAATTACAAAACCAGATGGCCATGGTAGAAAAATCAACCCAGAGGCCTTGCTTTTCTTTTGTTTACTTAGCATGAAACATTTTTACTTTACTAATATCAGTATCCTATTAACTATAAGTAACACTACCTCTGTGTTAAGATTCATATAAAGAGTGATTACTTGACACTTCAAAATATTAAAAATAAAAACCCAGAAACCATCATGATTGGAACCTGGACTATGAAAGCATTCTTTTGATAGAAGCTTCATGACCAAGACACTAGTTTCTCTCCCCAGAGGCTAGTCTAATGAGACCATATTTCTCAGCTCCTATTGACCGTGACCGCTGTCTCAGCCAGGGGTCATTTGTTTGCAACAGAAGGTTGGAACAGAACAGCCCGAAATTAGCTGAGAAAGGGGAGTTTATTGTAAGAATACAGGAAACTTTCCTTCTCAGAGATCCCATGTTCAGGGGATTTAATCAGGATAGAAAGTTCACCTAATAATTTATCCGTCCATCTTGAAGTTCCTCCTTTCTGTCTCCCTCTGCACACATGCTCCATGATAACAGAATACTTCCCCAGGCTAGCTTTTTCTGCTTCTCTGAAATTAGTGGCTTGAACAATAGCTGCCTATTTGGGTTTAAAACTACCCCTAATAATATATCCGTCCATCTTTTTCTTAAGGTATGAAGTTCCTCCTTTCTGTCTCCCTCTGCACACATGCTCCATGATAACAGAATACTTCCCCAGGCTAGCTTTTTCTGCTTCTCTGAAATTAGTGGCTTGAACAATAGCTGCCTATTTGGGTTTAAAACTACCCTCTTCCTCTTGGTTTACTGTTTGATCCATCTTTTTTAAATTTTTTTCTTCCCAGACAGAGTCTAGCTGTGTCATAATCCCCCTGTAGTTGGGACTATATAGTTGTGTGCCATTGTGCCTGGTTTTTTAGGATCAACTGAGAAGTGAACCTAAGCCTCCCATGTAACCTCAGCCTACCAAGCTGCAAGCATCCAGCATGCTCATGACTGAGCCTATTCCATTTGTTTTTTATTCTTCCTTAATTCTTTTCTTGTCTTCTGTATTATCTTATATTGATTACTTTAAAAGATTATTCGATTTGGCACTATTTGCTTATTAATTTACATTCTTAATCTTTTTTGTGTGCAGTCACTGTAGAAATTACAAACACATCCTTGACTTAAAGTCTACCACATATTTTTTATTTAAAATTTTTAAAAATTATTGTATTATTATTATTTTAATTTGCTATAGGACATGTGTGCTCACCAGAGAGAGACAGAGAAAGAGTGAGTAAGAGAGAGACAGAGAGAGAGAGCAGTGTGCTCACCAGAGAGACAGAGTGCATGCATCAGAGAGAGAGCAAGCAAGCTGCCAGGTCTGGGACCCAAACCATGGTCAGCCACATGGGAGTCCAGTGCCCCAACACCCACACCACCCACTGCCCCCCTGCAGTCTACTATAAATTAGTATCATTAATACTTCTGAGTCAATGAAAGAACTTTACAACATTTAAGCCATCGCTATGTTAAAATTTTCATCTTCCAGATGATGGCATTAGGTGGGGTCTTTGGGAGGTGATTCTGTTACTGAACCAAAGCAGCTACAGACCAGGAACAGTTGCTCACTGCCACTCTGAACCATACTGTGAAAGAGGGAAGCTTTTGGGTGGCTGATGTCATCCAGGAGACAGCAAGGTTTACTCAGAAGACCATCTTCCTGAATGGAGATGGGCTTTATACAGAAATATTTCCCTCCAGAGTTTTTGGTTGAAAACTGTGCCACTCCGATTGGCCACCTCAAGCAGCAGTCTCATTGGTTCAGTTTTGAAACTGGGACTGTTCTGATTGGTTGCAGTTGTAGCCAGCATCCACACTTCCTCCTTGCAGTGGAGGTCAACCTTAGGTCACCCAGCCTTCCTGGTGCATGCTCCGCCAAGCAGCCTTTGGCCAATAGCTCCAGATCTTTTCCATCCACGTTAGTTCTGGCTGGTTACAATTAGATTATGGAGACAGAGCCCTCCTGAGTTGGGTTAATGCCTTTGTAAAAGAGTTCTTATGGAGAGTCCCACACTTCCACTAGGGGAAAGCGCAGAAAGAAGGCACCCTCCGCGAACCAGAAAGTGGGCCCTCACCAGACATGCACGTGCCTCCATCCTGGCCTGCCCACCTAAAACTGTAAAACAAAGGTCTATTGTTTATACTCACCCAGTTTAGGGTGTTTTGTTATAACAGCCTGAACAGACTGAGACTCCCATGTACTGTTTAAACAATTGTTAGTGTTGTGTGTTTTACCTCTGCATACTTGGAACCCCACAAAACATTATTATTGTTGTTGCTTTAAACGGTTGATATTTATTATATCTTACCCACGTGTTTATACTGTTTTCATTCCTCTACATTCCTGCCTGCATTACCATGTCTCCATGTAGGCTTATTTTCTTTTTGCCTAAGTAACTTCCTGTAGTATTTCTTTTAAGTAAGTATCTACTGCCAACACATTCTCTGTTTTTGTCTGAGAATCTTTGTTTTAAATTTTACTTTGAGATCTGTTTCTCTACTTCTTATGGCATGTTCAATGCCCAAAGTTATACAAGTAAGTTGTTTTTTGGCACCTTCAAGGATAGATTATTATACTTCTAAGTACTTATAGTGTATAATTTGAAGGTGTACTTTTGCCTAAAAGGGAGGATTCAAAGTATGTTTTTTAAATTCAAGACCTAATTGTTGGGTTATGAATGCCTACCATATGTCAGACACTGTACTAGTGACTAGAAATATAAATTAAGACATCATCTTGTCCTCTAACAGCTCATAGTCTAGTGGGGAGGTGGACAAATAAGTGGTGGTTTTAAGTGTGATAAACTGCAATACAATTATGCATAGGATATGGTAGAAGCTAAAGAATACACATCAGAATTAAGATTCAAGGGATAAACTAGGAGATAGATCTTAGATTGAATTTTTAAATTATTGTTATTGGAGATGCTTTTACTATAGGGTACATGTGCTCACCAGAAAGAGAGAGACAGAGAGACAGAAAGTGAGAAATCACCTCCCCAGGGGGGATGGCCACGCCACAATCTCTTCTCCTCTATTCTCCTCTCAGGATCTTGGGCACACAAGCACACGCGCCTGGTATGAGTTTAAGCCACCGGGTCCAGGACTCAAACTGTGGTCAACTACATGGGAGTCCAGCGACATAGCCATTATGCTAACCGCTGGTCCCTTAGATAGAACTTTAAAGGTGCTGTTGTTATAATAGATTTTATAATATATTCATGGATCAGTTAAGAGTGTGGTGATGGCTCACTTCCTGGTGTGTAGATATTTTCACAGTGTCTTCCTGTAGTGTGGAGGTTGAGGGGGCGGAGAGAGACAAGTCTGATGTCTCTTCTTATAAGGATACGAATCCTGTAGGATCAAGGACTCACTCTTATGATCTCATTTAGTCTTAAATACTTCTGTAGACACCCCAGTCTCCAAATATAGCCACACTGGGGTTAGGGATTCGAGGTGTAAATTTTGGGAGAACAGAAATATCCAGTCTATTACAGATGGGTTTTATTTAAAAGACAGAAAGGAAATTCTTATCCTTAGGCTAAAAAATCCAGTAGGAAGAGCAATGTTAGAGACAGGAGAGACAGAGAACATGGACTGTTGGAATGATGACCATAAGAAGTTGGGACCAGCAGTTAGCATAATGGCTATGTTGCTGGACTCCCATGTAGTCGACCGCGGCTCGCGTCCTGGGCCTGGTGGCTTAAAACTCAATCCGGGCGTGTGTGTGTGCGTGCCCAAGATCCCGAGAGGAGAATGGAGGAGAAGGGATTGTGGCGTGGCCATTCCCCCTGGGGGGTGATTTCTCGCTTTCTGTCTCTGCCTGTTTGTCTGGCAAGGGCACGTGCCCTATGGCAAAAACCTCTCAAAAAAAAAGAAGAAGAAGAAAAAAGGAAGTCAGAACACAGCCTTGGCGCACAGAGGGAAGGGGAAAAAATAGGTGCGGGGGGAGATAAATGTACCTTTAGTTTCTCTGAGAGGAAATTCTGCTCAGTGGTAGGACACCAGGTCACCTGAGGATGAGATGCTGGTCCGGAAGAAGGGGTGTTAAGGAGAAAGGTGGGAGTGTGGTTGCTAAAGGGCCAGCTGGATTTATAACGGCTTCGTCTCCCCAGCTGCGCTGTGATGCCTGGTGTACACCACCTTATACATCCCTGAGGTTGCTAATTGACCTAACCATCACTATTATTTTACATTGCTCCCACCAAGAGACGAGCTTCAGTTTAAATCCCTACCTTTGACTCCAGAAGTACAGGAAGGAGGAAAATACAGAAAAATGTTTTTCCTTCTGCCTTCCTTTCATAAAATTCCTCCCACCCTTGAGAACACAGCTTAAGTCCTCTACAGAGACTTCCTCTGCATAACTCGCTTTCCTTGATTTTTGTTTCTTCTGAAATGTGTCAGTATTCAAAACATCTTATTAAGCATTGAGACAATATGAATAAAAGTCTTTGGCTATGGGCTATAATACTTGGTCACATGTTATTTGTGGGGTTCACCCTGGTTTCATACGTGTTTGCCTCTGCTTCTTATGTATAGTGAGGGGACGGGTTATGTTTTACTCTTTGTTCTAATCTGCTACAGGACCGAGGCCAGCACTGAGCACTGAGCTGTGGTCAGTATATGCTGTGGTTTAGATGTGGCCCTTCCAGCTTCATGTGATGACACTTGGTTGCGATGTGATTAAGAAGGTGGAAACCTGATCCAACTCTGGAATGAAGAGCTGGGGCCTTTAGAAGGTGATTGCAATTGAGTTCATCAGGGTGGGGTCTCCATGATTAAATCCCCGTGGATCTCTAAGGAGAGGGAATGAGACAGACAGAAACGCAGATACACACTTGCCCTTGCTGTCTTGTCACGTGATGGCCAGTGTCACCTCTGGACTCTGCGGGGAGTCTCTGACAACTGGAAATCCTCACCAAATGCAACTCCTTGACCTCAGAGCTCCTAAACAGCTAGATAGGCCTCTATTCTGTATAAATGACCAGTGTGGTATCCAGCTGTTATCAACAGAAAGGCAGCTATACCCAGAAATAACATTTCTGTCTTCTAGACGGTCTATCATACACACCTCCTTCACAAGGTACTTTGAACAAAAGGCAGTTAACGTCTCTGCTTGTGAAGTGTGTACAAATGTAAGAGATCTGTACACAAGTGTCTCCCAATAATAGTGAGTCTCAGATATTCCCATGTGTTAACACTTCAGCAGCTAATAAGAATTGCCAACTATTGACATTCTTCTAGTCAATAAAGATCATCAAAACTGAAATCTCATGAGATTTAAAGTGATTGTTTTATTTTTAAAATGGCCTGCAAATATTTTTACTTTTCTTGGATTGATCTTTAAAAGAAAAAAAATTGGTCAGCTGGTGGTGTGGCAGTAAAGGCAGCTGGATCCCACATGTCCAACTGTGTGGTTCAAATCCCAGACCAGCTTGAAAACACTATGGGTGTATGTGCAGGCATGCCCAAAATCCCAAGAGAAGAATGAAGAAGGGGCTGCAGCATGGTCAATCCCTACCCCACCCCCAGGGTGTGTGTGTGGGGGGTGATTTCTCTCTCTCTCTCTCTCTGGCAAGCACACACACAGCCTATAGCAAAAGAAGAAAGAAAAAAATAATGACTCATGACTCATTTGGAGCATCTATTTTTATATTTCAAGTTTTGCTTTTACCCGACTAGTTTTTGGGACCTCATGTATTTGAGAGCAATACTCTTGATTTTATTTATATCAGCTGTTTCACTGGCAAGGCGTTCAACACCAACCCCATTGCACTAAATACGTGGTCTTTCATAACCTTAGCCTCATCCACCTCATTTACCCATCTGTGCTCTGTCTCAGACTAATTACTGGAGCTCCCCGAACACATTCTGTTTTGTCATGTCACTTTGTCTTTGTGTGCCGTTCCCTGTGCTGGAAAGCCTGCTCCATCTTTTTTGTAAAGGCAAATTCCTACTTGTCCTTCAAAACCAGACTCATTCTCTACCAGCCCTGTGGAACATTCCTTATGTCCTCTAAGTGGAATTCATGACTTCTTCCTTTGTGATCTGTTTATTTCTGTGTTAGTGCCTTCTGTGTTGTCCTGTAATTATCTACTTATGTAAGTCTTCCTGAGGGCAGGGAACATGTCTCGATAGTCCTGGTGCCACACACAGTAGATGTTCAAGAATGTTTTTCTTCGACTGAGTGATTTTGTTACTCAGACTTCTGGTTACACGTAACTGAAATAGACTGTAATGGTCTCAGGAGATAGCTAATGGAACTTAAGAGACCAGTCAGTAGGGACAAATAATTCTCATTAACACCTCTCCTTCCACTCTTCCCATGAATTCTCTGGCTGGGGAGAGTGTCTCGTTGTCTGAGGCTGTATCTCGTGCTCACCTTCTGGTTGCCTACTCCATGGATGGGCCAAGAAGACGTTGACTTGCTCCCCTCAGCCTGAAAGGCTCAAAGGCAGAGGGGCAGGCTCTCCTTCCCACCAAGATTACACACAATGGGGAGAAACAATTCCCTGAAAGAAAACTGGGCAGGCATCCGAAGGGGAATGAAATGTGTCTAACTCAACAGATGACCAGTGTCTACTACAAATGAAACTTTGCAGGAGACTATATGATTTAAAAATCAATTTAACATGGGTTACCCTAATTTGATTACCAGCAGAATCAGTTGTGACATTTAGCACCTTTCTTTACTTTCCTTGATGAACTCAGAGCTCTTACATAAATTTAATAATGTGTTATGTACCCCCCGGGCATCTGATTTACTGACTGGGGCTGAATCATTGGACTCAATACAAAAAAGAGCTTGCAAACTTTGCCTATGATTTTTTGCTCCCTGGAGAAGCTAAACATTCTGAAATGAAGTGCCCTCTGCTCTGGTTTCTGCTTTTCAGCATTTCTGTTCTGTTTTCACATATTTTTGCTGCTTTAAAATTAAATCTAAGAAACTCATTCCATATTTCTCATCATCTGCTTTTGAAAGTGAATGTTATGGATTTATGGTTTGAGATTCTTTGATGTTAAAGTGGCAAACTATGCTTGCTTCACTTGTTTTTGTTTCTTTTTTTTCTTTACATTTATGAGGCTTTGATAATTTGATTTATAAAACACCACCGTCAATGTAGGGGAACTGACACCATTTGCATTGTTGGAGACTGTCTTGGAACAACAGGCGTTAGTTCCCTCCGGAGAGCTTACATCTATTACCATCTCTCCCTTCCTTCACTTTGGTCTTCAAGGAAATTTAGCATTAAGCAAAATCTTAACCTACATTCTAAGGACACTTATTCTTACAACATTTCAGGATTTGGGGATTAGATTCAGTCCCCTAGTTTTGAGTTTGTATCTGCCAGGATGTATAGAATGATCACCTAGTTTTTTCTTATCAAGAAATAGAAATATTCCTTTGATTTCTTCTGCAGTGATGGTGAATCTGTTATATTAAATTTCAAGTTTCATATTGAATTCCTTTAAACATGTTAATGAGTACAATTTAGATCTCTCCAAAGCTAGAGGATCTTCTTTAGCACACTGGTATACATGATGAATCCCTAGAACGAGTAATGACTAAAGCTAGGACGAGTAATGACTAAAGAGAAAGAGGCCCTTGCTGTGGCTGGATGGTGGTGCAGTGGTAAAATGCTTCCCTCTATGAGGCAGCCTCACATGGAAGGTTCCTGGGAGCTACCTGAGGACACTGGGCACCCGGTTGTTTGTGATCCAGGGCTGGCAGAAGCCTGAGAGTGGATCGTGGTGTTAAGCCCCTGTTAGGGGTGCTGTCTCTCCCTCTCTGTTTCTATCCCTCATGGAAAAAATAAATAAACTTAAGGCGGGGTGAGGGGGGATGACTCTTGCTGCAAGAGGAGGGGTGGATGTGGAGAAAGAAAACCACCACCACCACCAAGAACAAAAAGGATCTAAGTTATTAGAATAACAAATCTAGAGAATGGGGCCAACAAGTAATTGGTGGTAATTAATTACCACAGGTGTAGTAATTAAGAAGCTGGACTCCCACATGTTCACCATGGTTTGAGCCCTAAATCAGGGAGCTTAAAAATCACACCGGGAATGTGTGCATGTGTGCTCAAAATCCTGAGAGGAGAATGGAGGAGAAGGGATTCGGATGTGGCCGTCCTTCCCTGGGGATTATTTCTCACTTTCCCTCTCTGTCTTTTTCTGTCTCTCTGGTGAGTACCTGCACCCTGCAGCAAAAACTTAAAACAACAACAACAAAAAGCCTGGATAAGAAGACTATTGCAAAATCGGAAAGTCAGACACCAAAGGGCATCCTATCTCTGGCCGCTTGCCAGGGACTGTACAATCTTTCTTTTTCTCATTCTACCATTCAGTACTTAGTGTGATATAGCCCATTATCAGTTTCTTCACGCAATAAGAAAACAGAAAGATGGTTAGAAATGTCAGGAGATACAAAAGTCATGGCTGAGAATGAAACAGACTAATCTGTTTTTCTTTTTCTTTTCTTTTTTTTTTTTTTTTTTTAGGGAAACTTTTGCTATAGGGTATGTGTGCTCACTAGAGAGACAGGGAGAGGTAGAAAACAAGAAATCACCACCCAGGAGGGTGGCCACACCACAATCCCTTCTCCTCCATTCTCCTCTCGGGATTTTGGGCATGCATGTACACATGTGCCCTGTGTGAGTTTTAAGACACTGGATCTGGGACTCAAACTGCGGTCAACTACGTGGGAGTCCGGTGATGTAACCATTACTTTATCTGCTGGTCCCTATTTTGGGGTTTTGATTACCACCAAAAACCCAGTTTTGAGTTGACGCATCAAGATAGTCTTAGCATGACACAGGTTTCATAACATAGAAATTACACCTTCCCTATGGATTCCCTCACATTACCTAATAATAACCTTTCACTGAAATTCTTACTACATATCAAGCACTGTGCTAAGTACCTTAGATACTTGTTTGTTTGTTTGTTTGTTTGTTTTTTACTCTTTAAACAATCCTGTGGGAGTAGGTACTATTATTCCATTGCATTTTTTCAGGTGAAAAATTGGAGTACAGAGAGATTGTGCATCTCTATCGTCACGCAGCTCTCAAGTAGTGACAGCTATAGCCACATGATTCATTGTATCTAAGTTG
>NW_006198812.1:495767-534516 GCF_000334495.1 Tupaia belangeri chinensis
CAGGAATATTTGCGTAGTCATTGTAAATGCTCTTCTGTTTTTTTTTAAAAAGAATTATTTATTTAATTTTATTTATTATTTTTGATTTGCCATCGGGCCTATGCACTCACGGTGCGGGGAGGGGGTTGGAGAGAGTGAGAAAGCAAGCTGCCTGGTCTGGGACTCAAGCCACAGTTGGCCATGTGGGAGTCCAGTGCCTTAACCACCATGCCACCTGCTGGCCCACTCCTTTGATTTTTAAGAGACTCATCCTATAGATAAAGAATGTAATACTTGATTTTAACTACAAAAGAGAATGCAAACATTGTTGATCTTGGTCCTATTAAAATAGTAATAGAGACAAAACTTAGGGAAAAGAGAAGTAAATAAACAAAAGGAAAAGAACACTTATTTCCTATTTTTTTCCATGGAAGAGATACTATTTAGTGTTATTACATCACAAAAGCTGTATTTTAAAAGTTATAAAAATAGATAATAGAACTAAAATAAATTGACAGGAGTTGGAAGGGGATTTAATATGAGGGAGTCAGTTGCATTTTTTATTTCTCGAAGCAGCATTTAGTAGATTCTTCTTAAAGTCAATCAATCAGAAAATATTATAAACATGTTATTTGAATTATGTAGATGACTACCAGGACAGAAAAACAAAAACGAACACCCTAAAACTATAAACGGGTGAAATCAGTTACCTACTAAAAGTGGACCTGGGTGGAGATTAAGGAGCCAGATTTTTACTCCTTATTTTATACTTTCCCATTTCAATGATTATTTCCATGTGCTTGGATTATTTTTATGACAAGAACCTACGCATTCTGTTCACTTTGGTAAGTCGACACCTAGGGCTTCACCCCAGAAAAACTCTCACTATGTGCAAACGAAAATGGCACCAAGTGAAACGAGGGACTTCTTCCTAGGACTGAAACCACAGCTGCCCAAGGAGTGCCAGCTAAACGCCTCTAGTCCCAGTGAGCTGGGTTTCTTTGCATCTGTCTGAATGTCTTTATGCTCACACCTATTGCAAGGTTCAGCCCAGAGATGGGGGAAAACAAG
Organism: Tupaia belangeri chinensis; assembly: GCF_000334495.1. Classification (NCBI taxonomy): domain Eukaryota; kingdom Metazoa; phylum Chordata; class Mammalia; order Scandentia; family Tupaiidae; genus Tupaia; species Tupaia belangeri. Next base: position 496,818 of record NW_006198812.1, read on the forward strand.
GACCTGCTGTCCGAACTTCGTTCTGAATTGCTCACTCTCCTTTCCATGTACTACTAGGTGAGGAGGCATAGGCTCTGCTTCCTCTTCTGGTTCCATCTGTGTCTTATCATTCTGGCTTCAGGGCTCAGAGAACCTCATGACTGAGTCTGAAATAGTGGAAGGTGTGCAGGAAGGAAAAGCAGCTACTGAAAAGGTGCACGGTATTGAGAGACATCTGAAAAGTGCCATCTCCTTCACATATACACAGATAAATGCATAGAAAAGAGACCCCTGCAAGGGTACAGGCACTCCTGGAGCTGGGGCAAGGGATACATCTATGTAGGACACAGGTCATTGTTTCTTTTTGTTGTTGGTAGTTCTTTGTGTGCACGTGTGTGTGTGAGAGAGAGATTTTGTATATGTGTGCTATGGACCTTTATTTAGTGCTTTTATACATCATATCAAATTTAATCATCACAATAACCTAGTGAGGCTAGTTGTTACCTTCACTTTTTTTTTTTAATCAATAGTCTATTTGGGGGGACAGTCCTAAGTTTGCATAAATACTGAGGGCAGTACAGAGCGTTCCCACATACTTCCCCTGACACTCCCCTTCCCAATTTCCCCTATTAGTAAGGTCTTGCATTAGAGCAGTTTATTTGTACAGTTGATGAGCCAATATTGATACATTATTATAAGCCAAAGTCCATAGTTTATCTCAGAGTTCACTGATGCTTTGTACAGCCTATGGGCTTGGATAGATGCACAATGTCATGTGTCTGTTCCTATGTTTCATGCAGAGCAGTTTCACCTCCCTAAAACTCCGCTATGCTCTATCTACTCATCACTCCCCCTAACTGATTTTTTAGAAATCCGTAACTCCCGTGCTTTCCCTGCTGGCTGTTCTCTCTTGCTTGAAAAGTGAAACCCGGTCCACTGCACCTGTTCCTTCCGTTACTAACTCCGCTCTCTGTGATAATAGTATCATGAGTGGTCTTCAAGCACCTCATATCCTGCCACTGCTGCCACTTGTCAGGGGAAAACCCAGACAGGATGAGATCCACATTCCCAGCTGTTCCTGTCTTCCAAGGAAGAGAAACCCTAAACCAGAAGCCGAAGAGTGAAACCAGATACCCAAGGGAAGGGGTGCGGATGTCAGGTCCCTGGTGGTCTTCTAGACAGGCGCCAAGCCAGAAGCCCCCAAATGCTGGGAAAACCAGCACAGAGCTGCAGAATTCCAGGAAACATCTCAGGCACTGTGTGTGGGGGGCTCAAATGACAAGACTGAGGATTTGTGGGGATCTGTGAAGCACTGTGATTGCAGAATGGGTAGGAGCAGGATGCAGCCCTCTGGCTGCCTGGATAAAATAAAAAACTGCCTCCCAACGCTGGCATTTTGGGGAGTCTTTTGTAGTGATAGTTCAGAGCAAGGCTGGAAGGTATTTCTCTAGGCAGTGTTCTTTGAACACTTTTTGAACACAGCATACACATGTGTGTGCACACACAAACACCTATGCACGGTTGACAGTATCAGCAATGCCTGGGATACTTGCTAGAAATGTAGAACATGGAGCTTACCTCCTGCCTACAAAATCAGAATCTGTACTGTGATAAGATCCTAGACAATTAGGATGCATGTGAAAGTTTAGGAAGCACTGCTTAAACAGCCTGGGACCCTTTTCTACCTCTTTGAAAACTCCACCACAAACTAATAACTCACTTGTATCACAGAGTCGGCCCTGTGCTAAGAGCCATTCTACAGTCTTATGTGGATCAACTCTTTTAATCCTCATAACAATCTTCATAAGTAATAATGGAGAAATGAAAGTGTGAAACTACTAAAAGAAAAGAACAGAAATTGCACCAGAGATAGAAAGTAGTTAAAAGATGTATGTACAATAGAAAGTGGGTGGGAGATTATTTATTGAGTAAAACATGAAGAATTTCACATATTCTTCCCAGAGGAATGTAAAGGTGATTGGAGCCAGGCTACCTGACATAACTATCAATAGGCTTGGGCTCAGGATCAGCAGTTATGACCAAAGGTTAAAGGGCTAAATGGGAATGAAAAATAGACAACTGCTTCTGTTGGTGCATGCCTGCAATGCCCCACCTTCTTAGTATACAAAACACAGACGGCTGGCACTTACCCAGGCCAAAATTCTACCAGCTGTGCTTCTGAGAGTGAACTGCCTGCCCCAGGGAAAACTAAGGCTTCTCATGTATTGAGTCTTAGGAAAAGTCACGACATAATTTTTTTCTATGTTTTTCTATGCAAAAATGCACCATGACTTTCCCAACAACCCAATAGATACTATTATTCTTCTCATTTGGACATGAGGGGCCACCACAGTTTAACAATTGTCCACAATTCTCTATTCAGCAAAGCCATGAAGTATGAGAGTAAAAACATTTCAGACCTGTAAGGACTTAGGAAGTCTAGTATCCTCCATTCCTTTGTCTGTGAAAGGTAACTTAAGGATGCACTCCAGCAAAATAAAGGACTACACCAAGAAGAAAGAAGACATGCAATCTGTAAACTGACCTAGGAAAGCAGGGCTGACAAAAAGTTACAGGGTGAAGGCAGGGTAGCAGGCCTACAAAGCAAGCCTGGGTTGGTATGGGAGGAGAGAAGACTCCAGACTGAAGGTCTTTTGAAGAAGCCAATGGATTCAGTTTAAAAAAAAAAAAAATGGTAAGATAGAGAATGTGAGAGACATTTGAGAATATGATAATGAAAACCAGTATACGTTAAATAAAGAAGATCATAAGAAATTCCTAGGACCAGTGCACTATACAACTACCTCAGTCAACTAAAGAAGGCATGATTTAAAGCAAATGCCAGATGTAAGAATAGAGACTCCATTAGTCCTTGATGCTACAATCATTCCACTTGATATGGTCCTGGGTTGGGAATGTGGGACTTGCAGGGAAGGAAATGCAATTCTAGTACACTGCTTGCCTAGACATTGAATAATGTTTAGATGCTATAAATGTGTAAATAAGGTTCAGTAGTGTCCGAATTTTAAAGGCAACCTATGGACTGAGCAGAGAAAAGTTGAATGCTGTTACACAGAATATAAGTGTCAACAATTTTAATGATGTGAAAGGTAAAATGTAACTGAGAGAAGATAGACTGTAAGTGAAAGGAAAGAAGGAAGACAGAGTCTGACTGATGGTAATTACCTCATTTTTAGAAAGTAGGGAGTAAAAGAATATTGTTCAAAGTGAAATAGAAGCTCATGGGAATATCAATTGGACAGATTTTTGGAAAGCAACTTGGCAATATATCTAGACAAACTGAAAATGTCCATACCTGTTATCCTTACACTTCTCCTAAAAAATGTTCTCACATACGAGTACAAAGAGACCCAGTGAAGCATTATTTGTAATGGTTTAAAGGAATTGGTGTAGGTCAAGAAGCAGTGATTGCATAGTGGTTGAGAGAGAAAACTCTGGAGCCAGATATTCACTGCAGTTAAGATTTTAGGCATGTCACTTCCTGTCTGCACCTCACTTTTATTTTATTATTTTATTATTGGAGAGGTTTTTGGTATAGGGCACATGCGCTCGCCAGAAAGACAGAGACAGACAGAAAGCGAGAAATCACCCCCCAGGGTGAATGGCCACGCCGCAATCCCTTCTCCTCCATTCTCCTCTCGGAATCTTGGGCACGCACGCACACACACCTGGCGTTAGTTTAAGTCACCGGGACCGGGACTTGAACTGTGGTCAGCTACATGGGAGTTCAGCGACATAGCCATTATGCTAACTGCTGGTCCCTGCATCTCACTTTTTGTCATAAGAAATTGCTTCAGAAGGAAATTGGTTAATGTAAAGTATTTGGTAATGCCCAGCAGAAAATAGGCACTCAGTCCTATTGTTGCTATTACAATTATTATTTCATCAACAAAAACTGAATAAATAAATCAGAACATTCAAAGATGGAATACTAGGCAGGAGTTAAAAATGAAAGGACTGCAATTTTCATGTATTCACCACATAACTAAGTTTAAAAACATCAAGTTGAAGGAAAACAAATTTCAAAATAAAGTGTTCAGAGTAATAATACCATTTACGTACACTTTTTAAAAAGAAATAATTATTAAATTTTATTTATTATTTTTTATTCTGACCAGAGAGAGACATGGGGGGAGAGAGAGAGAGAGAAAGAGAGAGAGTAAGTGAGAAAGCAAGCTGCCAGGTCTGGGACTCAAACCGTGGTTGGCCATGTGGGAGTCCAGTACCTCAACTACCATGCCACCTGCTGGCCCCAGGCTATGTTCACTTTTAAAACATAAAAGGCAGTCCTTTTCATTAGATCATTGGAAAAGTCATGGCATATTTTTCCTATGTTTTTCTATGCAAATATGTGTCATGACTTTTCTAACAAGCCAATATTATTTTTGAATATGACAAATGTATATGTATATAAAATATTTAAGTAACATAAGTGTGATAACATCATCTCCGCATATTTTTATATTAAAGCATTTAAGATACAATTTGATAGGCCAAGAAATAGTTAAATAAGTACATTGTATAAAGTTTTAAAGGTAATGAATAAAAGAATAAGAATATAAATATTAAATATTGGGACAAGGAAACAATGGAAGAAATGATATTATGTTCATCTTTTACATTGCAGGGTTAGTAGACACTGTTTAAAATGGACAAATTAAAAAATAGAGGGTAGGCATACAAAAGCGTACTTCCTATTGTGGATGGGGGGTGGTGCTACGCCAGGGTAATGCAGAGCCTCAAGGGCCCATAGGGGAGGTCAGGATACCTTTTGTTTTCCATCACAGGAGACATAAAGCCATTCTGAAAGGAGATGGGTTATTTTCCATTGCTCCCTTTCCTGTTTCCAGGTCATCTTCATCCTATTTGGGGCCCCAGGGTACTAACCCTATATATTGCATCTCCCCACCAAATTTTCCCTTTTGCTTTTGTTGGATTTGCCCTCTTGAAGGTGTTTACTGGATGGGTAGAAACACAAGTTTGAGTATTCTCCTATTTCTACTTCCCATATTCCCTCTTGTGATGTGTTATGTAGTGTTCCCCCCAAAATTTATGTCCATCTTGAATCTCAGAATGTGGCCATATTTGAAAACAGGGTCTTGGCAGTTGTAATTAGTTAAGATGAAGTCTGGGGCCAGCAGGTGGCATGGTGGTTAAGGCACTGGACTCCCACATGTCCAACAGCAGTTTGAGTCCCAGACCTGGTAGCTTGAAAATCATGCCGGCTGTTTGTGAGTGCATGCACAAGATCTCAGGAGAATGGAGGAGAAGGGATTGTGGCATGATCATGCCACCTGGGGGATGATTTTTCACTTTCCCTCTCCCTATCTCTCTCTAGCAAGTGCAAGAGCCCTATGGCAAGAAAACTTTAAAAAAAAAAAGAAAAGAAAAGAAAAAAAAGGAAGTTCTAGTTGATTATGGTGGGTCCTAGATCTGATGGCTGATGTCCTTAAGAAAAGGAGAGGACACGTAGAGACACATGGAGAAGGCCATGAAGGCCACATAAAGATGGAGCCATGGATTGCAGTGATGCAGCCATGGACAAGGACTGCTGGGATCCCCCAGAAGCTAGGAAGAGGCAAGGAAGGATTCTTCCCTAGAGCCATCAGAGAAACTGTAGCCCTATGACTCCTTGATTTCAGATTATTTTCCAGAACTATGAGAAAAGAAATCCATTTGTTTTGATTTTTTCTAAGATTTAATTTAATTTTTTTATAAGTAGTTTTTAAATTTTTACCATAGGGCACATGTACTCAATCAGAGACAGAGAGAGAAAGAGAGGGAAAGTGAGAAAGCAAGCTGCCAAGTCCAGGACTTGAACCACAGTTGGCATTGTGGAATTCCAGTCCTTTAATCACTATGCCACCTGCTGGCCCCAAATCCAGTTGTTTTAAGTCACTTAGTATGTTGGTTATTTGTATGTGAATATTTGCCTAGCTTCTACTAGGCATCCCCTTTTCTATGGTACCTTGGTTTGGTATTATTTTTCCAAAAGCAGATGTTGAGAAAAGGGCTTGGCTGAAGGAGACTTACTGGAGAGGTTACACTGGGAAGGACAAGTTAGGAAAAGAAATAAGATGGAGAAGAAAGAAAACCCAAGAGAGGGAACACTAATGAGCAATTACCGCTGTGGGCATCAGAGGCTCCGTTCCACTGGCCTCTCTGAGGAACGACAGAGTTCATCCCAAGAGTCCTCTAAGGAAGGAGTGCAGAAGTTGAGGTACTCAATCACTGCTTACCATCCCTTCACAGTAGAGAGCTGCCCCCAGGAGTGTTCCATCCTGTAATTTAGCTCTGTCCTGGGCAAGGGCTGAGCCAGCTCCCTGGAACTGGGAAAAGCCCTCAGGCAAGGAAATAAAGAAGAGCACTCATGTTTGGGAAGCAGTGAGTGTGAAGGGGAGTGTTCACACACAGGCAAACTCACACAGGTAAGCTCAGATGGGCTGAGAGGATTCAGGCAGAGCAACAGCGGTGCCTGCTTCACAGGGCAACAACACCCACCAGCTTCCTGTCTTCCGCCCTGGAGGCCTAGGGGTGGTAGTGGGGCTCACCAGGCTGGCTGCTAGTTCCTGGTTGCTTTGCATCCCCTGCTGATTGTCTTTACCCTCCCTGTACCTTTGGAAGTCATTGCTTCATTAAATCGTCTTGGCATGTTGTAATGATACATAGTGATTGAATGCAGAAAGAAAGGAAGAACGGTAGAAAGGAAGAACGAAAGAAAGAAAGAACGAAAGAACGAAAGAACGAAAGAAAGAAAGAAAGAAAGAAAGAAAGAAAGAAAGAGAGAGAAATTGCCTTCAAATTTCAGCTGCTTCCATTTCCTGTCTGAGTCCTGACTGACAGGTGGGGCAGGACCAGAAGGCTCTCAGAAGGAAACCCTTTAATATTATAAAGGATTATATAATATCTATATAATAAGGTTTATTATGTAACCCAGCATGTTCTAGAAGTGCCTCCTGGACACCAGGACACAGAGCTCGGTGAGTAAGGCACATAGTGCAGTCCAGCAGTCTGCCCTTATGGGGACCCACTGCACAACAATACCTGTCACCCTTGCCCCAACTTTACCTGATGACAAAATTGCCTGGAGTACTGGGATAAAATGCAGATATGTTGATGACTTCCTGAAGATTCTGATTCAGTGGTCTGAGTTGTGGCTTTGGCATTCTATGTGAGAAAACTTAGAGATTTCTGTCGTCAGAAAAAATGACAAACACTGACCTAGATCAAGCCCTCGTTTTATGGATGAGGTCAGGGAGGATAAACTGGCTCTCCATGTCCCATAATGAGTCTGCCAACATCTTTAGAATAAATGTACAGGAGTCTCAAGTGGTCATATTAAATAAGATGACAGTCCTTTGTATGTATGAAGAGGCTTCAAAAGTTCATGGAAAAATATCATTTAAGATACGAGTTTCTGGAACCAGCAGTTAGCGTAATGGCTATGTCGCTGGACTCCCATGTAGTTGACCGTGGTTCAAGTCCTGGACCCGGCAGCTTAAACTCACACCGGGCGCATGTGCGTGCATGCCCAAGATCCCAAGAGGAGAATGGAGGAGAAGAGACTGCAGCGTGGCCATCCCCCATGGGGGGTGATTTCTCACTTTATAGCTCTCTATATCTCTCTGTCTTTCTGGTGAGCGCACGCGCCCTGTAGTGAAAACCTCTCAAAAAAAAAATAAAAAAGATACGAATTTCTGGGACAGCAGACTATGGAATGGTTACATCGCTGGACTCCCGCATGGTCGACTGTAGTTTAAATCCTGGACCAGGTGGCTTGAAAATCATTCCAGGGACGTGCATGCATGCCCAGTAGAATGGAGGAGAAGTGATTGTGGCCATTCCCTCTGGAGGGTTGATTTCTCACTCTATCTCTCACTGTCTCTGCCTGTCTCTCTCTTTCCGGTGAGCAAAGGTACCCTAAGGCAAAAACTTCTAAAAAAAAAAAGTATGAATTATTTAAAAAAAGATATTTGATGAATCTTCACTTACTTTTTTTAACATTTATTTTAAAAAAACATTTACTGGACCAGCAATAAGCATAATAGCTATGTCGCTGAACTCCCATGTAGCCGACCACAGTAGGAGTCCCGGACCCGGTGACTTAAACTCACACCAGGCGCGCGTGCATGCGTGCCCAAGATCCCGAGAGGAGAATGGAGGAGAAGGGATTGCTGTGTGGCCATCCCCCCGGCGTCTCTCTGTCTCTCTCTGTCTTTCTGGCGAGCACACCTGCCCTATAGCAAAAACCTCTCAAAAAATATTTATTTACATTCAACAACTGTGTATCATTACAGCATACCAAATGAAGTTTCCTATCATGAATACACTGTATACTGGTTCAAAGATGTTGGGACCAGCAGTTAGCGTAATGGCTATGTTGCTGGATTCCCATGTAGTCGACTGCAGTTCGAGTCCTGGACTCAGTGGCTTAAACTCACACCAGGCGCATGTGCATGTGTGCCCAAGATCCTGAGAGGAGAATGGAAGAGAAGGGATTGCAGCATGGCCATCCTCCCTGGGGGGTGATTTCTCGCTTTCTGTCTCTCTGTCTCTCTCTGTCTTTCTGGTGAGCGCACGTGCCCTATAGCAAACCCCCCCCCAAAAAAAAAGATGTTTCCATAAACATTATTATCAACAGATAATTTTCCATTCTTGTGTCTCTTAGATGTTTTTCTTTGGGTGTTAAAAAAATGAAAACGTATGCATAGTTTGCTCATAATACGCATTTTACATTAACTTGAAAATCCCATGTATATGTAGTACATGCTCCATACCAGTCTGGATTGAATTTTTGGAGAAGCAGAAGCACTGTGAGGAATATGGACTGAGGAATTTAGTAGGGGTGAGTGGAGGAATCAGTGCCAGGCAGTGGTCTATGCATCCCAGGTTAGGGTGGCAGGTAGAAAGGGAAGCCGAACATTGACAAGGGCAAGAGCAAACTGGAACCCGACCTGGACCACTGGAGCCCAGGAGGACAAACTGAAACCTAGCTTCCTCTCTCAATGACTCCGGTCTTAATATAGGTTGCCCTGCAGAACTGGCGCCTTTCACCATGGAGTGGCACTGACACATGACCTCATCTTGAAGAAGCCAAAAAGTAGTTAAAGGACCTGAGGTCCAGGAGATGCCCCCAACCATGCAAGGTGAGCCAGCAGAGCAGCAGCAGTGTGGGTAGCTCTGCAGAGCTGGGCATCTGCTCCAACCTTCAGTGCTTAAATATGGTCACTCTGTCACTTCCGTACATTTCCCACGTGACCATCCTGATCCCAGGACCAAACAAAGAAGGAAATTCTGAGAATGGTGGTTCTGGCTTGGCTCAAGTGACACTGTATAAAACCGCATGAGTCCTTGTATAGAATTTGCTGGAGTGAAATTACCTTGGTGGCAGGAAAGGCCTATAGCTCTATTAGTTATTGCAATATACATCTAGTAAGCAAGGTAATTCTTTGCTTAGCTCCTTTCAGATCTTGTGACTCAGAGTCACAGGATTCTCACAGTTCTAAAGAATATCTTGTTATGGGAACCAGCAGTTAGCGTAATGGCTATGTCGCTGGACTCCCACGTAGTCAACCGTGGTTTGCGTCCCAGACCCGGTGGCTTAAAACTCACGCCGGGCGTGTGTGTGTGCGTGCCCAAGATCCCGAGAGCAGAATGGAGGAGGAGGGATTGTGGCGTGACCATCCCCCTGGGGAGTGATTTCTCGCTTTCTGTCTCTATGTCTCTCTCTGTCTGTCTGGCGAGCGCACGCGCCCTACAGTGAAAATCTCTCCAAAAAAAGAAAAAAAAGGAATATCTTGTTAGAACCAGTCTGTAAAGGTTCTCTGTTGATACATGAAGGGTGAAGGTTCTTGAGGAGCCCAGGTGTTGGACAGTGGCTGGGAGGTGTGTGGAACACAGTAGTTGACAAGATGAAGGTACTCGGCCGTGATCTGGGGTGCCCATGGTAAAAGCTCAGGATGCCTTAAGGAATGAAGGAAAAAGTAAACCTTCAAGTGTAGCCACATACGTCACTGCTAGAACCCGCAGACATACCTGCCTTAGAGAATCCGTAGTTTGACACATACATCTATAGGATACTTTGCGTAGGTCCACTCCATACATACGTTCCATCTCAATGACATCCCTCACGTGGTCATGTTGCTCGTTTGCAGTCACTCACGAGTAAGCCAAACACAGCTGCGGAGCGCTCAGAGCGCCGAGGCGATCCCCAGCTGACTGCAGTCCACCCCTGGCCTCCTTAATTGCTTCTCCATTGTAGCTCTTAGGTTGCCAAGTACACCATTCATTTAATATCCCTTCTTACTTAAGATTGCTCATGATCTGAAATCATGTCAAAAAGATTTGAATAAAACTAGGGGGAAAATTAACATCCACAGTAAAATCCCTTGAAACTTGCGAGTGGAAAAAATGACAAAAAGTAACCTGTCACAGTCCTAGCCAAGAGGGCAGTTATAACTAGAGGAGTGGGAGTGAGGGGTTTCTGCCCTGGTGACGAGGCTGCCAGCAGCCCCGATATTCACAGCACCAGAGATTTTTCCAAATCCCACTTCAAATCTTGTAATCCCTTCAGTCCTTAGCTGCTGAGAATGACATCATCCTTTCCTTCATTTCAGACCGAGGCTGACCGCTTCGCTGGAGAGCACTGTGGCAGTCTAGCAAGCGTGTGGCTTTCAGGCTGACTTAGGAAATCCAATCGCACATGGAAAAACACAATTAAGAAGACGATGATCTACATTCCCACTTTATAAACAGATGTGACTAACTTTGAATCTAAGCAAGAACGTAACAGTCCCAGCTCACTGAAAGAATTGTGAGTGCTTTTCTACGTCGTCAAAGGAATGGACTTTTGTGTATAGAGAGGCTATAACTATGGCATTGTCAGAGGGCTGAGAAGTCCATTTTCAGGGACTTGCCACCCTAAAATGCATTTTAAAATATGGAAACAGAACGTATAATCAAAGAGTAATGTACAGACATACCCCAGTCTATCTTATGTTGCCATTTGCTTGAGTTTTTTTTTTTTTTTGAGAGATTTTCGCTATAGGGCGTGTGCACTCGCCAGACAGACAGAGACAGAGAGACAGAAAGCGAGAAATCACCCCCCAGGGGGGATGGTCACACCGCAATCCCTTCTCCTCCATTCTCCTCTCGGGATTTTGGGCACGCACGCACACACGCCTGGCGTGAGTTTTAAGCCACCGGGTCCGGGACGCAAACCGTGGTCAACTACGTGGGAGTCCAGCAACATAGCCATTACACTAACTGCTGGTTCCTGCTTGAGTTGTTTAAAATGTTCCTCTACTCACGGTATGTTTAGGAAATAGGTTTTTCTTTTCATGTTCCTCCTTCATTCTGTGTTTATGTCTATATATCTGCCTATTTGTTTATCAATATCTACATGGTGGCGCAGTAATCTAGAAGCTTTGGTTAATATAGGGGTACTTATTTGTTCATTCGTTATTGTAGAGCCAAAGAGAACAACTGAAGCAAACGTTATAATGAGAAAAGGAATTTATCGTCTCATAAAGCTAGCATCAAATAAGGGTCAGACCCTCACATGTGCAGTCAGACCCACCAGCAGCGTGGCCAGATGGGAATGACATGACACTGACCCTGGAGCAGCCAGGGTTTCTATGCCAGTAAAATGGTGACAGTATATGTAAGTTGTTCTGAAAGAGTTTACATCGGATAAAGATAACAGAAGAAAGTCTTAGGAGGGTGATGAGAGGAACAGGATTAGATGAAAGTCCATTAGTAGAAGCTGTCTGAAGCAACTTATCAATGGCGGTAGTCTGGTAGAATGTGATCAGCCTGAGGAGACTGAAAACCTGCAATTATTCAGAAAAAGAATGTCTTGCCAGGTAGTCAACTGATAAGCAGGCCAGTCAGTGATTCACCTCTTACACACACACACACACACACACACACACACACACATATACACACATAAACATTATTTATATGTATATTTTACATGCAGCCTCTTTTCTGATAAACTATTTCCACATCAGACATTACATGAGCAACTACTATGTGCTATGTAGCATATGCTGAGTGCTGAGTACACAAGGATAAATGAGATATAACTCCTACAATTCTTGTCCTTGGATCTTACTGTCTACTTTGGGAACAGCCTTTTAAACAGATAAATTGCAACATGCTGAGAGAAGAAAGAGTAGAATGCTCCATGAGCAGAGGAGGGAAACATTCACTGCATCAGGATAGCATTTCCCAGTTGTTTCAGAGAATCACCTTGGTATGCACATTTTCTGAGCCATGTAGTACCCTTACCAATCACTTTGAGTTAGTTTTGCAGTGTTAATTCAATGGAATGAGGAGTTGTCTTTCTGCGCCAAAACCTACTCTTGTGACAGGGAGAGAAGGGTAGCTGGAGAAAAGTACAGGGGATAGGAAGAGGGAGGGCCCCTTAGCACTTGGCCTGCCAAGGGACTAGCACATCTAAACTCCCTGGTGCTGCTCATGAATTATTGGGTCACTATAAATTTTGGATGTGTAAGAATGCATGTGTGTGTTTAATTTTCTACTCTTCTAGAAATCCCTCCACTCTCTTCCCTTCTTCACTTCTTTTTAAAATGGGCATGAAAAAAAAAAATCACAAAGACAAGAGTCTTCTTTCATTGTCTTTTTGGTGGATTAAATGATCACATTGTGACATTCATTTGAATCATTAACAATTGTGCATTCCAAGGTCTATAAAATCTTATCCGTGCCTTAGTGGGCAGAGGAGAATATAGAGTTGCCAAACTTCACACTCCCCCGACCCTTGCTGAGTTTATATTTGGATCCAAAAGCAAAGAGCTGGGGTCCTGTATTCATTTATAGCTGGCAAAAGGCAACTGCCTGCTTTGTGAAAAAGACTTCACGGCTATCAAAAGCTGTTAGAGTGTCACGTGGTGATGAGTTTAATGCAAATGAATCTGGAACATCTGCATCAGATTTCCTCTCAAACAAATAGGCTTATGAAAATCAGTGGGCATAAAATATCTTCTGGCCAAAGGCATTCTGGATTAGTCCTGAGTCCAGGTGAGGCTACTCTGCTGCTCCTTGCACCTGAGTCTTCAGCAAATGAGGCTGGAGCAAAAGGCCTGGACACCTTAGCCATAAGGCAATGTGAGGCAAGAGCGGGAAAAATGAACTCATTTCGTGATTATTTACTGAGCACTGACGATAAGCCAGTTACTATGCTATGATCTGGGGATATTGCAGGATATGTTCACTATAAGCTTGAATTTAATTCTCTATTCTCTGTCTCAGTTGTAGATACCCTCTATTTCTGGTCGAATATAGGCCTCCATGTCATTTGAAGACATTAGTTCTGAGATTAGGTTTAATGTTGGCCTGTAGAAATGGAGAATTCAAAGCTGCACGTGCAAGTCAGCGGTCCCGCTACCTGTGCTTAGAGGTGAACCCGGGGGCACCTGTGAGCAGGTCACAGCCTCTCCTCACAATCTATGCCAGTGAATAAGCTCGTGAGCTGCCAAGGCCAAGTGTTCTGCTTCCCATCGCACAGCGGTAGTAGTTTCAGTCTGGAAAAATCGTATGGAGGTGTATTCAGAAACCCGCTTCCATAAGCAACTACAACAGTTCTGAAATAGCTAGACTTGAGCAGTAGTGTTCCTCTCCCATCTCTCCTCTATAGAATAGTTGCAGTCTGGAAAAATCGTATGGAGGTGTATTCAGAAACCAGCTTCCATAAGCAACTACAACAACAGTTCTGAAATAACTAGACTTGAGCAGTGTTCCTCTCCCATCTCTCCTCTATGGAAAGCTTAGTAGCTGTGGCTGTTGTCCCTGGTTCCAGGCACAGAGTTTCCAAATAACCTTGAAATTTCCTGAGGGGCAGAAATGTCTTCTGTTATAATGAGTCCCTCTGGATTATACTCGAATTTATGTTAAAGAAGTGACTTATGGTGGAGTCTCTGGATAGCATCAGGGTGAAAGACCAAGTGGTAGAGTGGTAGAGGGTTTGAACTTTCAGCTCCATCTGTGGGCTGGAGGTTGACATCTATAAAAACTCTTTGACAATGATATTCAGAGAGCTTCTGGATTGGTGAATAAAGCCACATGCTGGGAGGATGGTGTACCCCAACTCCACAGGGACAGACGATTCTCAGTCCAGGACCCTTCTGGACTGTGCCCTATGTACCTCTTCCTCTGTCTGTTCATTTGTATTCTTCATAGTAAACCAGTAAATGTAAGTTTAGTCTTTCCTGAGTTCTGTGAGATGTGCAAGTGAATTTTGAAAGCCAACAGTGTGGATTCTCCAATTTCTAGCCAGGCAGTTCGAGAAATGGGAGCTCCATGACTTGCATCTGGCATCTCAAGTGGGGGAAATCTTGTAGACTGAGCCTTTACCTGTGGGTCCTGTGCTAAGAATGGCTAAGAATGTGCCTGTGTCTCTTAATGATGGTGACACATTGTGAGGCATGCATCATTCACTCAGTCACAGTATACTCACACCAGCCTAGATGGACTAGCCTTCTACACACCTAGGGCATATGGTGTAGCCTTAGGATCCCTGAGGAACCAAACACAAAATTAATCCAGCACAAGAGAAAATGATGCCATCACGAGATGTGGTAAATCTGAGATATGTGAGGCTGCTGCAGGGTAACACTGCACAGTATTTTACAGTAAACTTTTTCATAAGTAGTAGTGCATTCTAACAGAACAATAGAAAGTTTAGTATAACAAATACAGACTCCAGTAACATAGTCATTTACTCTCAAGTATTCTGTATGTTCATAATTGTATGTGCTAAGCTTTTATACGACTAGCAGGCAGTAGGTTTGTTTACACCATCATCAGCACAAATATGTGAGTAAAGTGTTGCACTACAATGTTAGGACAGATCACTAGGTGATAGGACTTTTTCGGCTGCTTGTAATCTTTTGGGACCGCCATCATAAATGTGCTCTATTGTCAACCAAAACGTCATTAGGCGGCACATGACTATTGCTAGTGCCAGATGGAATTGAATTGTTGGACATTCACTTGGTCCAAAGAATCTCAGAGTAACGACAGGCATATAATAAGGTAACTTGTTAGGCATGAATCAATTAAACATTGGGGATATCTACCAAAAATAACCCTAAAGTGAGACTAGGTAACTGATAGCCCTTCTTTTCATAATTATATATCAGGGGACATTTTTAAGTTAATAAAGCAATGCAATCAATTTATAAAATAATTTTTATTTTCTTTCCCAAGTGGCAAGAGTTCAGGTACACAGCTCATTGAAAGTGATCCAGATTATTTTTAACATGAGTCATAGGAAGTTGGACCTGGAAATCTGTCTGTTTTACTTAATATTTTTCTCTGCTCCAATAGGAAACTATTCTTGCTGGCCCCAATTTTTCTCTTAGCATTCATAGTACAATTTATTCCTGAATATCAGGCTAGAGATCTGGGCTGTACAATTCTACCATAGGAGATCAATAAAATCCACAAATAATCCAATGTGACTTGTAGTGGATTTCTTTAAGAGGTGGTAAAGAGTACATCAGGCTTGAGCCAGCTGGTGGTGTGGTGATTAAGGTGGCTGGCTCCCACATGGCTGACTGTGCTGTCTGAGTCCCAGAACTGATGGCTTAGAAAACACACTGGGCGCTTATGTGTCCAAAATCCTGAAAGGAAGAAAAGGGATTGTGGCATGACCGTCCCTTATGGTAGGTGCTTTCTCACTTTCCCTCTGTCTCTCTCCAGTGAGTGCATGCACCCTATATGTGTATATGTGTGTATATATATATGTATATATATACATATATATATGTGTGTGTGTGTATATATATATATAATATATATATCAAACATATATTAAGCTTTGTTGGAATAGCATGTTTAAAGGTTGCCATTTCCTCACATAAAGTGTTGACCCAATAAACAAGGTCATATAGTTTAGCAAGCAAATAGCTTAGATATACATATTTGATAAATAGCTGATGTGTAATTTTTTAGAAGAATAATAAGAGATTGCTTTTTTCAATGTGGAATAGCCATGAGTGTGACTCTACTTGATTGTGGCCTACCTGCACAGTGATTAAAGAATAAATTTAGAAAGGTCTTTAAACAATTCTTGGGCCATGAAGTCTCTCATGGTGCTTCTTCATTAAATCAACATTTACAAATTATCCCAGGCAGAGTAGTCTGTGACCCAAATAAGTTAGAATCATTGGTCTTAATTTCTGAAACTAACGAAGATGAACCTTCCAGGAGTCAGCTAGGATCCAGGCTGCTTTTAACTTATCTTTGGAGATTGTATTGACCTTCAGTCATTATCTAAGACAAAAATAACCCACTGATGTCAGATTTTGTTTATGGAAATGTTGATTTTTGTCCTGTTGCAGATACTGTTGATTTTGTCTATGGAAATGGCAAAATTCCATAGAACTGTAATTTTCTTGGATTTACATTTTCTTCTCATGTTCCCTGCCCCTCAGATCCAAGATGTTGTGACTTCTCTCTTTGTATACTACCTGCTGTTGACCTCTTCCATCCAATCTACAGTTCACACAGTAGTCATGTTTTCTTTTTATAAAACTCTTTTTGTGTCTGTTTCCTGCTTGAGAATATAACTGGTAACCAGTCTCCTACCATGCTGAGTCCAGGTCTTTCTGACTTTCAGCACAATCTGTGATGTGGTTCCATCATACATTCCCCTTTATTTGAATTAATAATATACACTTTGCTCATTTTTCTCCTATAGCACTTGTCACTTAAAATCATGGGCCAGCAGGTGGCGTGGTGGTTAAGGTACTGAACTTCCATGTGGCCAACCACAGCTTGAGTCCCAGACTTGGAAACATTTCTTTCTTACTAACGATGATGGTTAATTTCACATTTTAGTTTTTCTAGTTAAATTTTATGGTCCAACACCAGCCTATACAAAGAAGACCCAATAGTATCCACAAAAATACTTCTCAAAGTAATAAATGCATGCAAATACAAAATTAACTTATGAAAATCTATAGCATTTCTATATATAAAAAACAAGCAGACAACACAGAACTCAAGAAACCAACCCCATTTACCATAGCCACAAAAAGTATGAGACGCCTAGGAATAAAGCTAACCAAAGAAGTTAAGTACTTCTATAAGGAAAGCTATGAAGATATTAAAAAAGAAATTGAATGTAAGCTAAACAATGTGATTGAATGTATATACAAAAATAAATTTATTTTAAAAAAAGAAATTGAAAAGGACACAAAAATGTGGAAGAATATTTCATGTTTCTGGATTGGCAGAATTAATATAATAAAAATGGCAATGCTACTTAAATTAATCTACATATTTAATGCAATCCCTATGAAATTACAAGAGACATTCTTCACAGATCTAGAAAAGACAATCATAGAATTTGTGTGGAATCATAAAAGAACATGTATTGCCAAAGCCATCCTGCACAAGAAGAGTGGAGTGGATAGCATCTCTCTTCCTGAGCCCAAAATATATTAAAAAGCTGTAATAATCAAAACAGCATGGTATTTTCACAAAAACAGACACAAAGACCAATGAAACAGAGTAGAGACTCCAGAAAAAAACTTGAAACATACAGCCAACTGATCTTTGACAAAGGGTTCCAGTCAATCCAGTGGGAAAAGGAAAACCTCTTTAGCAAATGGTGCTGGAAAAACTTGATATTCACTTGCAAAAAGATTCATCTGAACCCCTATCTGTCACTATTAACAAAAATCAATTCAAAGTGGATCAAAGAGCTAGGCCTAAGAATGCAAATTATAAAACTACTGGCGGAAAACACTGGGGAAACTCTGGGAGATATTGAGTAGGAAAAGACTTCTTAAGCAAGACCCCTAAAGCACAGGCAATAATCCCCAAAATAGACAGGTGGGATTACATGAGATTAAGAAGTTTCTGCACAACAAAGAACACAGCAATTAGTATGAATTGACAACCCTTGGAATGGGAGAGAATTTTTGTTAACTATGCCTCAGATAAGGGACTGATAATCGAAATACACAGGGAACTCAAGTGGCTTATCCAGAAGAAAAAGATTAACCCAATTAAAAGATAGGAAAATGAGCTGAATAAACAACTCCCTAAGGAAGACATATGAACAGCCAAAAAGCATATGAAAAAATGTTCCACATCCTTCATCATAAGGGAGATGCAGATCAAAACCACAATGAGATACCACCTAACCCCAGTCAGAATGGTGAAGATTGATAAGTACCGGTGGGGATGTGGTAAAAGGGGAACTCTCCTACATTGCTGGTGAGAATGTAAATTGGTCCAACCACTGTGGAGAACAATATGGAGATTCTTCAGAGACCTTCAAATAGAACTACTATATGACCCAGCAATTCTACTCCTGGGTATCTACCCAAATGACAGGAGAATGCTCAGCTGGAAAAGCACTTGCTCAACTATATTTATTGTGGCACTTATTCATGATTGCTAAGACATGGAACCAACACAAATGTCCACAAACAGATGAATGGATTGAAAAAGTGTGGCACATATACTCCATGGAATACTATTCAGTCATAAAAAACAAGACCCTGGCAGATAGAATGTGGATGAATATGGAAGATTTATTGCTGAGTGAAGCAAGTCAGGCTATTAAACAGAAACATTGTATGTCTCCATTTAACATATACTGACTTTCTACACTATGGTAGAGATTGAAAGACTGGAGGACATAAAAGCATTGGAAATTGTTATGGACACTGGGGACAAACTGGAAGGAGAGTAGGAGAGGGGAAGAGTGCAGGAAGGAGAAATTGGGAAAAAAATGGAGAAGACATTTATGGGAGACAGACATGGCTTGTTGCCTGTTGGTGATGTCCTATATAGTATTCGCAACTTGCCTGCTGTGTGGTGTATATCACATTGGGTAAAATCTCTTTACAAACTAAATTATGTATAATGATTGAATATATAAATAATAATAAATAATAATAAAATAAATAAATAAAATTAGAACAGAGGTAGATTATCACCCAAAAAATAAATAAATAAAACAGACAAACAAATAAACAAACAAAAAAACACCAGGTTAGATGTTGTCGTGAAGGTATTATTGGGTTGTCAGGAAGGTATTGACTCATTTTTACATAGAAAAAAATACATCATGACTTTTCCAACAACCCAGTATTAAGATGTGATTAAAATTTAGAATTAGTAAACTGTAAAACAGATTACCCCTCTATAATGTAGGTGGGATTTATCCAATCTTTTGAAAGCCTTAGAGCGAAGACTGTTTTCCAAAGAAGAAATTCTGCCTCAAGAATTCAATGTAGAAATACTCTAACTTAAAGACTAGTGACCTGGGGAACCAGCAGTTAGCATAATGGCTATGTTGCTGGACTCCCACATAGTCGACCACGGTTCGAGTCCTTGACCTGGTGGCTTAAACTCACACCGGGTGTGTGTGCATGCGTGCCCAAGATCCCGAGAGGAGAATGAAGGAGAAGGGATTGCAGCGTGGCCATCCCCCTGGGGGGTGATTTCTCGCTTTCTATCTCTCTGTCTCTCTCTGTCTGTCTGGCGAGCGCATGCACCCTATAGCAAAAACCTCTCCAAAAAAAAAAAATGACTAGTGACCTACTCTGTGACTTTTAGATTTAAGCCTGCAATAAAAGCTCTAAAAATTTCTACCTTATAGATTAGCCTTAGGGTCTTCAAATTTACCATCTCTATAATTGTGTGAGTCAATTCCTTATCATGTATCTTTTTCTTTATATATAAAAATATCCTCCTGGGGACTGGCCCTGTGGTCTAAGTTTAATGGAGCCAGATTCCACATGGCTGACCATAGTTCAAATTCTGGTCATGGTGACTTGAAAAACATAGTGGGCATGTGCGTTTGTGTGCCCCAAATCCTGACAGGATGGAGAAATGGAGGAGAAGGGATTGCGGCATGACCATGCTCTATTGAGAGGTGCTTTTTATGCCTCCCTCTCCCATGCCATTTCTTTAATGAGCACACGTGCCCTCTGGCAAACATAAATAGGAATAGGAATATTAATATATACTATACATATCCTATTGGCTCTGTTTCTCTAGAAAGCTTTGGCAAATACAAATGCTCCATAAATATTTATAAATCCCTGTTAAATGAACACATTTATGAATAGTAGGTATTTAGTGAGGGCTTACTGTATAATTATTTGATTTACTGAAGCTTCTATTCTGAAGTTTGATTCCTTTTTAGGACTTGCCATTTTTTAATACAGGAATACAATTTCATTTCAGCTATCTTCTACTTTCCATGTAGCAATGAAACTTTGTGACACTGTTTTGAAATTCAGATCCTGTTCTTCAACCTATGTTCAATATTGTGTGATATAAAAAACTTGTGTACCAGTCTCGGAATTGGTACAAGTTTTTTAAAGAATTATTTTATTTAACTTTATTTACTTATTTTTAATTTGACCAGAGGGGACCAGAGAGAGAGAGAGAGAGTGAGAAAGCAAGCCACCAGGTCTGGGACTCGAACCATGGTTGGCCATATGGGAGTTCAGCACCCTTAACCACCATGCCACCTGCCAGCCCCAGAATTGGTACAAGTTTTAAGAGACATCTAGGAGAACCACCAGGGCCTCTGGGACTCTGCAATCTACCCTCTCCAAAGTTGCAACACAACATTCTTAGCAAATTTTACACACTCTGCTGGCTAATAAAAATGTGTGGTTTGGGTTTTAAAGAATTCCTGGGCCTTTTCTCTCCACATTTATTTTGTGATCCAGACCCTGGACACCTTTTGTTGTCAGATTGGCAAAAAGCCTGGGGATAAAAAAGAAAAAAATCAAGGGTTGCCAAAGAATCCAAAGCAGTGGTGAACAGATAGAGGGAGGTATTTGCAGACCTTCTGAAGGATCGGTACCACAGCAAATTCCACCTCTACCTCTCCAGGCTCATAATTCATGCTTATGTCATTCATCTGGAAAACCCCTTGCAACTTTCTAGGCTTAAGGGAAGTTGAGCTGCCAAAGGGCTGATTCTTTTGGTTTTTTTTGGAGAGGTTTTTTGCGCGTGTGCTCGTCAGAAAGACAGAGAGAGACAGAGAGACAGAAAGCGAGAACTCACTCCCCAGAGGGGCATGGCCACACTGCAATCCCTTCTCCTCCATTCTCCTCTCTGGATCTTGGGCACACACGCACACATGCCCGGTGTGAGTTTAAGCCATCAGGTACGGGACTTGAACCACAATCAACTACATGGGAGTCCAGCGACTTGAACCACAATCAACTACATGGGAGTCCGGCGACATAGCCATTACACTAACTGCTGGTCCCACAAAGGGCTGATTCTTAACATGTTGTTCCATGGACAATTCTGAGTAGGCTCAAGGTAAAAGTTGTTCAGGTGTTTTGTGTAGCCTGGTCTTACAAAATTAAGGTAATGTAAACTTTTTAGAATTAATTAAACATGACTATTCCCTTATAGGAAAAACTTGGGGGCCAGGCAAGGGAAGAAAGTTATTCTGGCATTTAAAAATATGAGACCCAGGACCAGCAGGTGGAGTAGTGGTTAAAGCACTAGACTCCCACATGGTCAATCGCAGTTCAAGTCCTGAACCTGGTGACTTGAAAATCACACTGGACATGTATGTGTGTGCCTAAGATTTCAAGAGGAGATGGAACAGAAGGGATTGTAGGGTGGCTAGCCCCTCTGGAGGGTGATTTCTCACTTTCCTTCTCACTGTCTCTCTATCCCTCTCTGGCAAGTATGTCATGCCAAAAATCTTAAAAAGTAGAGAGAGATCTAATTGTGGTGGAGCATGCTGATTGATAGTGCTGCTTGGTAGGTTGAGGTCATATGGGAGGCTCAGGTTCAATGGTTCAATTCCTGGCTCGCCCTAAAAGATACCAGGTGTGGGGCCCAGAGGTTGTGTAATGGCTATGTTGCTGGACTCCCATGTAGTCGATCGCAGTTTGAGTCCCAGACACGGTGACTTAAACTCACACCAGGCATGCGTGCATGCGTGCCCAAGATCCCGAGAGGAGAAGGGATTGCAGCGTGGCCATCCCCCCTGGGGGGGGTGATTTCTCACTTTCTGTCTCTCTGTCTCTCTCTGTCTTTCCTGCGAGCACACGTGGCCTATGGCAAAAACCTATCAAAAAAAAAAAAAAAAGATACCAGGTGAAGTAACAAAGACTTGTGGTCCCAGCTGCCTAGGAGGCTGAGACAGGAAGATCACAGCACAGAGGGACACTGTCTAAAAGAAAAAAAGGAAACTTCTGTACATCGTGGAATGTTGTGGTCAGGGCTGTGTCTAGCTGGAACTCTTGACACTTGTTCTATACCTTTATTTGTGAGAGACTTGATGGGCATATACCTTTGTAAAAATTCAGCAAGCTCACCATTCTAAAGTTGTGTCCTTTACTGAAAGTGAGTTCTATTTCCATTTCTATATATGTATGTATATTTCTATATATAACTTGTAGAGTAGAGGGTAGATTGGCACTGGGTTCATCTTTTAAGTTCCCACTGGCACTCAGAGGAGCAGCCCAGTGTCTCTTTCGGCCAGCTTTCTCTCCTTGCTGTTTCCACATGTCTCCTGACCTCTCGCTATTATCTCCTCAGTCTCAACAGGAATATCAAACCTTTCCCCTTCTCACTAACTAATGGGAATTTCTCCAGAATCTTCTGGATATATATGGGAAACACTCAGGGTCAGGCAAGGGAAGGATGTTATTCTGGTGTTTAAAAGCACAAAAACAATGCTCTTGTACCATGATACTCAGATGTGCACCTTCATCTGCAGAGCTGACTCGAATCTTGGCTAGCATCTTTGAAAACCTCCGTTCTCCTTTTAAAAAGAACCCTTGTTCTTTAGGACTTCTATCAGGCTAGAAGAGATATTGTAAACCTCATGCAAAGGCAAATAGAGGGCCTGCCTTGGAGCCATCGGAAGGTTGAGCTTTGATGTTATCTTCTGTTTATTTCTCCGGCATAGCTAATGTTATGTTCATGGTCAAGAGACACGAGTGCGGAACTCCTCTGAGCCGGTGCGTTTCCTTCCACGGCACGCTTACCTTGCCTTCTCTTTCATTTCTGTTCTCTGGTTCAGCCAAAGTCATAGCAGCATTATCTACTGGAAAATGAAGTTAAAACAAGTTGGATTCTCTCCAAAAAAGCAAAGTTTGAAATGTGGGTTAAAGGGAAGGGAACTATTTCTACCTTACTCATTGCAATCGTCTTCCCTCTCTCAACCTTTTCCTTCATCTCGCCTCATCTCCCAGCACTACTGCCTCTTCTCCAGCCCTGTGCAGTGCAGATAAGGAAGAAAATGAACAAGAAGCAGGAAGCATGGCCAAGCTACGTGCATACCCATAGCCAGCCCTTCACCCTTCGTCACCTCGTAAGTTTAGATAAAAACACCCTCCCTGACAGTTGGAATAATAAGCTTTGGTTAAGTAAATAAACACATTCACCAGATTTATGAGCACCAAAAGAAGGTTTTTGAATATTCCAAAACGACCACATTTACCCAACTGACTTTTATAGTATGAGGGTACTTCAGAGAGTTCAGGGAAAGATGGAATTAAAGTATGAGTTTATTTTGGTGCCCCCGAAGTTTGAAATCTATGAATAGTTTTTTGCATAATTCACATTCTCCATAAACTTTTAGAAGACCCCTCCACACAGCCTCGACATAAAATGTTCTCCTGGCTCCACCCCCACAAATTTCAAAGGAAAAAAACTTAAGTGGAAGCAAAGCATATACAGACAGTTTGGCGGCTTAAAAAAAAAAGCCTTAAAAAATGTAGTTGAACCTTGGCTTTTGTTTCTAAGCCCTCGGGGGGAAAATATGAACTTGTTTCCTCATTGAAAAAATATCACAGTATTTGACAGACTGATGCTTTGATCCTCTAGCATCGTGGTGATTTCTCCAGTGCCGCCTCCAAGCCCTGCCCCTCCTCACCCCCACACCTAACTGAGGCTTTGTAACTTGACGCTCCATAAAGAGCATTTCCACAAGAGCATTAAGAGATGTCCTCACTTAATATTAAACCTGTCCTTCGATTGCCCTCCTCCCAAAGCACAGTCCTTTCTTGAAGCTTCTACCCCAGGACGAGGGTTGGCTGGCAAGAGAAGCTGACCCAGCTGTTTTGAGTTAGGGACAAGAGGAGGCTTCTTTGTAATATATGACTTAATCAGTGTCCCTGAGGTAAACAGTCCAAACTGTGGCTGGAAATGACTGAAATTGGACTTCATAAACCTCCTCTGGCTCTGGAGCTGAGAAGAGATTTGAATCTTCCCTAGGTTGTTCTGGGTTATCATTAGCAGATGAATGGCTGTCCTTGGACCTCTGTAGGAATGAAGCGTGCCCCATGGTAGCTGTGTGTTATTCAAGTTGCCAGCTAAAGCACAGGATGCCCAGTCAGGTTTGAACTTCAGATACATAACAAGTTAGCTTTTAGTATGAATGTCCCAAATATCACATCACAACCATAGTGCTATTGATGTTTCAGAAGCAGAGGAGCCGCAGTGTTCGTTCTACTGAAGCAAGGGTGGTGAGCGTCCAGACGGCTCCATCTGCCAATCTTGAGTCATTTCTGTCCTGTTGGCCCATGATTCCTCCTTCACTCCAGTGTCCTGTCCTTACCTAGTGAGGCATTGGAGTTAGCCTTGTAGGTGAGCAGGGTACTAGCTGCCCATAGGCACCACCACCCCCTAAGCCAGAAGCTGAAGGCTTAAAATATTGTTATTATATGGATTAATTCCTCTAAATCTTAGAGCTGTGTGAACCTACCAGATATGTTACTTGATATTACTCAAAAGAATCATTATCCATCATTAGATCAAAAACAAAAACATACAAAAATAGTGTTGAAATTCTTATCATTCCCTCTGACTGTAATAATTAAGAGAATTGTGTCTTGTCTTCCAATTTTATAATAGTGCTTCTTTATAAATCGTATTTGTCATTGTTGCTATTTAATGCCCACATGGAAATTGGCTAAGGAAAAATGATGTGGGGATGTCAAAGCTGCTTTGCTGTCATATTGGGGAGGTTGGAATAGTAAAATGGACTTATTATGTATGGCTTTAGAACTTGCTACCTGAGTGTGTTTTCTGGGCGAGCTCAGATAGATCCTTTTCACTAGGAGAAAAAGGAGTGCATTGGTGCAGCCGTCAGCATATTCCAGCTCAGTGGGTGATGGTAGGAGGAAGCTGCCAAAGTCCTAGAGATCCCCTGGAAAGGGGGGCAGTTCTGGGAACTCGTCATCTCTCTTCTCCCAAACCATACCGCTCCAACAGTAAACTCCAGCTTCCCACTGTATGTACAACATTCCTAAAGTGGCATGTGAGTCAGGTAGGTTCCAGACTGTCTTTGTCTAAGGACACTTTCCCTGTCAGGTAGCAGAGCCCAGTCAGGAGCTGGACGCCCAAGAAGGAAACGCTTCATCCTTCCAGCCAGAGATACAGCTATTGGGCAAAACAGAGGGGGAAAAAATGTAGAAGCTTATTATATTGGGCAAAGGAAAAGGGAGGCCCAAAGCATGCCCCATGTAAGTTAGAAAGGGCAGGGCATTTGAGAATTAAGGAATTTCTCAGGAAACACGACAGAGAATGAGGGGAGGCCATATACACAGTGACCGGAAGAACATGCTGGTACAGTGAAAAACCTGATAAGATCTACAAGAACCAATGCAAAGGAAACCAAGCCATGGAATCATGGCACAGCTCATAACAGACGATGAAAGACTAACTCCTCACAGAAGCGTTTAATAAGAAAAGGCAAGAGAGGAAATTGTTAGATGAGTGCAGAAGGTGATCTGCTTGCCTGGAAAGTTCATAAGGAAAGGGTAGATACATTAACATCATCACAGAAGACAAAACAACGTGAGCCTGAAATGAACATGATGGCATGAGAAAAGGGCAAGAAAAGGATTAAAATTTTAAAAAGAAGAAAACTAAGCAGGCAAGGCACAGAATTTAAAATTTTATTTTTATTTATTCATGTTCCCACATCGTACGGTATTTCCCTGGCAGACATCCCATACTCTGGTAAGTCTGGGGGAAAGGGAGGGGATGGCAGAATAATGTTACTTTGGGGATTTGAGTCTTATTACTTGGTGCTGTTAGTGTTGGGCAGACATTTATAAAAATTACATGCTGGAATGGCAGGTCATTTTTTAAAAAAATGAATCTTAGGCTTCACATTTAGGACAAAGGTGAAGTTTTCGGATTCCTGTAAGAGAAATGAAGGCAAGTAGGAGGGAGGTCCTGAGGAGATGGGGTGCTGGGAAGTAGCACTTGGTCCGGAAGGAGTGTGAGAACGGCCAGTTGCCGGTGTGAGGAACACCCACTGGCCAGAGCCCGGCAGAGGAGACATGGTCTTCCTGGAACTTGTCTTTGGCTGCTTGTTTCTCCAGGGATTTCCCCTGGAATTGTGTTTAGAAGTTAGATGCTGTCTTTAACTCTGCTTCTCTCTATATATTTCACCTCATCTTCTACTGAGGAAACTTTTAACATGTCTCACTTCCCCACCTCCCCTCCCCATTCTTTTCCCCATTCTTCTTTAGATCTGAGATCTTCACAACCCACATTCCTTTTCTGGAGCCGTAGCAAACTCTGCTTCCAGGGCCTGGCATCTGGTTCCCACTCGGAGACCCTCCTGCCCAGTGCACAGCTGCCATTACAACAGCTTCTTGATCTTTGGAAGGGTGCCCTCCTCTCTCAGAGCCAGACATTCCAGACCTCCAGACTCGTCCTGATCCCCCAGCTTCAGAAGCCTTTCCCTTTCCTGTCCCTCCTTACTGTAGCTTTGTTAGAATCTTTCCTAAAATGTGGGATCAGCAATTAGCGTAATGGCTGTGTTGCTGGACTCCCATGTAGTCGACCGCAGTTCGAGTCCCAGACCCGGTGGCTTAAACTCACGCAGGGCGCATGCGCATGTGTGCCCAAGATCCTGAGAGGAGAATGGAGGAGAAGGAATTGAGGCATGGCCATCCCCCCTGGGGGGTGATTTCCTGCTTTCTGTCTCTCTGTCTCTGTCTCTGTCTGGCGAGCGCACACGCCCTATAGCAAAAACCTCTCCAAAAAAAGAAAAAAAAGAAAAAGAAAAGAAAGAATCTTTTCTAAAATGTTTACCCAGTGGAAAAAGGAAGGGTTTCAGGTCTGTATTTCCCCCAAGTGACTTGCTAAAAGGTGGCCTGGGAGAATATTTCTAATCCAACTGGCCCACAGAGATTGCCTTCCAGTGTGATGTTCTCATTATCTGAGAGTCCTCTGGGATCTGCAGGAGGGCGGGGGTAGTTGAAGGCAGTCCTGTGCTCCCTCCCCACATGCTGCCCGCCTTCTGAAAAATAGATTCCATAAAGTGATATTTTCCCCTTCTCAGTCTCGGAAAGGTTGTCAGACTGGTTCTGGGTCTCCCCCTGGGCTCCACTCTGCTGCACAAGTTGATGTGTGTTAGTTTTAGTAATGATTTTAGTGGATCCGGGCTCAGAGAAATGTGGTTGGAAGGGCTCTTGGTTGCTCAGCGCCTTACTGTAGTTCTGGTATCCTTACTTGATAGTGCGTATCTGGTTATTTATCCAGCACAGCACATAGCAGAGAAGCATTTTCATCCCTAGTGTCTTTGTCTTTTTTTTTTTTTTTTTTTTTGAGAGGTTTTTGCTATAGGGCACGTGCACTCGCCAGACAGAGAGAGAGAGACAGAGAGACAGAAAGCGAGAAATCACCCCCCAGGGGGGATGGCCACGCCGCAATCCCTTCTCCTCCATTCTCCTCTTGAGATCTTGGGCACGTACGCACACGCCCCCGGCGTGAGTTTTAAGCCACCGCGTCCAGGATGCGAACCTATTGGTCGACTACGTGGGAGTCCAGCAACATAGCCATTACGCTAACTGCTGGCCTCATCCCTAGTGTCTTTGTATCTTTTCATATTTTTAAGACAGCCAATGTCATTTTACTGCAAAACTCCCTCATCAACATGGATTTAGACAGATACCGACTAGCCTTATATTTCCTGAATTAAAATACTTGCACGAGAACACTGTTCCTTCTGACTTATCAAACAATCTGATGTGTCTCCTGAGAGGTCCAAGTGCAGACATGAACAACTTCGTCAACTGTTCCGTGTGTGAATCATGTGAGCTTATGGACGGTTTCATCACGGGGAGATATGATTGTGTAAAATATTCTCCCTCTACCTGAAATGTATCACGTGATTGTCTTTCAGCAAAGACTGTTAGTTCTACAACAGATAAATGTTTGAGAAAATAAAAGCTTTCGGCTTTTTGGAAATATCTCATCTTCTCAGAAGACCAAAGAGTTCTCGTGAGTTCACAAAATTTGAACCTCAAAGATTCATCTAATTGATCTACGCTTGTTTCCACACTTTGTTCCGGGTGGCCACTTTCACACCCATAGCACTTTAGAGACTTGGAAAACCTAGGAGATATTTTCAGCCTGTCAGAGCAGTCCCCCCCCCCACTCCCCACTTTTTCCTTTAACTTTTGAAAAAGAGCCATTGACTTTCATTTTAAAATTTTGCACCAACCATTCCCTCTTTTAGTCTTATCAGATCGTTCTGGAGGATTTAAACTATGAAATCCAATTCCCCATCAGCCAAGATATTTCACAGGCTTTTAGAGGTGGAAGAAACCTTGGAGGTCATTTAGTCTCTTCCCATTTAAAAAGTTTCAACACAGGAAAGACTTCAGGTAGAGGGAAAAGGGGGTCCCACAATACCAACTCAAAGAGCAAAATCGTGTTAGCCTTCAGAATCCAGACAGCAAGCCCCATAAAATGGCTGACATCAAAGGGGCAAAAAAGGGTTAAAGGTCTGACTCTTGGTTTGGGTTTAAAATGAAATGAGTGTTTCCCTATAGCCCATTTATTTTCTTTTTTCTTCTTTCTTTTTTTATACCCATTTTTTAAAGGTTTTTGCCATAGAGTGCTTGTTTTTGCCAGAGTCAGAGAGAGATAGTGAGAGACAGTGAGAAAGTGAGAAATTACCCCCCCCCAGGAGGATGGGGGTGGCTATGCTTCAATCCCTTCTTCTCCATTCTTCCCTTAGAATTCTGAGCAAGCATTCACACATGCCCAGCATGACTTTCAAATCACCAGGTCCAGGGCTTGAACCATGATTGATTCCAGCGCGAACTGCCACACTACCTGCTACACCTCCTCCCCTGCCATAACCCATTTCTTTAGCTTCTAGGCAGACTACAGTGTCTTGTCTTTGAGACCCCAGCTGAGATGAACTTAGCACAGTTTCCAGGGCCCGCAGCCTGCAACTTCATCTGTGGCTCCCACCATTTGGCCCCAGTTCAGCTTCTCTCCCACTTCTGCCCTCTTCCTTGGTCTCCTGGGAAGACGCTGTTGCCTGCTCTTTATAGCTCTTTTCCCACACTCCATTATACAGCATGATATCTGCCTCTGAATTTATTTATTAGGACTCAGATCTATAATATACAGCCCAACCCTTCCTGTCTGACACAATATCTCTGCAGCAGAGCAAATGAGAGGAGCTGCTCGTCATTAAACAGTCATAGAAAGTAAGCACCCAGAGAGGAAGGGCCAGAGGCTTGCAAAAGAGCCAACCCTCCAGAGGCCCCTGGGAGCCAAATTGCTTTTTCAAAACTTCACACTCTAAGAGTCCAGACAGGCGGCCACAAACAGCTCCTGGTGGGGGAGGGCATCTGCAGCTGGCAGCCTTTTATACCCACACGGCTGGCCCTCATTTACTACGCTAGCTCTATTTTTAAAAAATTAACATTTTGCCTAATAAGCCTCCTTTTTGTCATTGTTGCTCTTGTTCAGTATGTGTAAGTAGGATACAGGCCCAGGGTATATTTCTTTTAAAGCAGGTTCATAACTCAAAATGATATTTAAAAAAAAATCTACATTAGTAAGTCTCACTCCCACCCCGGCCCAGTGCATACATTCCCACACTCTATAATAACTTTATTTCCTTTTTCCTTGTAATGCTTCTTACTTTTTTATGTGTTTTTTTAAAACAAAGAAACAAAACGACTTATTTTAGAATGGTTTTAGATGTACAAAATATTGCAAAGTTAGTACAGAAAGTTCTTGCTACTCCCCTAATTGCCTCCATTGTTCTAATCTTACATGATCACAGTTGTCCAAACTAAGACATGATCGTTGATGGGTTTGTGACTATGGACTCCACACTTCAGTCCTGTTTCCCTCAGTTTTCCATGAATATCCCTCTCCTAGCCCATGATCCCACCCAGCATACTACATTAGTTTTCATCTCTTCTCTGGCTCCTCTTTGGTGCGATGGTTTCTCTGACTGCTTGGTTTTGATGCCCTTGAGAATCCTGAGCAGTGCTGCGTTGGGTGCTTTATATAACATCCCTCAATCTGGACTTGTCTAATGTCTTTCCCATTATTAGTGTGTTATGGATTTGTGTGGGATAGGCCATAGACGTGACTGCTCTTTCCCATCACCTCATATTGGGAGGTCCATACTGTCAGCATGACTTCCTACGACTGATGTTCACCTGAACTAAACGAACAAAACAACAGACGCCAATGAAAGTGCACAAACATTCTTGAAAGAAATAAAGATAATCTCAAGGATAGGAACATTTTAAATGAGAAGCAAAATACCTATGTCAACTGACATGGCTTGCAGAACTGATCAGAAAAATGAAAATTCATTTCACCATAGTCTGGCAGCCCCTTCAACATTCTGCTAAAGATTCACCTTCATTATATCACAGCCTTAACTGTAGGCAGATTCTCACCAGGTTAAGGTTTCAGCACACACTAGTTCTTTAACATAAGGACTTAATGGCTCCACTCTGGACTAGGCATTGTGTTGTGATTCATCCTTAAGAGCATGAAAAATATTGTTCGAAAGGTCAGCAGTTACCTTCATGACTCATTGAAATCTTTTAAATACATTTGTTCAAGACCAACATTTACATCTTCA
Organism: Tupaia belangeri chinensis; assembly: GCF_000334495.1. Taxonomy (NCBI): domain Eukaryota; kingdom Metazoa; phylum Chordata; class Mammalia; order Scandentia; family Tupaiidae; genus Tupaia; species Tupaia belangeri. The sequence goes on from NW_006198812.1 coordinate 527,725, forward strand.
AGCCAAAGATGATATTATTCCTTGGCCACACCTTCCAACAAATCATCTTTTCTCCAACACAAACTGCCCTGGCCCAAAGAGAATTGGGAAAGGAAAGGATATTGAGGATCAATCCAGTAAAAATGATGTGACAACTTGATGTGGGTTTGTGATTTCAGTTAGTTTATACCAGGCTAGGGTGACAGATAGATTTATGTGTGGCAACTCTGTCATACTCCTTTTGCTTTCTTTTTTTTCTTTTTCTTGGAGAAGTTTTTTTTTTGTTTGTTTTTGTTTTTTTGCTATAGGGCATGTGTGCTCGCCAGACAGACAGAGAGAGACAGAGAGATAGAAAGCGAGAAATCACCCCCCAGGGGGATGGCCACACCACAATCCCTTCTCCTCCATTCTCCTCTCGGGATCTTGGGTACACACGCACATGCACCCGGTGTGAGTTTCAAGTCACTAGGTCCGGGACTCGAACCACGGTTGACTACATGGGAGTCCAGTGACATAGCCATTACGCTAACTGCTGGTCCCCCTTTTGCTTTCTTTAATCACAAAATATGGCAGAAAACTGCGTATTGTGGGTAGATCATGGAATTATGTGGTTCCCACAAAGCCTGGCATTTGGTAGTGACTGGCAGATAATGGTCATTTTTGAAAGATTTTGAGTCCTCTTGCATATGAAGGCAAACGTCTGAGTATTCAGTCATTCCTGACAAAGGCCTAAATATTACATCCAGGGCTTGTCTGGTTGTACGTGATGAGTGAACTACTGGCTGACGATAGCAGACGCTCCTTCCTAGAAGTAGTTCATCTGTTACACCCCATCTCCTCCCATTACTACCATCCTCTTCTACCAACACATCTTTCTCAGACATCTTTTGCTGCCACTACTAGTCTTTCATGGCGCAAGTCCTAATGAACTATATGTTTACTGAGATGGGTAATGCTTGGGACAATTCTCAGCTCTTAATGACCTAAATATATTTGTTAGACTAAGTTAGCCACCTTGCAAGACTCAGTTAGAATGAAAGGACAGCTGATGTTTTGGTGGCAGAGAAGAAAAATCTAGGCCAAAACAAAATCTAAATTGATTTGCTGTATAGAATAGTAGCTAATCATGTGGTTCTAAGAGTCAAACTGCTACCCCTTTTAACCTTATGACTTTCAACAAGTTTATTAATTGCTTATTGCTTGAATTTCTTCACTTATACAACAGAAATGATAATAAGATTATTAAAAGTTGAAGTTGGGAAGATTAAATGAGAACATTTTAATGTCAGGGCATAGGGATACTTGGCTTATAGTAAGTGCTTCATCAATACGACATCTTAGAGAGGGACCTGGGAAGCCAGACCTTAGCCTGAGGGCACTGGGAATCTTCCTTTTAAAAATTGCTTATTTAATTTTGTCATTATTATTATTATTATTATTATTATTTGACCAGACAGACAGAAAGGGAGAGAGAGAGACAGAAAACAAGCCTACCAGGTCCAGGACTTAAACTGCAGTCAGCCATGTGGGAGTCCAGCTCCTTAACCACCTTCCCAGGGGTCCTTGTAATGTGGAAGGAATGGAGAAACATTCCTGGGTAAAATACATTAAAAACCAAGGCCAGCAAGTGGCATAGTGGTTAAGGTATTGGACTCCCACATGGACGAATGCAGTTTGAATCCCAGACCTGGTGACTTGAAAATCATGCTGGACACATGTGCGTGTGTGTCCAAACTTCCAGGAGGAGAATAAAGGGGAAGGAGTTGCTATGTGGCCATCCTCCCTGGGGAGCAATTTCTCACTTTCTTTCTCATGTCTCTCTTTCTGGTGAGCACACACCCCTATGTCAAAAACCACATGTATATATATGTGTGTATATATATATATATATATATATACACACACATACTATACACACACACACCACATTCAAAAATAAACCATAATTATGTCAAAATCATTTTGCTAGCAGTTTGTTTCTAAATGTGGCACACACAAACCTTTCTTCTTGACCATCCCTCAGATGCCTTGTAGGCTTCTATCCATGATCAGCGAATGTGGTCCTTTGCTTTGATATCTGAAGGAAATATGGAATTGCCTTGTCTCAGAGGAATGAGGATTCCTGCATTCTCTATGTCACAGGTCAGATGCTGTCAAGTTTTTCATTCATTATATGGTAGGGAAGAGGCCAGGATCATTTCCACGTTGGGTCACTGCAGTGGCTGAGGTGGCAAGTAATTTGCCAATTGAATGTTTAGGACAGAAGAAATGCTTGAGAACAGTCATTTGTACAGATACAAGGACAGAAACAAGGTCAACAGTCGATGCTTAGAAGACAGAGAAAAGCAATCTTTCAAAGTCTAGACAGCATATGAACAGCAAGGGCTTAATGTGGTGTCCTCTGTTTATAGGAGGTTTTTGCTGACAGTATGGAACCTGAGCCCCATTTTTCTCTCATCTAGCAAGTTCCCTTCTGCTGTGTCTTTAAAGGCTACCTCTTCCCAGCAGTGCCTTTGGAGGACTGGTGATCAGAGCTCACTAGTTGGAATCTGCAGGGCAGAGGGAGACTGAAAAAGGATGCATAATATAATACTGGATAGAAGGTGAATCTGTCTTATCACTCTACTACCAGCTCACAGCTATACTTGAACCCCTTCAAGATTTTTCTTTTCAATAGCAAATGAAACAATGGACAGATGGGTTGTTAGAGGTTTTGTGTATGTATTTTATTTTCCTAAGGAAAGCTGTTTGAGATATTTTTTCCTTTCCTTTGTAAGCTTAAAAACAAACAAATAGACCATGAAATGATGGCCAGCCAGTGCCACAGTGGTGAGGGCAGCTGGGTTCTACACGGCCAACTGTACAGTTTGGGCCCTGGGACTGGAGGCTTGAGAAACATGCCTGGAGAGTGTGCATGTGTGTCCAAACTCCTGAAAGGAGAAATGGAGAAGGGATTGTGGCATGACCATCTCCCATGTGGGGGATGGGGAATGTTTTCTCACTTTCCATCTCTCTCTCTCTCTCCCCTTTGAGTACACACACCCTTTGGGAAAAATTTTTTTCCTAAAGAATCATTTATTTTATTCTAATTATTATTATTATTTATATGCTATAGGGCACATGAAGTCACACAGAGAGAGAGAGAGAGAGAGAGAGAGAGAGAGAAAGAGAAAGTGAAAAAGCAAGCCACCTGGTCAGGGACTTGACCACCACACCACCCACTGGCTCTGGAAAAATTTAAATATATATATATATATAATGACTGATCAGAATATTAGGCAGTGGTTGGCAAGAGTGAAAATTCATTTCACTTTTCTGGATAAAAATAATTTGGAAATATGTAACAAAAAGCCATCACAACAGGCATATTCTTGACCCATAAAGTCCATGTCTAGGAATTTAAACAATGGGAACACAGCGTACATATTTATATGAGAACGTTTTTCCAGATAATTGTATAATAACCTTCAAAATGGAAATAACCTAAGTACTCCGAAATAGGGGATAGGTTAAATGTAATTCAATGGGAATGCCAAGCAGTTCCTAAAAGCCTGCCACAGAGAGAAGAGTTTAAAAGCATTGAAAGATAAGGCAGGGCTTCGCTGGGGATCTCGTTGGGGGTGGGCCATGGAGCGCAATATACAGTGGGGCTCTCGAACCTGAAGGTAAGATGACAGGAAGAACCCACCGCTCAGGGCAAGAAGGGCACAGACATTTGACTTGCAGACCAATCTCCTGCCTTGTCAAGAGAGGAGTCTGCCTGCCACCGTTCACCCAAGGTACCTGAGTGAACGAGCAGACTTCTCACAATTTGTGGATTGGGCTCTGGTTACATAAGCCTCCAGCCGTTTGTGTAATGCCTATTTTACTCTTTTCTGAGTTGGAAGGAGTCTGCGTGTCATCAAAATCTGAGCCTGAAGGAAGGTTCGGTGGGGACAAGTCATGGTGTTGGAGGGTGGGTTGGAAAGGAAACTTCCAGAGCAAAAGGCTCTTATTTTGAGGCATTGAATTAGAACAAATTGTCCTGGGCACTGTACCTAACCCTGTTAACACAGTGGGATCCAGCCCAGCAGAAGGAATGATTCTAGTCCCTCTGCCCGGGAGAGAGGCCTGTTTCTCTCCAAGGATGAAGCAAGGCTAACATTCATCTGCACCACAGCCAGTCGGCCAGTCGGCCAGTCGGATGCCACATTTAAGAGTCATTCCTAGGCTTGCGCCCCATCAACATTCCAACCTCCTTCTGTTTTTCAAAGCTTAAAAACATTTTCTTAAAGGCTTTTCAGGGCGGGATTTTATTTTTGCAAGAATGGGTGTGTTTGTGGCCTTTTTTTCCCTCTTTAAAAACTATTTCATTTTTTTCTTTTTTCCTTCCTGAATTTTAATGGACCTGAAAGTAAGAGTCTGCCAGGATTTTAACATTAAAAGGAAAAAAAGGTACAAGATCTCCCTCTCTGCAATGCCAGACTTGGGTGCATTTTCCAGGCCTTTCTCCCACACCCATTCAGCCTAAACCTTGGAGTCTGTGTGGGGGCCAGTGGCCAAAGCCTTCTGCTTCAACTGCACACACTTCCTGCTTTGTCTTCCACCTCATCTGGACCCTGGGGTAGACTCAATTCTCATCCTTTAGACTTTGTTATTTCAGTTTTTGGTCTCAATGTCACTTAATCAGGAAAACGCTAATTCCTCAGCAGGGAGAGTAAGGTCATAACTGTCCTCTTAGCTTTACACAAAATCCTCTAGGATCCCTGAACAGGTAGCCTGACTTCTTTCCCTCCGTTTTTCCATCTGTAAAAGGAAAAACAGAAGTGTGCTTAGTCCTCAAATGCAGTCATATCAGCCATTTAGGAACAGCTTAGGTGGTATCTCAGTATCTCAGAAGTATTAGATACTTTGGTACCAGCAGTTAGTGTAATGGCTATGTCGCTGGACTCCCATGTAGTCGACCACGGTTCGCATCCCGGACCTGGTGGCTTAAAACTCACGCCAGGCGCATGTGCGTGCGTGCCCAAGATCCCGAGAGGAGAATGGAGGAGAAGGGATTGTGGTGTGGCCATCCCCCTGGGGGGTGATTTCTCGCTTTCTGTCTCTCTTTCTCTCTGTCTTTCTGGCGAGCGCACGTGCCCTATAGCAAAAACCTCTCCAAAAAAAAAAAAGAAGTATTAGATACTTTAATCACATTCATCTGAATCAAGTGTGTTTTAGTCTGTATGTATAACAAAAGTGTGTATTCACAAATGCACACAGTACAGAGACAGTATATGCAAATTCTGACCTCAGCCCCTACCCCAATATACAATGGCCTCATCATGGGATCCTCTTTCTCTTCTAGCCACTTTTCTGTCCTTGACTCCAATAAGAATTCAATTGTTCGAATTTCATACCAGATTGTCAAAATAGCTCTTACAAAGGTGTGAATCACTGGCCTGATGGTTGAGGCACTGGATTCCGACATGGCCGATTGAGGTGCGAGTCTTTGATCCTGCGACTTGAAAATTACGTTGGATGTGTATGCATATGGGACCAAAATCCAGGAGGAGAATTGAAAAAGGAGGAAAAGGAATTGTGGCGTGGCCATCTCTCATGGGGAGTAACTTCTGTCTGTCTCTTTCTGTCTCTCTCTCCAGAGAGCACAGGTCCTCTATGACAAAAGTCTAAAAAAAAGAGAAAGAAAGGAAGAAAGGAAGAAAGGAAAGAAAGGAAAGAAAGGAAAGAAAGAAAGAAAGAAAGAAAAGAAAGCTGTGAATCACTACACAATTAATCCTGGGGAGGAGATTTGTCCAATTCTTCTATTCCAGGATGTCCTCTTTTGTAAGACCCACCATCAGTTTAAATTATTAATAGCTTTTCCTTTCCTAGAGGAAGGACAAACTACTCCTTTGATTGTTTCATAAATAGGGAGATGCATTCCGAGTCTGGGAGCAGAAAACTGCGTATCAGCATCTTTTTACTGTGGTAGGTAAGAGGGCAGACTCTGGAGCTGATGTCTGGATGAGATCCCCTCCCACAGTGGACAGCTGTGTTACCTTGGGCAAGTAACAGCCTCTTTGTGCCTTTGCTTCTCCAATCACAACATAGCGGATAACAGTAGTATCTACCTCCTAGACTTGAAGGATTCAATACATGTGAAATGCGAAGAACAGTACTTGGTAACCAAACAACACATGTTAGTGTAATTGCTAAGGCAGTTGAATCTTTATTTTTCTTGTTCGTAACTAATTTGGTGAAATGCAGAGATCTTCAATCCAGAAAAATATCCAAACCTTCGTAGACATACAAAATTCACATACAAGTTCATGGCTGTGACATTGTTAAAGAACAAACTCAGTTTCTTCCTACTATACCATCACAGCCCAGTCACACAACACTTCTGGCACCAGTGGGTGAGGTTTTTCTCCACACTCCAAGCAAGCAGTTTTCCAGCAGCACACCCGAGCTATGTGCCTGGAAGTCAGTTCAGTTCTGATAGTATCTGCCCGGAGACAGCTTCATATCCCACTGGTTGAGGCTCAGGTCCCAAGGTAAGCCACTTAGCAGTTGTGTGGCCCTGGGCAAGTTCCAGGACTTCTCTAAGTGCATCTCCTCCTCTCAGAGGGACTCATAAACAGAACCTGCCCTGTGGACTGGCTCGGCAACCGAAGAGGGCTCTCCGAGATAAACCGAGTCCGACGCTGGATACAGAGGAGTCACCCCATTACCTGGGAATGGGGTTACCCAGTCGTTGCCAGCCCATTTCCAGCCACTTCCCCTTTTATAGAGGAATGAGGAATTGGCAATCTGGCACCACCATCGGCAAAATGTTCCCTGTAATATGAG
>NW_006198812.1:535014-542364 GCF_000334495.1 Tupaia belangeri chinensis
AAGAGTAACAACGGCGGTGACAGAGTTAAACAAATGGTGAGGTGACATATTTCTAAATATGTAAGAAATTGCTATTTTACTAAAAAAGACCTGAAAAACATTCTCTGAGTGACAAAGAAGTTCCGCAAGAAGAGCTTCTGGAGTTTAATCCTCATCTCCCATGCCTCACCAGCCTTAGAGAGAGCGAATGGTGACATCTTTGCTCACCCCCACCGGCTTCAGTTTTCAACACCAGGAGCCGGGTACAGTGTAAGAAAATTTTTCTAGATGGACATAGACTTGGACTTTCAGCAGGCAATGCATATGAATCACCATGTTTGTTTTTTTTTTAAGGTCCTAAGGAAATACACTGAAATGTTAATAGTTGTTATCCTTGGAAGATAAAGTTATAAATTATTTTAAGTTTCTTCTTTACATTTTTCTGTACCTTTCATAATTTATTTTATAATAAGTATGCATTGTTTAAATAAGTAATTCAATATTTAGATATTAGTCTATATGCCAGATACTCTGCTAGGCATTGAGAGTACAGCATCCATTAACTCTTGATGTGTACAGTCTAGGATGGAATAAGACATTGAATAAGATATTTAGACAAGGGACCAGCAGTTAGCGTAATGGCTATATTGTTGGACTCCCATGTAGTCGACCGCGGTTTGAGTCCCGGACCTGGTAGCTTAAACTCACGCTGGGTGCGTGTGCATGTGTGCCCAAGATCCCAAGAGGAACATGGAGGAGAAGGGATTGCAGCATGGCCATCCCCCCAGGGGGTGATTTCTCACTTTCTGTCTCTCTGTCTTTCTCTGTCTTTCTGGTGAGCACATGCGCCCTATAGCAAAAACCTCTCCAAGAAAAAAACTACAGGGTCCAGCAGGTGGCACAGTGGTTGGGGTGCTGGACTCCCACTTGGCCAACCATGGTTCGAGTCCCAGTCCTGGCAGCTTGAAACTCATGCTAGGCACAAGTGCATGCGTACCCAAAATCCTGAGAGGAGAATGGAGGAGAAGGGATTGTGGTGTGGTCATCTACACAGGGGTGAGGGGGGGTGTGATTTCTCACTTTGTCTCTCTGGCAAGGGCAAACACCCTATGGCAGACTTATTTTTTTTGAGAGAGATTTTTTTCTATAGGGCACGTGCGCTCGCCAGACAAAGAGAGACAGAGAGATAGAAAGCGAGAAATCACCCCCCAGGGGGGATGGCCACGCTGCAATCCCTTGTCCTCCATTCTCCTCTCAGTATCTTGGGCACACACGCACACGCGCCTGGCGTGAGTTTAAGCCACTGGGTCCGGGACTCAAACTGGGGTCGGCTACATGGGAGTCCAGCGACATAGCCATTACGCTAACTGCTGGTCCCCTTATGGCAAAATCTTAAAAAAATAAAAAATAAAAATACTGTATACAAGTGTCTTATAAAAGTCTTTCCTTTTTTTCTTGAAATGTTGGCCTCCCCTACACAGGGAGCCTGGGATATTGCAGCCAGCACAGCACTGGCTCTCGGCCGTCAGTTGGGGGCAATGGAGCTTGCTGGAAAAAAATGTGAGCATCTGGTAGAAGGCTGAGCACAAGAGACCCCTTCCTCCTAGGTACCCCAGGGAGCTGAGGCATGAGACTGCCACATATGCATTCTGTCATGAAACTTCATGTGCCATGGAAATGCAAAACAATTCAATTCCCAGACCAGCTGCGGTCAAAACACAGCTGGACAGATGACAGCATCTAGAACCCGACAACCTGGGAAAGTTTTTTCAGCTCAGGAGTGCAAAGCTAGGTCACTGTTATGCCAATTAACTGTAGTTCAAGCTTGGCTGATGATCTCGGGGACCCTATCCTGAAATGGCACGAGTACGTAATTCTAGGATGCCAACAGGACCTTTCCACACTGCAGTGTTTTAAAATTGTATTTCTTTCTTTATGTTTTAAAAAGTTTTGTTTATTCCATGAGGAGAGACAGACAAACAGAGAGCACCCAACAGGGTCCCAGCGACATGACCACCCCCAACTCCAGTCAACCCTGGACCACTGGCATGTGCACACCCAACATGCACAAGGTCTCCAGACAGAACCAGCAAACTTCCCATGTGCGTCCGTCTCACGGAGCTACCACTGGGCCACTGTATGACCCTCTACATTTTTATTTTAAACCCACTGTCCTCTCTCATTGTAGGAAATCACGATATCAGAGATAATTAACCACTTGGCTGCTGCATAACAGATGAGAGGCTTCCAGCAAATGCTCATCTGCCATGTTCTTAAGTCACCTGGGCATGTCCTGGCCTCCAGGTTGTTTGCATGGATGAGGAAAGTGCCAGAACACACACACCAGCTCCTGGAGCAGCTCAGAGGTTTAGTGGGCTCTGGAGTCGCAGAAACAGCCATCTGGTAGTCCACCTTTTCCTGTAATGAGGAGTTATTAAATATTCACATCAGGAATTGGGACTTTTGTCGGCCCTCCACTGGTTTTCCAGCCTGTTCCCTATTACGCTTCACACTTTATATACCCCCGAATACAACAAGAAGAAACTCGTGAGTGTTCTATAAAACCTGCCCCTGACATCAGGGTGGGTCTTTGAGGCTTATGGTTATCCTAATAAAACCAAGGAATGTATAACAGGCTGTAGTCAGCAGACCACCAACTTCTTTATTGTTTAAACACAAAAGGAAAACGCTGGTAAACCTTCTGTACCTGAGGCACTGCGTGTGGCTGTTTAACTCCAAAGATTCTCCTCTGCACTCAGCTTAAGATGACATCTGTATGTTTCTCATTTCCCTCCATGTGATGAGTCTACTAAGTTACACGTTTAGACAAGAAATACCTATTGATGGAGTGGTTATGAATTACAGATTGGAGCTTGAAAATCAATTCAGGTTTTTTTTTTTTTTTTTTTTAACTAACACTAATTCGAACCAGATCCAGCAGGCTGACTTTTCAGACAGCACAAACATGGGCAAGGGAGGAGCCGGGCAGGTGGGCAGTTGGGTAGGCCGAGCATAGGTGGAAAGGAGGTCTTCTGTGACCCTGGAATCCTCTCTCTTGCTCTCTTCCTTTCTCTGTGGCTAGCATCACCCACAGGGGCTCAGTATCTACTCCTACCATATGCAGGAAAGGACCCATATCGTCATCAGAATGGCAGAAAACTCTTGAAAGAATTAACTGAGGAGAAGTAAGCCGATGAGCTATTTACTGAGGTATGGGCAGGGGAAGAGAACCAACCAGGGATGGGAGAGCACTCAGAGTCTATCGCCAGCAGGGAGCTGTCCCCACCCTGAGCAAAAGGGGCTGAGAGGATAGAAGCCCTTGCGAGAATCTGGCAGGAGCTTCCACAAAGGCATCTGCACGACCTATTCTGTGCCCCCACCATCAGCCTCCCGGGGACACAGAATAGGCCATGGAGAGGCTGAAAATCCACCTATGGGGCAAACAGAAAATAACCAACAAGGGTCTGATGTTAGATTATTCAATCCATTACTGCATTCGGGTTCATCTGCATCCAAAACTTAAAAAGCATGAGAGGAAGGTTAGGGATCACGCAAGTGTTTTCATTTTTGTACTAAAGTGTTGTCAAGCATTAGTAAACAGATCTGCGTATGGAGAAAAGAAGGGCCTTCCTCTATTTCCAAAATCATTCCTAAATGCTGCTGGTTTCTGGTTGTAGGAATATTCGAGGATATGAGGGAGAACTTCCAGGTGGGACCTGGTACACGTGATGCACTAGGTCCCCCTCCCAAAGTGCTCGTGTTCATTAAACAGACATTGAGTATACTTGCAACGTTATTGCATGTAAAGAAAATTTTCTCATTTAGTCTTACTTAGCAACTACGAATATATGTCTTCATCTCAGTCCTGAACTTTGGACAAAACCTTCTCAATAATTTCCCATCTTCTGTCTTTCTCCTTCCAACTTATGCTCCTCCACATAATCATTGGCATATTCTAGTTAAAAAAATAAGTTCCGCTTAAAACCTGCCATGAGTCCCCATTACCTACCATGCAACGGCAGGCCGCATGAATGGGCTCTGCTGCCTCATGTCTTTTCAGCTCTCCTCCTTGCCCTTCAGCTCCCAGTCGTGTTAGTACTTTTGCTCGTGTCTTTCACGTCATGTGAGATCCTTTTCCAGGTCTTCCATCCCTACCATTGACCTGCCCGACTCCTGGTTGTCTTTTTTTTTTTTTTTGAGAGGTTTTTGCTATACGGCATGGGCGCTTGCCAGACAGACAGAGAGACAGAGAGATAGAAAGCGAGAAATCACCCCCAAGGGAGGGATGGCTACGCCGCAATCCCTTCTCCTCCATTCTCTTCTCGGGATCTTGGGCACACATGCACACGTGCCCAGCGTGAGTTTTAAGCCACTTGGTCTGGGACGCGAGCTACTATCGACTACATGGGAGTCCAGCGACACAGGCATTACGCTAACTGCTGATCCCTCCTGGTTGTTTTAATAAGCAGCTCAGGAGTAACACCACCAGGCTGTGATGCTAACAAAATGTCTCATCTTCCCACCTTCCCTACCCCTATATGGGCAGGAACCATGTTCTAGTCATTACACAACCCTACCCAATACAGTTGGCCTTGCCAAAGACTGCACTTGAAAATATTTGATTAATTAAACTAAATAATCGATGACTTGCCAGGCCAACCCTGTAACACAGTGGTTCAGCCTTGTGCATTGGGAGCTGGATCCCACATGGTCAACCAGGGTTTGAGTCCTGGCCTTGGAAGCCTGAAAAACATGCCGTGTGTGTGTGTACGCACAGGCACACTAAAGATCCTGATGGAATGGAGAAACAGAGAAAAAGGGATTGTAGTATGAGCATGCCCCACTGGAAGTTGCTTTCACTCTCTCTTCCTCAAACTCTTTCTCTCTGGTGAGCACACATACCCTTTGGCAATTAAAACAAACAAACAAACAAACAAACAAGGAGATAATTTGCCAAAAAGAAAATGTTCCCCCAAAGCAAAGTTCCCTAGGGTGTTAAACTTTTTTTGTTTTTTGAACTCTGTAGGAATACAACCTATATAGATATTTAATTATTGTTACTAGGTCTTAATATGTTCTACGTACACCTCAACTCCTTAAGATCTAGTTTAAATAAAAAGCCAACAATATTTAAAAGCTGACTGATTAAAATATGTCTAGTAAAAAGACTGGAAGGAACTGAACAGAAAAAAACAAAAAGGAGCATCCAACTTAATGGAGGCTTTAAAACACACTCTAACGCAGGAGGGAAATTAGTTACCTGAATGCAAGTGTAGAAATCATTCTAAAATGTCAACATTATAGGCTGGCTTCCAGGTGCTTCCAAGTCTTATATTTCTCTAATTCTACAATGGCTTTTATTGGCTGCTTCATCCACTTAATGAAGACATAAGTGTTCAGTGTTGTTCACGATTCTGCAGCTACAAGACTGCCTTGTATAGTTTGGAGGTCTGTTTCTGAGAAATGGGAGTGCTAAATGAAACGAGTCAAACCTATCTCAGTTCTCATGAGCTATGCCTTCTGACAGCATAGACAGGTCTTTGTCTCCTGGGTGTTCTCTAGCACCCCCATGAGGTGGTTCGGGCCATCTCTGGAGTGTAATTTCATCCACTCAGCAGAAGTTCACCCCACCTGGAGTTACGGAAAACTTGCGTTTTTACATTCAACGTGTTACCTCAACCATCAAAATACTCTGGAGTTGGTTTATCCTTTGGAAAACCATTTACTGCAAATCAAAAAATTGTTAGAGGAAAAGGATGTTAATGACACAGAGACCAGAGAAACGTAAACAAAACTTAAGATGCTGGCTGGCACTGCTCAACCTGCAGAAGGGGCAAATGGAGGGAGGTGCTTGTTGGAGAACAGCCCTCAGACTTCATTCTGACCAACGCCATAACCATCGGTGCCATTTGCGGGTCTAAACAGGAAGATTCATTTGTCAGAAGAGCAAGGACATAGCTCTCATGGTGGGAACGAAAATTAATGTCAAATTATTCAACAAAACTCCTTCCACCACCACCATTGCAACACAATATTTTCTTTCTCTATTTATTTATTTTTTCCCCCAGAACATGAAGTCTAAACTCTTCTGAGTCAGTATTCTATTTATAGGGACAACACGCAATTGGAAACACTGGCATTATAAGTAGCATATTTTACTGTATGGTCTACTTCTAGATAAGCCACTCATAAAACCATCTATCCACAGTTACATTTCCAGCTGAAGAGGATTTAACACCACTGCAACCTCCTCTACACAGTTGCTTCTCAGACTCAGAACCCTTTTCCAGAAATAGATACTAGAGTCAGTGAGCAGGGTCAGTCCACCAGAAAGCAAGCTCCAAATGCGAGAAGGTATCCTTTCTCTCATTTTGAAGATAAGGCATTGATATGACATTGTTGACCATGATAAAAGGGTCTTCACATTCAATCCATTACCGTATGAATCAGTAACTGCAATATTTGGTATTTACCCAAATTAGTTGAAAACTTACATCCACACAAAAACCTGCACATGAATATTTATAGCAGCATTATTCATAATTGCCAGAACTTGGAAGCAATCAAGATGTCCTTCAGCACGTGAATGGATCCAAATTTTGGCATCTCTCGACAATGGACTATTACTCAAGGATAAAAAGAAATGAGCTATTCAAGCATGAAAAAACACTGAGGAATCGTAAATGTATATTGCGAAGTGAAAGAAGACACTCTGAAAAAGATTACGTGCTATGTAAGTCCCACTGTCCACATGGCACTCTGGAAAAGGCAAGACTGGAGACGGTAAGAAGAGCAGTGGTTGCAGGAGGTAGGGGGAGGGAGGGGTACATGGGCAGAGTGCAGAACATTTCCAGGGCAGGAAACTCTTCTGTACGGTCCTGTGGGGTTAGATCTATGGCATAGCATTCCAGTGGCATACATTGGTCCAAACCCACAGAGTGTACACCAACAGTGTCTGCTAATGTAAACGACAGGCTCTGGGTGATAATGACGCGTCAGTGTGGGCTCATCAGTTAGAGAAATGCACCACTCTGGTGGGGGAGTCTGTGTGATAAGGGGGAGGGGGTACGGAATTTTGTTGTGAACCTAAAACTGCTCTCTCTAGATAAATCGATGAAAAAAGGTCTAGTATAGTTAAAAATATATAGAGAGAGGAAGCAAAGTGAAAGCAAATATTTGAGTTAAATATCAGTGGTCAGCCCCTGAGAAACTTAGAGCAGTCAGAAATGTCGGCTTTAATGTCTGTGATACTCGGCAGATCACTTTCCTCAGCGTCCTATCAGATCCGGGTCATGGGCCAGCCTGTTTCCTACTTGGTCTGCCCTTTGGCCTCAGGAGGAGGCCCTGCTATCTGAGGTAGACCATGTCTTT
>NW_006198812.1:542395-545328 GCF_000334495.1 Tupaia belangeri chinensis
AGTACCTCTTTCACAAGCATCTGTAGACTCCAGATCTAGTCCCAACAGCCCACATGAACTTGCCCTTAATTCCCAAAGGAGGAAACTAATGCAGCTAAAGACTAACCTCAAGCCAAGCCTGGATAGTCACTGAGGACACACCAAGGGTGGACAGCCATTGCTCTACCAAGGTCAGAACACCTATGGAGATCAGGCTCAACTTTGTGATGAAACATCTGCATGAGAATGGCCCAGATAAACACAGACACGTGCAGCTTGAGTTCCCCTTTCCTTTTTTATCCAGCTCGATAAGACACACAGGAAGGACGCACAATATATGTATGCATGTTTAACAGCAGGAGTGAAATCATGCTAGCTAATAAATCCTCAATAACAACTGACCAATGTATCTCATAGGTTGAGAAGTTTGAAGCACAGACTTGGAGCCTAGTGTTCATGTACGGAGTCATGATTAAAGTATTCATTTCCTCAATATTGCAATCCCACCTCCAAAATGACAGATTCTTTCTCCACAACTTCTCAGGCTTGAATGTCCTTGCCCACAGTTCTTCATTCTGCAGCCTCATAGAAAAAAACTGCTAGTACAAAATACAGACATGCAAAGGAGTCTTGTAAGTGTATAGTGGGCAAGAGTGACCTCTGCTGGACAAGTGAGGAACAGCTTGCACCGCCCTGGACTAAAAGAAAAAGGAAGGATTAAAACAATTTAATGTGGTGCTTCTGGAGGAAGAGAAAAGCTGTTGCTATTTTTGTTTTAAAAATCGCCCTTTTAGCCTTATGAGATTAAAAAACAAACAAATCTGTAAGACTTAATTCTTTTTAGGTTTTTGTAAATAAACTTTGCTGAGCGTCTGCCACTTCTACCGCACGTTGGTACTTACGTTAAGTGATTTTTAAAGAGCTCCATGCATTTGGTGCAGGGGTTCTGAAAGCAGCTTAACTGCCTAGCAGCTGAGCTGTTTCTTTTTTATCTCATTGCCTGCCAGTGCTCCGAGCTGTTGTGCACAGGCAAGAATGTATGAGTGTATTTCTGATAAAACTGCAATCATGGTGGACTTCAAGAATGCATTTTCAGAACTTCTGGGGAAAGGGAAAGTGTTTGAGATAGGTCAACAGGAGTTAGAAACAGAAGAACTTAACACAATTTGCTAAACTCACCCCCTTGGCTGCAATGGAACTGGATGTTTTTAGAATCCTTAAGTCCTTAATCTGAGGAAAGGGGTGATTTTGAAAAAGACTAAATTCTTTGTACACAGCATATATTCTAACATTAAAATATGTTGTGCTTTGAAATGTTCTCTCTCTTTTTTCTTTCAGAGAGATTTTTTTTTCCTCTAGGGTGCTTGCGTTTGCTAGAGAGACAGTAAGACAGAAAGTAAGAATTCACCCCCCCCCTTCCCAAGGGGGATGACCATGCTATAATCCCTTCTGTTCCATTCTCCTCTCAGGACTTTGGGCATGCACACACATGCACCCGGCATGAGTTTCAAGCTGCCAGGTTAGGTTCTCAAGCTGTGGTTGGCCATGTGGGAGTCCAGCAATGTAATCCTTACGCCCTCTGCTGTCCCTGCAATGTTGTCTTTACAAACTGTTTCAAGGCAAGGTGAAGGCAGAGTTTGGGGCTCAACTTCTCAAATATGAGAGAACTTCAGAAAAATTCCTGAAGCAAATGAATAAAAGTATGAGTTTATTTTGTTGAAAAAAAATTTTTTGAAAGTCATGCATAGTTTTTTTTTTTATGGTATACATTTTTTATGAACTCCTGGAGGGGTCCTTGTAATGCCTATGACACCAGTTTCTAAATCTGACTCTGCCACTTCTTATTTAGACAACTTTGGGCAGGTTTTCTAAATGTCCTAAGCCTCCGTTTCCTCTTCTGTGAAATGGGACTGGTTATAGTTTTCATTCCAAAGGATTATTGGGAGAATTTAGTGTGAGATCATTTATGATCAGTGTTTAGTTTGATCACTGGTATACACCAAATACTCCATGAATATGTGATTACTGAAGTAAAGAAAACATGGACACAAACAGGTCCCTTCCCTTCTCTGCTCTCCCCTCTTCCCTTCCTTTTTCAACAATTATTTATGGCGTTTCTACTGTGCAAAGTTCTATACTATCTATCAATAGATGGCTCAAGCTAGATGGAGCAGGTGACAGCATACTGATCTGCAGTGCTGGAAGCCACACGACCAACTTCAGGTTCAGGTCCCAAGTCACCCTGAAATAAGTATGCATGCCCACAATCCTGGCTAGCTGGAGGGCCGAGGGAAGGGGTCACGGCACAATGAGACCCTGAAATAAATGAAAACAAACAAACAAAAACCTCTAGGCTAGATACTGAGGAATAGAAGAAGCTGGAAAAGACATGTTTCTACCCTCAGGAAGCTTTCAGTCTTCGATGTTCTGTCATTTGGATATAGGTCAGTGGGTCTATTAACCTGTTTGCCAATACCCCAGAATCACCCCAATTAGCTTTAGATGAAAATGCCCCAAATTCTCTGGAGACTATGTAATTAGCTTTTACATGAAAAATGAATTTATACTTTTCCAATTTTAGAGTTGAATACATCTTAATCATGATTTAAAGACCATGCTAAAGGGGACCAGCAGGTGGCATGGTGGTTAAGGTGCTGGACACTCCCACATGGCCAACTAATGTTCAAGTCCTGGACCTGATGGCTTGCTTTCTCACTTTCTCTCTCTCATTCTGGCTCTCTTTTGTCAAATTAAAATAAGCAAATGAATAAATAAAAAGTTTTAAAACATGCTAAAAATTGACAATCATATTATGTCCATTGGGGAGTGAAATTATCAATGGCAGCCTTTAATTGGGCAAGAATAAAAAGTTAATTTGAAAGATTCTCTGACTATATGGAGAGGTTTTTTTTTTTTTTTTTTGCTACAGGGCACCTTTGCTTACCAAGGGAACC
>NW_006198812.1:545975-566302 GCF_000334495.1 Tupaia belangeri chinensis
TTTTTTGCTACAGGGCACATGTGCTTACCAGAGAGACAGAGAGACAGAGAGACAGAAGGCAAGAAATCACCCCCCAGGGGGGATGGCCACACCGCAATCCCTTCTCCTCTATTCTCCCCTTTAGATCTTGAGAGCACACACACACACACACACCCAGCGTGAGATTAAGCCATCGGATCCAGGACTTGAACCACGGTCGACTACATGGGAGTTCAGCGACACAGCCACTATGCTAACTGCTGGTCCCGAGAGTTCTAGCAGAGGACAGAGTCAGAAACCTCCAGGGAATTTCAACCTCTTTTCTAAAGGGAACTGAGTTCTGTTGGTGTAGATTGGCACTCCCAGCCCATCAGCAGTGCAGCACCAGTTTCCCCTTTATTATTCCTTCACCAGCTCCACAGGTCACTTGGCAGCTACTGGGAGAGATGCTGATGCAGATTTAGGGAAAACCAAGACCTGACCCCTGTCTGTGAGAAGTGATCTGTTGGGGAGGAAGGAAGTTCTTAAGGCTTCTGAGACTTGCGCTGCTCCATCCTTACTGTAGAAGCACACACTCTCAGACGGGCTGTCACCAAAATGGCAACCTTCTTGCTACACAGATCAGGATCAGAGCTAGAGCTGTGGACCCAGAACAGAGCGAACTCAATTCCCTGCAGGCCAATTCAGCCAACTAGTTTAGCTAAACCAGTTTTTCAACAATGTCCTTTAACCTCTTGGCAGGATTAAGGGAAGATCTTTCTCTTCCCTAAACAGATTGTGGACCTCACTTAAACCTAGCAGCAAAAAGGTTAATTGAGAGGGTTTGGGTTGTTACTAATAGGCCCTGTAAATAGCTAACTGGTCCTGGCCTTTACATTTGGTCATATCTCAGCAGGGATTACAGGATGAACTTGACACTTGTGAGACTCCCAGGAGAGACCCTGGGAGTTGGGAATGCTTTCTTTTGAAGTGTGCTGTCCGCTTCAATCTATTCTCTAGGCCAAATCCTAATAATCACACCTGCCCTCCTCATGAGGGTTCGATGGTGCATGAGGCAATTTTTGCCTTTTCTCCCCAAAGAAGAGATCATTATCTTTAAAAAAAGATGGTCTTATAAGAGGCAAGTTCAAATACAGATGGAAATAATAATAATACTTAGCATTTCCACCACACCTTTCATCTATAGAGCTCAAAGTACTTGGCAAACATTAATTAATTCTCAAAACAGCCTTGAGAGGTAAGTAAGGGTATTATCTTTATAATAATAGATAAATAGTGGCTGGCTCATGAAAGCAGCCACTTAAAAGGGACAATTCTACAGGATCAGTTTCAAAAACAGTCTTCTCACCTGGTCTAGACTTAATACTTTGGGTAACACATTTGGGAGCGCCAAATTTCCTAATAATATGATATTCTAGAATGAACATACCCACCCTTTCAAAATGATTTCTTCAGTGGTTTTAGGCAGTCTTATCTATTTGGAGGAACTTTTTAATGTTAAAAAGTACTCATTGTGGCTTGTTCAATTTCCATGATGTCAGTCTCTACACTTGAAAGAATTCCAGACTGTCCTACGTGCCTAAAGTTAAATGGTGAGTGTTGGGGATCCTATTTCAAATGCATATGAATTGGAAGGGGTTGTGATCACTTAAAGGTTTTTATAACGTCTTCTGTCATCATTGGAAATGTGTGGTATATCACAAATCACAGTTCCTTAGCTTTTCAAAGTAGGTACCTGCCAGACTTTCTACATCTTAACGCCAGAAATGAGAGATACCGAAGGCAGGTCAAAGCTGATGAGAAGTGGATTTAAACTGGCTTCTGGATAAATCATACAAAAGAGGCGTTCTGTTTCATTCTGCATTCTTTCCTTCCTTTGCCTCTTATTATGACCTCCCTGAGAAAATAGAATAGACCCCACGTCCCAATTGCTGACCTGGTTGTCTAGAGTTGATTTCAGAGCATGTCCTGTCAGTGGGCTGGGTTGTCCTAAATTCGGTTCTGTCTACACTCCTTCCTCACGGCCGTGCTTGTCTATGTGAACTTTGGCCCTTCAGTATGGAAAGTGAATTCTTGGCCTTAATAGCGATTGGTCTTTTTCCGTGTTCTTGAATTCCCTCCACATCAAGAACTACCTTGCATCCAGAAAGCACTCAGAAACATTCCTTCAGGATTTGCTTTGTTCTCTTGAAACATAAAAGGGTCCCCAGACCCCAGCTGAGACCTTCCTTTCTCAGCTTCAGTTGGTTACATCCTTTCTACTACAATTGCCTATCTGTTGCTCTGAATTCTCTCCTTATCGATCCTAGTAAGTGAATTATTCCACTAACCATGTAAGAAGCCGTGTATACCACTTAACTGTGCAGTATTGATCCGCCCAGTCTATGGGCTCGCCTCTGCCAATGGCGTCACTCAGCAGCCT
Source organism: Tupaia belangeri chinensis (assembly GCF_000334495.1). Classification (NCBI taxonomy): domain Eukaryota; kingdom Metazoa; phylum Chordata; class Mammalia; order Scandentia; family Tupaiidae; genus Tupaia; species Tupaia belangeri. The sequence goes on from NW_006198812.1 coordinate 548,377, forward strand.
CGAGAGAGAAAACCTGGTTTTGGTCTCATAACTCTGGTTGAGCTGATGGTCTCCAACCTCCAAAGTGGGATAAACCAGATTCCTTCGCTGTGTTTATCTTGGCCTGCCATGTCTCTTTATGGAGAAAATGGTCCAAATAAAGTGCTTCCTCTGTGTATTTTGACAGGAAACACTACTAATATGCTTTCCTTTTGTTGCGAGCCTTGCTCTTTTCTCCCAGTGTTGTTTAAATATTTTCGGTACCGTGACATATTTATTAATCCACTGCTCTCTGCAGGGGGCATGAAGTGATTGGTTCTTCTGTAAAGCCCTCTTAGAAAAGGTGGTTTCTCCAGTGAGAGTTAATAATATTACCACTCTTCATGTAAAAAACGCTGAGACAATCTCTTAAAAATGGAACACATTTATCTAAAACAGCTGGTAAAGAAAGCATGCAGGCCCAGCCAGAGGCGGCGAGGTCGGAGGTCAGGGTTAACACCGATCTCGGTGGAACTTTGAAGCTGACGTTTTACAGATTATATGTGTCTCAGTGCACAGTGGGCATGGCATATAAATTGGACTTAGAGGCCCCTATTTGTTCTCTGCATTTTTATGAGCCCACAGAGCTCTTCTTTGAAGCAGCATACATAGAAAATAAAAACTCATTTTAATGTTGTGGAACTATTTACAATAAATCACATTTACATCCTGGCTTTTCTTAAGTATAAGATCCTTCTCTCTTTCTTTCTTATACACACACACACATGCACACGCACACATGCACACCCACACGGAGTCTATTTTGCAACCTGGACTGCTTATTTTTTCCTCTCTGCAGTACTACAAACCCAGTCTCCTTTCCCCCCTTGCCTTGACTTAGGAATCGGATCAGAAATGCAGCTATATTTAGTACACAAGGACACCTTTTGGAAGTCATGTGAGGTGATTCAGCTAGAAAGAGCTATTCTTCTTCCCTCCCAGGAAAATCCCCCGATACCATAAAATGCTTGCTATAGTGTGGCACTTCAGCCCTAGAAGAAAGCATCTGATTTCAAAGAGATCGAGTTCCACTCTGGAACTAATTATATCATTCGTTTTATGGATTTTTTAAGTTGCTAGGTGTTTTAACTGGAGAAGGCTGGCGGCCCAGAGAGAAGCAGGTACTGGCAGAGACTCTGCCGTGGGCACTTTAGCCACCTAATTAATTTTCAATAAAAGCGCACAATAGTTCATTTGCTCTAAACCCAATGTAAATCAAATGGAGACAAATAGGTTAAAATTAGAAATGTGTGATGGAAACCATGTTTATGGTCAAAATTACCTTTCACCTTGGAAATAACACAGATTGACAGGGAAAGAAAATGAGACCACACAGGCTTTTGTTCACATGGACTCTTAAGTGAATTAAAGATTTTATTAAGGGGAAAACTGGACCCCCCACTAAATTATCTGGGATCTATGAAATAATGTTATTTTAATAAAATATATAGTTTAGAAAAAAATATGTTACCTTAAAAATCACAGAGTTAAGACTTTGCTCCCATTAGCCAACGTTGCCTGGTGCCTCCTCTCATTTCTCCCCCAGGTTTAACATAGCGTAGGGTATAATAGTAAAAATACTAGAAAGTGATTAAGTTCCCAGGTCTAAATTGGCAGACATACCTATGCAGCACCACATTCCGCCAGCGCCTACATTTCAAAACACTTTCCAACATCAAATAACCAGTCTTACTTTTGTGGGCACAGAGACATCGATTTCTTACGATTTTATAATGATACTTCAAGCCCCCAATTAAAATACCCAGACAATATAGCTATCTTTGGCCCACTCTGTTGGACAAATATTATTATTACGTTTCCCTCCAGGACTTTATATTTGCAAAATATTTCGTGGGCTTTAATCATTTTAAATGGCCTTAACTTTGCCCATTTTTCTCTCTGCCTCTCTGTTATTGCTTAGGTAACCATTTCATTTTAACCCGCAAACTGCTCGCCTGACGCAAAGTGAAATAAGCTAACTTTTTTTCTTAACATACTGAAATGTTCATCTCAGAGATGGTTACCTTTATTCTTGTCTCTTACTGAGCAGGGCAATTTAAACCACCCCTTGATTCTATTTTTATTTCACTTTTGCCAAGTTCGTGAAGTAAATTCCCTCTTTCCCACTCAATCTGGTTTTTCTTCCTGCCCCAGAGGAATGATGCTGTCACTGTAATGTCTTCTAATGCACTATAAATGCCGTGATGAATTGGAGGCAGGCTGGTTTCTTCTGAGTGGGAGTCCATTATCCTGTCACAGCGTTCCTTTCCTGCAACTTAATTTTTATTGTAACAAATGACTAAGTACCAAAAAAATGAAACAATGTGATGAGCCGATCTGAAGTGGCCTTCCTCTGATGGTAAGTGGAGAGGAGTGACAATTGTTTGCAGCTGCCTTCCAGCGGCCTCTCTGGTGACACTCACTACCTTAATTGGAGTTATCAAAAGCATTTTCTGGAAGTTTATGGACAGTCTTCATTCACATTGACTGACTCACGATACCAATATCAATAAAGTACTTTTTGTGCAAAAGAATCAGAGTGGAAGAGACAGATTCTCCAACTTAACTGTGCGTGACAATCACCTGAGGGTCTTGTCAAACAAAACACGAGCCCAGCTCCCCTCACAGAAGATGCTGACATAGTCCACTGAGGCAGAACCTAGAAACCAGCATTTTAGACAAGTGTCGCTGTTAATTCTGTTGATGGAGTCACACAGATTGTACCAGCTTGCTGAGAGCTTCTGATAAATCTTTTAAATCAATGTCTGCTTCATACTTGACCCTTATTTAACAACAAGGCTTTTTTATTCTCCACTTGGATTTCTGATGAAGGTAATTCTCTCAAATTGTTGTTCCGATTGGAATAGGATCTGTTCACAACTGTTTTCCCTTAACTCATTTTACAGATTAATAATCAAAAACAAGTCTGGAAGAGTCAAATAATCTCTCCATAATAGACAAGAGAATTTTTTTTTCTTTTTAAAAATCTTACTTTCTTTCCTCTGTAAGTGAGAAGACAAAGAGAGAAATAGCACCCTTACAGGGTCTTGGTGCCACGATCCATACCCTTGCCCACTGCTTCAACCAGCCCTGGATCATGGGTACACACACACCCGGCATACTCAGAAGGGTCTTGGGGCACAAACCCTGAATTTCCCATGGGGTCTGTCTCACAGAGCATCATGTTTTATTGCTGTGTCCCCATCTGGCCTCCGATAGCCCCAAAGGAATGATGACTATTAATCGGCAGTCCATAATCCTCAAGAACCTAACAAATGCGGTGTGTAAGTGACTAGATCCTTTTTCTGGATCACAGAGTTCATATATATCATCATATTCCCCAATGGATCTATGACCCACGAACACTGAAAGACCACTGTCCTGAAGGTAGACAAACTCGATAGTCAGGGCCTCATGAATATGGATTTCCACGTCGAGTACATGGTAGGAAATCTAGGCAGCACACTGATGGCATGTCTGCATGGTACAAGTGATACTAAGCCTATAGCTTGGGCTCACCCTTAACTCATTTTACAGATTAATAATCAAAAACAAGTCTGGAAGAGTCAAATAATCTCTCCATAATAGACAAGAGAATTTTTTTTCTTTTTAAAAATCTTACTTTCTTTCCTCTGTAAGTGAGAAGACAAAGAGAAAAATAGCACCCTTACAGGGTCTTGGTGCCACGATCCACACCCTTGCCCACTGCTTCAACCAGCCCTGGATCGTGGGTACACACACACCCGGCATACTCAGAAGGGTCTTGGGGCACAAACCCTGAATTTCCCATGGGGTCTGTCTCACAGAGCATCATGTTTTATTGCGGTGTCCCCATCTGGCCTACGATAGCCCCAAAGGAATGATGACTATTAATCGGCAGTCCATAATCCTCAAGAACCTAACAAATGCGGTGTGTAAGTGACTAGATCCTTTTTCTGGATCACAGAGTTCATATATATCATCATATTCCCCAATGGATCTATGACCCACGAACACTGAAAGACCACTGTCCTGAAGGTAGACAAACTCGATAGTCAGGGCCTCATGAATATGGATTTCCACGTCGAGTACATGGTAGGAAATCTAGGCAGCACACTGATGGCATGTCTGCATGGTACAAGTGATACTAAGCCTATAGCTTGGGCTCAGCCTCAGTGGCACAACTCTGACACAAGTGCCCTGCCAGGCTGGAGGCTTGCCAGCGCTCCCTTGTGCCAGAGTCCTGAGCAGCTGGGGGACTGAGCAGGGGGGACTGCAGCATGGTGAGACCCCATCATGGGTGCTTCTTTCTCACCCTCTTCCCCTCTCTCTCTCCCTTCCCCTGGTGTGTGCACACACTTTCTGTCATAGAAAGGAGAGATTCTAGATTTGATGTGATTAACATTTTATAATCAAAATAAACCTAATTTTAGCCCTTCTGAAATATGCTATATTGTCTGATATTTAAAGCTTAATACATAATATAACGATGCTGTCCCAGAAATCCTGAAACCTCTTCCTTAAAAAAAAAAAAATTAGGAATGAAAAACAGAACCACTGGGTTTTACCTGTAGGAGTTTAAATGTTCATTGTCTATTTTGGAGGCAGGGTAAAGCTGAATAAATTCTGAGGCTCACAGGTGGCATGGTGGTTAAGGCACTGGATTCCCACATAGCCTACCATGGTTCCAGTCCTGGATCTGGTGGCTTAAAAATCACACCAATGGGCCAGCAGGTGGTGTGATGGTTAAGATGCTGGATTCCCATGTGGCCAACTGGGTTCGAGTCCCAGACCTGGTAGCTTGCTCTCTTGCTTTCCCTTTCTCTTTCTTTCTTTCTTTCTTTCTCTGGTCAAATAATTTTTTAAAATGATGATAATGATAAATTAAATAAATCTTTTTTTTTAAAAAAATCACACCAGGCATATGTGTGTGCATGCCCAAAATCCTGAGAGGAGAGCAGAGGAGAAGGGATGGCAGCATGGCCACTTTCCTTCTCTCTGTCTGACTCTGTCTCTCCAGTGAGGACATGTGCCCTATGGCAAAAACCTAAAATCATAACAAAACTGAGGGACCAGCAGTTAGCATAATGGCTATGTCACTGAACTCCCATGTAGTCAACTGCAGTTCGAATCCTGGACCTGGTGGCTTAAACTCACACCAGGTGCATGTGTATGCATGCCCAAGATCCCGAGAGGAGAATGGAGAAGGGACTGCAACGTGGCCATCCTTTCGGGAGGTGATTTCTCGCTATGTCTCTCTCTCTCTATCTCTCTGTCTTTCTAGCAAGTGCATGCACCCTATAGCAAGAACCTCTCAAAAAAAAAAAAAAACGGAATTAATTCTAGAAGGCCATGAAATGTCAAAATCAATGTATCCATCTATTAAATAATTATTAAAGGTCCATTAAGTAAAATTAAAACTATCATGTTTACTGCAGCCTGAGGCTAGCAGATAGTAAAATATCCTAGGTTCATCTAAACATATGCACACCTGTACATCCTCATTTTGAATGCTCCAGTTTCAATTCTGTAAACATCGTAGTTAGCTTTATCAGTCCATGCAATCTATATGATCAAGTGGATGACTTTTTTTAAGAGAGATTTTTGCTATAGGGTGTGTGTGCTCTCCAGAGAGACAGAAAGTGAGAAATAGAGAAAGCACTCCCCAGGGGGGATGGCCACACCCCAATCCCTTCTCTTCCATTCTCCTCTAGGGATTTTGGACATGCTCACACATGCACCCTGTGTGAGTTTTAAGTCACCAGATCTGGGACTTTAACCATTGTCAGCTATGTGGGAGTTCAGTGACATAACCATTTTGCCATCTGCTGGTCCCAAGTAGATGGCTTTTTTAAAAAGCTTGTTAAGAGTAAAAGATTGTTGGGAAAAGAAGTAAAGAATCGATTTCTAAATAAAAACACAAATCCTTTAATCCATTAATTTTCCCAGAATACTGATAGCCTTTTTGGATAATCATTGTTCACTATTAAAATATGATGGGAGACATATCAAAGAAGTAGCAAATATTCTAACTATACCTAAATGGTTTCTGGTGGTAAGACAGAGTGTCTTTTAAATGATCTCCATCTCCAAGTATTTCCTTTTCATCACAAACCTTGAGGTGTTAAAGGGGTTAATGAGGTCTCAACTCATTGTCAACTAATTACCTTTAAGTTGTTGTCATCACATTCTAATACCAGCTCCACCACCAGGGGTGCCCAATCCCAGAGTAATTGGTTCAAAACAAACAAAAACAAAACAAAACAACCCCAGGATGACTCACCTGGCTGCTGTTTGGTTTGCTAACATAAACCACTGCTGTCACCAAACACAAACGTGGCATGCCTACAAACATACACACACTTGCATGCAAAATGCTTTGGGGGATCTTTCATCTTTTTAAAAGGGCAGGAGAAAAAAAAAATCAATAAAGTAGTAGCCTGGCCAGCAGAAAAGGATGGTCAAAGCAGTATGGGTGGCTGAGCTGGATGAGAAACAGATGTAAGCTCTTTGGGACGAGAGCAGGCATTGCTTTTTAGGGCCAAGTCAACCAGCCAATGAAAGGCAATTAATGTCCCTATGATCAGTCACCCACCCATTCCCCGAAGAGATTATTCAGTCTGGATGTCCAGGCCAAGAGCAGAAAGGGGCACACGCCTAGTTGAATAACGTAAGATTTCATACTTACCCACCTAGTATTCTTAAGAATGATTCATTTTGTGATCTCAATCAGCAGGGAAGTGCTTTCTTGCTGTTCTCATTTGGAACATCCTGCCATCAGACATGTCTAAATTCATCTGTTGCCATTTACATATATACACAAATATATATACATATGTTTATGTGTGTGTGCGTATATATTTTTAAATTTATTTTGCCTGGCCTAGGAATCCTTTTGGAGTTGGTAAAGGGTGGAGGTGACAAAAATGGACCCTTGTTAGGTGTGTTTTTTTTTTTTTTTTAAATGGACTGACTGTTACAGAGGTAAGGATTTGGAATAATCCAACGACTTTGGGAAGCTGGCAGTTCCTCATATAAACAGATAAGCAGGCATCCGCCGTACAGCTCAGCACTTCTCATCCTAGGTATTACTTAAGAGAAATGACAGGGTATCTCCACAAAAACCATCATATTCATAGCAGTATTACTCAAAGTAGCTGCAAACTAGAAGCAACCCTGATGTCCACCCACAGGAAAAAGCACAGTACAACTTAGCAGCAATAAAAATGAACAAACTACTGATACTCAACGATACTGATGGAGAGTCTCAAAAACATCATGCTGGATATAAAAGAACACACGTAAGCGACTCATTTCCACGAAGGCCACGAGTGCACAGAACGAACCTACAGTGAGCGATAGGAGTCAGATGTCAGAAGGACTAGACGAAGATGCTCTAGAAGAGCACCTGACTGGGGAGAGGCACCAAGGAACATGCAGGGGGCATGGCAATATCGCATATCTCGTTTTGAATGATGGTTTAATTTGTGAATGTAATTGACAAAATGCAACTGCTAGGACACAAGAAATCAGGAACTAGGGAAAATGGGGCAAAATTGATGATGCTGAGGGAAGTTTAAGTGAGGATGAGAATGATGTGGATGCAGGGAAGGCCTAGCAGCTACCTACAATTTTCTCGAGTGCTTACTAAGGGTCAAACACTGCTAAACAACTCATGATACATGATACATGTCTCTTTTATTTATTTATTTAAGTTTTATTTATTGTTATTTTGCAGTTTGATCAGAGAAAGAGAGAGATAGAAAGTGAGAAAGCAAGCCACCAGGTCCAGAACTCAAATCACAGTCATCCATGTGGAAGTCCAGAGCCTTTCAGTACTGCCCCCCTGCTGGCCCCTTGTCTCTTATATTTTGACCCTCTGAGTTCAGATCTGGATTAATCATATTCCCTGGTTTATGACACATTTCCACCACTGGTCCACACATGGCTAGCTTTCTTGCATTAGCTCGTCATTTTTATCCATAACATGTACTCACAAGCCCACCATTGGACACTCTTGGACAACTATGGACACCTCGGCCATACCCACTGTCTTGTAAGTTGATCTTCTCTCCCTCCTATCTGCCCACCTCTACCCTGCCCCTCTCCAAAGTGCTCCTTCTCCTTACATTTATCATTCTCTTACTTTTATTTTTATTTATTTATTTATTATTAGGTTTATGCTAAAGGATATATGTGCTCACTAGAGAGACAGTGAGAGAGAGAAAGAGAGAGGGAAAGTGGGAAATGACCCCCCCGGAGGGATGGCTATATTGCAATCCCTTCTCTCTTCTTCTCCATTCTCTTCTCGGGACTCTGGGCATGCACATAGATGTGCCCTCTGTGTTTTTCAAGTTGCCAGGTCCAGGACTCAAACTACAGAGTCAGCTATGTGGGATCCAGCACCCTAACCACCACATCATCTGCTGGCCCCTTCATTTCTTTTTAAGCATTATTTTGCTGACTTTATAAGAATCCATAAACATAGAGTTCCATGTTATTTAGCTTTATGAAGAGATATGCTATTCATAATCTTTGAGGATTTACTGTTTTCCTCAAATATTATATTGCTAAGAGTCATCTAAATTGTTATAGCTCTGTGTCACTTCATGTTTTCTACAACCCTGTGAAATAGATTTTATTATCCACATTATCGAAGATATAGCTGGAGCCCAGAGAAGTTAAGTAACATGCCATGCCCAAGGACACATAGCTAGGAAGTAGTAGAGGCAAGGCTTAAAGGTGAAGTTTCTAGCCCATACGCTGTACTGCCTTCTCTGTTCTGTACTGCCTGTTTTCTGTACCCATATCTCTCTGTACTTACACCTGTTCAGAGCCATTGCTATATACACTTACATACAAACATAATGTCAGGTAATGGAATACAGAGTAACTGGCGAAGTTCATGCCATCATTTCTGGTAGGAAATATAAGCATATGCAGGCCCACTTGCTAGGGGGCCGCTGTTACTCAAGTGCCCTGAAAGGGTAGAAGCCATGTGGCCAGTTGAGAGTTTGAATCCCTAACTCGGCTTGAAAACACACTGAGTGTAAACACAGATGGGCAGTCATGATCCTGAGGAGCTGGAGCTCTGGGGAAAGGGGTTTGTGTTGTGAAAAGACCCTGGGAAAGTGCTCCTCTTTCTCTCTCTTCTCGCTCTCATTTTCTCTGTGTGTAAGCATGCACTCTCTGTTATTATATATATATTTATATAACTTCAATGGGTTAGTCCTCCAGAATGCAGAATATTTAAGCAGGTAATGTCTTAGGAAAGTCATTTTAAAAGACTGTGTGTGTGTGTGTGTGTGTGTGTGTGTACACCCGTGCACCTACACTTTCTGGAGAATCTCTTAGAATAATCTCCCTGTTTTTCTTAATCTTGTATGCCATAGGGGCAAATGCACGGCCTTGTTTCGCCAGGTCCTAGCTCTGCGCCTTATAACTGTGTTCCAGAGGCCATGGAAACTGGATCACCCTCTTAGGATGTCATTACAGCCAAGCAGAATCTCATTAAAAATCAATTCCTCAGGTCCATAAAGCCAGTTTATTTTATCTTCCTGGAGTGCCGGCTGTCGGCAGTTACACAGTTCCATTGTGTGGCCGCCTCGTCTGTTAAGAACACTGCACAAAACAGCCATTTAAAGATTTTCGATTTTCATGTTAAACTTTATAATTTTACAGTAGTTTAAGTTTACAGGGTTTGCTTCACAAGCTGTCGGTATCTTGTTACACGTGTTGGAAGCAGCACTGCCAGTCCTAGGTCCAGCTAATTAAATATTTGCCTTTATTAAGGAGATGTTGTCTGATGTGAACGTGCGAATTTCACCAGGTAGTGGGGCTCCACAGCTGATAAAGTCTAATTTGGCCAATTCCAGTAATTTCTCACCCATTGTTAACTTTCCAAATGTTGAGATGTGGCTAGGACCGTCATTGGTATGATACGAAAACCAGGTAGGGGATCTTCTCTTTTAGTGACTTTCATTCAAGTACCTAAATATCCTGGAAATCAACATGTATCAGCCAAATTTATAAATGGGGAGTTGAAAGCACATAGAGATTTAGTGACCTGTCCAGGTCACACTCGGAATGAGCTGCAGAGGTGGAAGAAATTGGAGAGGCTACTCTGGCCCCATCTGGAATCTTTTAATGCTCTTGACCCCCTTCAGTGAGTTTAGGGGCTGACTGATTTCAAAGATCAGTGACCCTTTTTGGAATAGTGCTTGGCCGTGTAACAGAGAGGCTTGGATTCCTTAGATTTTAGCTGTGGTGGCTCATGATGCAGGCTCAGTTTACATTTCAGAAGAATGTGTCAGTGAGGGGGGTTAGGAGGGATGGGGAAAGATGGTTTAGACTGGGATTGAAGTAGAAAGAGGTTTAAGGTCAGTATAGACCCTCAGCACTCCTTCCCCATTCCACGTTGTGGACTGACATGCACATGTCATTATTATTTTTTTTAAGGTTAGAAGTTGACGTCGAAAGGAATCAAGTCCAAACCAAACCTCAATGTCACTTCTTGCAAATTATCTGAGGAAAAGAACAGGGCTATCTACCTTCTGTTATGAACTCTTGCAAATTTGACAAATGCATTTCTCTTCCAGAACTCATCCCTAGAACACTGTTCTCCACGGTGCCTTGTGTGTAATCCTATGTCTGCAAGATGCTAACTCGTGTTAGAACAAAAAAGAGGCACTTGTTTGAATATGTTTGCTTCGTTTTACACACTTGCTTTCCTTCATGGAGACTCCTAAGTATGTTGTCATGGTCAGGGCTCTGAAAAGTTCTGCCGAGAAGAAACCTGATTTTAACTCATTTGACCATAGACTTGCCCCAGACTGCAGCCAAACATCTATGTATAACATGTCATGAAAATAGAAACAATTTACAGAAGACATTTCAGGGAAATGAGTGATCCCCCAACAACGATGACAGAAAGTCCTTTGCCTGTCTACTCGAACAACTTTCCTCTAAATCCTAAGACAGAATTCTGCCACTGTAAAGGACTCCATGACTTAGTCCAACCCCCTCATTTTACAGAGGAGAAGGTACAGAACATTAAACAAACATATCCAGATGACACGCCTAACCGTGTCAGGAAACAGACCATCACCCAGGATCCCCACCTCCCGAACCTGTGCTTGCCACCACTCTGCCACCCAGAGCACCTTTACTATTCCCCACCCAAAGTCAGCTGTGAATTGAGAAGCATTTCAGGCTGGCCTTGAGAACATAAAATTGAAATGTTGTTACCTTAGCGTTCTGGGTTAAAGTTTGCCTGAGGTGGGATGAGGTTAGGAGTATAGGATCTAGAGAGAGCTCAAAAATAGTGCCCCCAAGAACTTAAAAAGGGGATGCTCTAGGAGCAGGGAACTATTTTAAAGACTACCAAGGCTTTCAGAAGAATTGTAGGTCCAGAAAGTGTGCAGTGATGAAAAGACCCTGAAGCTGCATAAAGCAAGCAGGTGAGAGGTTTTTGTTGTTGTTGTTGTTGTTGTTGTTTTTGTTGTTTTTGTTTTTTTTAAATAAGGAAGTTTTGAGGGTTAAGAAAAAGTGGAATTCATTGCAAAGAGACATCTAGGGTCGTTCATGAGTATCTTGAGTCAGAGGCTTGACTCAGAGCTGAAACATGTCCAGGGTAAAAGCAGATGGGAACGTGGTTTATAGTGGCCCAGAAGAGAAATTGTCTTCTAAGAACATATAAGTAGAAATGGCTTTATATGCCTGGGTCATCTACATATGCTCTATTCCCTTATTACTTATAGTACTAGAGGCTCTAAAACGCATGTAAGAGTGTGTACATTAAAAAAAAAAAATTCTGACTCCTTGAATTTTGCTGAAATGGAGCTGAAAGACAGAGATGAGGGGACCAGCAGTTAGCGTAATGGCTATGTCGCTGGACTCCCATGTAGTCGACCGCGGTTCGCGTCCCGGACCCAGTGGCTTAAAACTCATGCCAGGCGCGTGTGCGTGCATGCCCAAGATCCCGAGAGGAGAATGGAGGAGAAGGGATTGTGGCATGGCCATCCCCGCTGGGGGGTGATTTCTCGCTTTCTATCTCTCTGTCTCCCTCTCTTCTGGCGAGTGCACGCACCCTATAGCAGAAATCTCTTCAAAAAAAAAATTAAAAAAAAAAAAGACAGAGATGAGGAGGTGGAGGTGGGTGATGGGGAACATTATATATTTTTAATTGTCAGAGGGCACGTATGTTCACCAGAGAGAGTGAGGCAGGTGGGCGGGGGGAGAAAGCAAACCCCAATGGGGTATGGTCACACTACAATCTCTTATCCTCCATGTCTCCCACCTGCTAGTTGTACTTTCCAAGCCATTGGGCCCAGAATTTGCGCCATGGTCAGCCATGGGGGCTAGAACTCCAATAAGCACTAGGCGACTAGGCCAGTTTAAGAGACACTAGTTGTGGTGAAAAAACAAAACTCTGATTCCTGAGGCAGGGTGGGAGAGGGTGGAGTTGGAGTGAGTCTTCAACCAAGCCGTGTCTAAATAGACTCGGAGGCTTTTATTTGGAACTCTCCCTTGGCGACGGTTCATCACAGTATGGTTTCCATTCTTGGCTGAGAAAAGAAGGCGGGTGGAACAGAGCTGGCTCGGTCTTAGCTCTGAGAACACATTTACAATAATGGAAGACATCTTTGCCCTATAACTTTGAAAAACATGAAAGCAGATATTGGCTCTGAGCATGTCTGAGAGTCTAACTTTATTTGCTGTCAACAGAAATAACTCTGATTTATATTTGGTCATCAACTTCACACACTCACATACACTCATGTTGAGAGAGCACAGAGAGATGTAATTCTCAGAGCCGTGATGTATGTCTATCCAGCACGGCTTCCTGGTCCAAAGGAGGCCTTAGGGACTGAGAAAGACACGTCAATATTCTCACTCTTCTGACACTCTATCCCCCGTGCATCCTTCCAGCGAGGCATATTACACGGGCTTCAGAGGCACTACACGTCGGCTTTGATCTCCGACCTCTCACCTACCCTTCTTGTGATCCAGAAGGTTGACTGGCCTGTGTCCAGTCGTTATAGTGAGATGCTGAAGGCTGAAGGGCTGATCGGTGCTGGCATTTGACACATTGTTTTATTCTTCTAATACTCAGATACACCAGAGGAGTGAGATAATTTTGTAAATTCCATTTTCTTCTCAGAGTTGATTGATGGTGCAGGCAATGGAAATTGAGGGGATATACCTTTCTAGAAAATACCATCTTCTGTCATCTGGGTTTGAATTTAGAAGCATTCTTTTCATTGCCTTGTTATGACAGTGTATAATTTACTGAATTTAAGATGCCATCAATCATAAGATTCACCTTTGTATGCCACTAAGAAAGAAAATATCAAATAATCCTTAAGTTTAAAAATGTTAAATTAAAATTTACCCAAAGATAAATATAATGTTTAGATAGATTTTCACTACATATTATACTTGCGCAGACATGAAAAGGAAAGTACATGCAAAATAAATTGGCTAAGGATTTTCTTTTTTAAATAATTATTTTGTTTTTATTCATTGTCATTATTTTTTTGTTGTTGTTGACCAGAGAGAGACAGAGAGAGAGGAAAGTGAAAAAGCAAGCTGCCAGATCTGGGACTTGAACCACAGTCAACCATGTGGGAGTCCAGCTGCCTCAACTACCATACCACCTGCTGGTCCCATGGCTAAGGGTTTTCTAAAATTTCATACTTAGAGTCTGACTTTGTTATTTTAAATTCTAGAGAATATATGTTCTCGTCCAAGAGAGACACAGAGAGAGGAACACAATTCCTAATGGGTTTGATCATGTCACAATTCCTATCCTTCATTTCTCCATTCTGTCAGGATTTGGGACACGTGTGCACGTGTGTCCTGGTGGCTGGAGTTGGAACTGCAGCCAACCATGCAGGATCTGGCTCCCTTAACCACTAGGCAAGGGGCCAGCTCCAGAGTCCAGCTTTTCAGAATCTCTTTAGAGACAAAATACTCAGTGTCTGTGTTATTGTAAGATGCTATGAGTTGTGAGAAACCAATAATTTGAGACATACCCTGATTTTAGAGATGTTAAAATATGGGGGATAAAAGTACAGCTCAGAATAGAAGAAATAGGATTTGTTTTGGTATCAGAGCACCAGTTCACTTACAGAAAATTTAAAAATATTCTACAAAAATTCCCATTTGTATTTCTTAAGTTCAATATCAACTTCAGAAAAGTATGCAAAGTTTAAAACCATCCACGCCTGAAGCATCTACTTACCTTGCTTGCATGGATGCTTTAGTGTAAGTGGCACACAGGTCCTTAGTGAGCACACTTATTTTGCTTCTTTTTTTAAAGAAAGATATGTGTGTGTATGTGTGTGTGTGCACGCGTGGGTATGTAACTTTTATATATTTGACTAGAGAGGGACAGGGTGAGAGAGAGAGAAAGAGAGAGAAAGTGAGAAAGCAAGCCACCAGGTCCGGGACTCAAACCACAGTCTGCTATGTGGGAGTCCAACCCCCTTAACCACCACACCACCTTCTAGAAAGACTCTAGAGGTTTTCTTCTTGGGAAAAAAGAAGAAGAGGAAGAGGAGGAGGAGAGGAGGAGTCGGAAGGAGAAAGCTATTGACAGGATTTATTAGTCAGTCTATTAAGCTGTGAGGCAACTTCTGTCGTTTCTGAGAAAAGTGCCTGCCAGCATTCCAACATTTATCCATCTTTCATTTTAAAAATAAATGCAATTTCTAATATAAAAAGACATATCAATGCCTATTTGGCAATGCTATTTGGTGAAAAGAAAAATAGCAGCAGTCCTTTCCTCAGCAGGATCTTTACGCTGAGACCCACCCCAGCCACAGCCTGCTGGAACTGCAGCCTCTGGCACCAGCAGGGACCTCCCCATGTCAGCCCAGCAGGGCGGAGCCTTGCATCTCCCCTGGGCCAACAGGCTCCCCTTTCCTTGAGCCTATGCTTACAACAAAGTCGGTGACATGCACTTTTCCAACATTTGGATGAAAACTTTTTCTTTATGACATAGGTCTAAAACTGATACATTTTGTGAAAAATGCTGTGGCAATGCAGCTTTAAAAAGAATACTCCGTAAGCCTGACTCATGTGAGAGGATTCCAGGTTGGCATCTGGAGCCCTCCCTGAGTTTGCTGGGTACACACATTCCCATGATCTACGATCGGCTAAGGTAGGGGGTAGAACTCAGAGTCAAGACCCTGTTGGGCATATTCTTTCTGTCTCTATCTCTCTGTCTCTCTCATTCCTAGAAGAAATAAGTAAAATGAAAAATTTATTTATTAAATAAAAGAGTGATGTTTAGACGAAAACGCTGAAATTGGTAGTAACCACTAGATTTATATTGAAGAAAATATTCGATAGTATTTAAATAAAATAAACATGCCAGTTTTCTCAATTGTTAATTGGAATGTATTAAAAGTCAAAGAATTAATATACAATTATAAGTATTCATTTTTTATTTGCCCTCAGAAACTTTAGTTCTTAGAGCTAATATTTCACATGTACATACACATAAAAGATTTTTTTCCCCTTTTTCCCTTAGGCCCAGAAGTAAAGTGCTGGTGATTCTGTCTCTGTCCAGCAGAGGGCAGTCATGCACATCTCTAGTTCCTTCCAGGCTTGGCGCCTGTCTCTGCATTCAGGCTCGGTTCGCAGTGTTTGGCTGGGTCAGAGAGGGCACGAACGAGGTGACTCCAGGGGGCTAGGTGGCAGAGTCGAAGCCTCTTCTTCCCATTTTGTAGAACATCCCCCCCAGTCCTGCCGTGAACGCAAGGCTCTAAGACTTGCAAAAAAGCTGGGACCCAATCGCACTGGTTGGCTGCTACATTTGGTAGTAAATGCGAGGAATGTGGCTAAATTACGACTCCTTGCCTCCCCAAGATTTCTGTTTTGGGACTCCTGTCTACTCGGATGCATTTCCTTCTGCTTTCTGCTCTGATGAAAGACGAGGAGGAGGGGCTGTGGAGGGCTGGTCTGGATCGTCTTGTCCCAGCCACCTCCCTGTGCCGGCACCGAGGTGCTTTGCTTTCCGCCCACAGTGCGTGCACAGACGGGCAATGCAGGCGCCCCGGAACTCCAAGAGGACTCATCAGCCTGGGCTGTTTCTTTGAGCTTTCCATTAAAATGGAATCACTAGGCCCACCTAATGTAATTTTTATTCAACCCAAAGATTTTGGGTTTTATTAATTTATTTTTTAAGTTTGTTTCTTTCATGAGAGAGAGGGAGAAAGGACCCTCAACAGAGTCTCAGCCACAGTCACCCCAACCCCGCCAGGCGCCAGGATAGAGTCCAGATCCTGCAGCACACAGGGAACCCAACCCAATCTCCTGTACAGATCCAGCTTTGTTTAAGCAGCACATTATCACTGAACCAACAAGCCAGCCCCAGTTTTATTCCAAATGCTGAAAATTGAGTTAGTCTAGCCTGGTGCATTCTTGTGTCCATAGCAGCACTGGAAGCAATGCAGAAAGAGGTGGAATTTAGGCCAGCCAGTGGCATGGTGGTTCAGGTGACTGGATCCCACATGGCTTAGTGTCTGGTTTGAGTCCTGGACCTGTGGCTTGAAAAACAAAAACAAAAACAAAAACAAAAACACGGTGTGCGTGCTTGCCCATAATCCTGAGAGGAAAATGGAGTAGAGGGAATTGTGGCACGGCCATTACTCCTGAGAGGTGCTTTCTCACTTTCCTGCTCTCTCTCTCTCTCTCAGTCTCTCTCTAGAGAGTACCTGGGCCCTCTAGCAAAATTAGGAGGAAAGAAAGGAGTGGAATCTAAAGGTGTTACGAGATTGTTGTCTTAGAATCCCACCACAGTTTTCATTAGTACTGAGTAAGTTGCTCAGGCCAGTTTTTTTTTCTTTTTTTTTTGCAGAGGTTTTTGCTATAGGGCGCGTGTGCTCGCCAGACAGAGAGAGACAGAGAGACAGAAAGCGAGAAATCACCCCCTAGGAGGGATGGCCATGCCACAATCCCTTCTCCTCAGGTCTCTCAGGATCTTGGGCACAAACGCACACGCGCCCAGCATGAGTTTTAATCCACCGGGTCCGGGATGCGAACTGTGGTCGATACATGGGAGTCCAGCAACATAGCCAATACGCTAACTGCTTGTCCCAGGCCATTATTTTTAAAATACAAAAGAGTGAATAGAAAATATGTACCACTAAAGGAATAATAGCAAACAAACACCAATGTATTCCCCTCTTGGCTTAAAAATAGAATACCTGGGCCAGCTCCATGGTGAGCGGTAATGTGTTGCTCATGAGAAGCCAGATCCCACACGACAGCCATGGTTTGAACCCCAGACCCCCCGACAGTGGGACATAAGTATAGGTGCCCAAGCTCAGAGGGGCTAGAGGACTGGAGGAAGGGGGTGGCAGCAGGACCAGACCCCGTGGAGGGACTCATTGCTCTGTCTCTCTCACGTGTGTGCACATGCGTTCTATCACAGATAAAGAAAAAAATGTATAAAGGGAAATAGGATATTACCGGCACTCTAATGCCCCCGCCTGCTCTCGTTCACTACCTTCTCTCTCTCTTTTTTTTCTTCTTTCTTTTTTTTATTTATTTTTTATTTTTTATTATCAGCATAATCTTCTTTATATTACATTGGATTACATATAACTTTACAGTGTATCACATTGCTTTTTCAAAAGGGAATGCCATGCATGTCAGTCAGTAGAGACATTAATCTTCCCACTTCAACATTCAATATCTTTTCTATGTTTTCCCCAATCATTATTATTATTATTATAATTATTTTTTTAAAACAGTCAATCACTATTTCTCATTTTGCTTGTAAAAATACTTTGCCCATCATGAAATACTTCTTAGACCAATCCAGTTGGGAATACTATACATGTCATCATCAACAGTTAATAAGCCCTATCTGTTCCTCACTAACGTCCTGCCTCTCTATTGTTCTCTTGCTATCTTT
>NW_006198812.1:566999-583844 GCF_000334495.1 Tupaia belangeri chinensis
ATATAGTCCCACTTGTCTATTTTAGGGATTATTGCCTGTGCTTTGGGAGTCTTATTTAAGAAGTCTTTGCCTACTCCAATGTCTCCCAGAGTTTCCCCAGCATTTTCCACCAGTAGTTTTATTGTTTGAGGTCTTAGGTTCAAATCTTTGATCCATTTTGAGTTGACTACCTTCTCTCTTAAAGATAACCACACTCCTGAGCTGTAACGCTTTCTGTGTTTTTCTTTTCGGTATGGCGCCCCCTCTATTCTGTTCCATTGGTCTAGCAGCCTCTACCCCGCTTGTTCTAAAATCACCCTAAGTCACTGACGCGCTACAGTGAGTCTTCACTTCTGCTAGGTCAAGCAGGGTCCTCCCTCACCTCCTTGGTCCCCAGCTCCTGTTGTCTTTCAGAGCTATCTTGACTCTTCTTATTCCATCGCTGGATTAGTCTCAACATTCGTGATCGATCGTGATCAGCCAAAAACTCTTATAAAAGAAAACATCAGATACTAGAAGCAGAATCCCGTGGCTAGCCCTTTAGTGTGCCGACCTGGTTTGAACCCTGGCTCTCCTTTATGCAATGTGCTATCTTGGGGTGGTATTTAACGTCTCTGAGCTTTAGCATCCGTGTCTGTGAGACACAGATTCACAGGCCTGCCGTGAGGATTCCAACCTGATAATGTGGGCAAAGCACTTAGAAAGTTGCCTGGAAAGCGCAGGACAGATGTCATCTATCTGTTTTGTCACGACTGACCTTGGACAGCCAAGGCGCTGCTGAGGTCACACTGCTCTCGGCTGGAGTCCTGGCTGTCTCCCACCCGCTACAGAACCTCAGACCAGTTCCTTTCTCTCTCCAAATCCCTGTTTCTGAATTTGCAAAATGGGGGTAACATTAGGTTGTTGTAAAGAAGAAATGAGAAAGCCAAGGGAAATCACTTAGCATGTTGGCTGGCATGTTCTAAGTGCCGATGATTTCATGTATTTAGGTGATTTTTTTTTTGTAAAGGTTTTTGCCTTAGGTTGTGTGTGTGCACCAGAGACATCTTAAATAGAAAGAGATAGAGACAGTGAGAGGAAAAGTGAGAAGTCACCCTAGGGGAGGATGGCCATGCCACAATCCCTTCCCCTCCGTTCTCCTGGAATCTTGGGAACGCACATACACGCACCTGGCATGGTTAATTTTAAATATGAATTGCATATTAATGCTAAAAACTACTTCTATCCCCTATTCTGAGTATCTACAAAACAACCTGCCTGGGAGCATGGGGAGAAGATGCTGAGAGTAAAGAGTGTAAAATCATTCTAATATCTTGCAATTGTTCTTGCGTTCATCTTTGGTTGTTTGCTTTTGTTTTTGTTGTTTTTTACCAGAGAGACAGAGAGAGGGAAAGTGAGAAATTACCCGTTTCCTCCCACCACCCACGGGGCATGGCCATGCTGCAATCCCTTCTCTTTCATTCTCCTCTTGGGATTTTGGGCACACACACACAGGGGTGATTTTTTTAAACTGCCAGGTCTGGGACTTGAACCTCAGTCGGCTATGTGGGAGTCTAACACCTTCACCACCACACCTCCTGGTGGTCCTGTTTTCATCTTTTTTGAGGCACAATGAGCTAGGAGAAAAAACTATTCCTTACTCAGGGCCTAATTCTCCTTCCTAGGTCCTTTTTTTGGTTCCTGGGCTGCTTTCTTGGCGTAGGGCAGACCCAGTCGTTTCTTAACTTGTTTTCCAGAATCAGAGGAAAGTTGAACATCACAAAATTTTATAGCTCCTGCCCAGTAACATATATTACTTTAAAAAAAAAATAAAAATACCTTTCCCTTATCATGCATTATTCTTTTACATGTACGGTTTTCCTGACGTATTGAAGTAATAGTCCACAGTTTGCTGTGACTTGGAGGTTTATGGCCCTTCTGTGGCAGATCAGACTAAACATAATTCATTCATAGCTACTTAGTGCTCAGGGAAATAAACCCCTGAACTTAAATAACTACGGTGTGACCTCTGTAAAATATTATTTATGGTTTTAAAACTATTATTATGTAGATATCAAGATGTGCCAAATGTTATAAACCAAACACCAGCCAGCAAATGGAACAACTACTATTCCGTTTATTTTCGCCTTTCTTTCTGGAGATTTCTCTACAAATGCTGTTTTGCTTAAATGGATTCTGGGGTAATTACCTGGCAGCAGAAAGCAATGTTCATTTACATTTTATAATGGTATCCTACAGTAAGTAAAAAAAGTTCCTCTATAAAGAAGCACCACAAAACCGTTTATTCCATGAATATACTGCAGTTTAATAGGCAAGACATTACCTTTGAGCATAAAATAACTGTCCCGCTATCAATGGACTAATGTAACCCATCTGCTGTTCATTTCTGCAAATTAGTTTATGGAGGAAAACCTGATTGCACTTTTAAGCTATCCAGATGGAAACTCTAAGTTTAGAGTTTCCATTCTGTTATGGATATAGGTACATTCCCAGCACTTTTTAAGATTTTTCAAATGTATAGAGAGAGTCTCTGCTTTTGGATTATTTCCTGAAATGTTTCCTGTGCATTCAACTATATTGTAGGAAATAAAATGTTCAGTGGTAGGAAAGTAATGGGATCATTGATTTCCTAATTGTCTCGCAACAACTTTTGAGGAATGACCCTGCGCTAGTCACGACCTTTGACCTTTGGCATTGTCAGTAATAAAAATGAATGAGAAAAAAAATTCTCAGTTCTCTTCATCTGAATCTAGAGGTAGGTAAGTTCTTGACTGCACTGTAAGTGCTCCGAGAGAGGAATGGACTAAACACCAAGACAGGCCTAGGCTGAGGGCAGGAAGTGGAGGAGGTAAGGGGGGACGGGCTTCACAGGGAACAAAAACACTGAGCTGAGTCTCGAGGAAGAATGGGGTCAGCCCTGTGTGCAGTCATGAAGCACTTCACAGAGGAAGCCAGATCCCACATGGCTGACTGTGGTTTAAATCTCTGGCAGGGCAGGGCAGCTTAGAAAACATGCCAGGTACATGTGTGTGCATGCCCCAAATATTGACAGGGTGGAGGGATGGAGGAAAGACAAATGCAGTGTGCCCCACTAGGGACGGGGTTGGGAGTGCTTTCTCTCTCTCTCTGGCAAGTGTATGTGCCCTCTGACAATAAAGAGAAATCATAACAAGAATTAATCAAATCTATCAAGAGATAGCCATTGGAATGGACCACCAAATTCATTTCAATGACAATCACTGCCTTAGCCACAAGATCATATACATAGATGCATATGGGAAAAGTCATGATGTGTTTTTCTATGTAAAAATGCATCATGCATCATGACTTTTCTGATATATATATAGATATATCACAAATATATCTATATATATCAGAAATATATATATATACACATATATATGTGTGTGTGTATATATATATATACATATCACAACTTACTTTTATAGAGATTTGAGCAAAACTAAGCAAAATAGAAAGGCATATATTTCTACCTCATTGGTCACAATAACTTTCTAAAAGCTCATGCATTTTGATGGCTAAGATTAATGAGACCACATAGTGTTAAGCACCTTGGACTTTGAGAATAAAGGCCTTTTAGAAGAAAAAGCATCATTATTAATGACACATCATTTAGTTTTCATCAGTAATGTAAGGTTTCAGCCACTTTAATGGGAACTTAGTTAAGAGCTCAATGTAGAGGGCAAGGCTATTAGCTAGAGTTCTTGACAGTAATATGTTTGACTTCTAAGGAAAAAGATAAATCACACTCAAATTGATCCAAAGGACGAGCTGAGGGGTTCAGAAGGAGGTGAGCCACCATCCGCTGGCTCTGAATTTCTCAAAGGCCTTGTCATCCATGAGACCTGCTAGTGAGCCCTGTCCTTGGGATGGCCTCGTTGGTTGCAGTCCCCTGTGTTCTCAGCACCCTGCTAGACTAGGAAAATGCCTTGTGCTCCAAACCTCACCTTTCCCTAGTGTTCTCCTTCTCCTATCTCTCTACCACCACCCCCAACTGTATACGTTGGGTGCACCAGAATTTTTCTCTGGCCAATGTAAGATTGGATAGCTAAATATCAATACATTAAGTAAAGGAATGACGGCATACTCCCGTGACCTGATTGGCTCAAGTACCGCTAATGATGGCAAGGTGGCTAGGTTGTGTGAAATATTGCCCCCTAAATACACATGCTTAGTCTTACCTGGAAATTAAGGAGGGTCCCTATACAAAACATCAATATTGACAGAAATTTTTGCAACTTCTTTATAAAGAACTGCTCTTCTGAAAGATTTCTTTGGGGTCTGAATGTGTTTTGGTCAGTTTCACTAAGGCCTTCCTTCATGACTTAAAGGCGTTGCTTCACTGGAGGAGAGTTAAGAAAAATTCTCTTGGCTAAGATTTTTAAAATTTGCCAACTGAAATCAGCCAGCTCTGTTTTGAGAGAAAGAGAGAGAGAGAAATCCTGCAACATAAGTAAATGTCCACTAAAAATAAAGGAAGAGGGAACTTACTTTTATTACAGTAAGTGATGATTGACACCCAGGGGCACATGGGGAAGTGGTGGGTGTCCAACAATGGCCTCTGAGAAGTTATTCAGGATTGTTGAGGTCTCTGAGGACAGGAAGAGGACAACAGACAAAGGGAGGCAGAAAGGGTTGTGGTTCTATATTATGACATTTGCTAAAGGAAACTCCAGACTATTAGTGAGCTTTTATTTTCAACAATGGCATAGTCAGCAAATTATGAATTTAGGTGATTTGATTGTGGAGACATCTAGAGAATCTTTCTTGTTATATTATCTTGTTTCGGGAGCTCTCACTGACTGTGTTCTCTTTGTGCTTTTGCTTTACAAACGAAGTTGAACTTTATTTTCAGTCCAGTTGTTGAGGTCTACTCTTCTGTCTCACTCCTAGAAGACATACCTCTTGCTAGGGAACATTTACTGTGTAAATTCAGGCCTAACTTGGATACTGAGACAGCAGGCAAAATACAGGGACCATGGCAGGAAAATGTTCACTACTGCTTAGTAGTCCAAAATATCTGAAAAATAATTGCAACTTATAATTTGAGTAAAATACAAGAAGACTGCTATAATTACATTCTTCCGTAACTTTTTCCTTCAAAAAATTTTTTTAAGGTTTTTGCCATAGGGCACATTTTCTTGCTGGAGAGAGACAGACAGACACTGAGAGAGAAAGTGAGAAATCATCCCCTTGGGGGATGGCCACATTGCAATCCCATCTCCTCCATTCTCTTCCTGGGATCCTGTACACACATGCACAAGCAACCACTGTGATTTTCGATTCATTAGGTCCACGACTCGAACTGTGGTCAGCCATGTAGCAGCCCCGTGCCTTAACCACTATGCCACAGCTAACCCCTTCATAACTTTTAATACTAAAAGTTTAAAAAATTGACCATAGTTACCAAGTTCAAACAGTAGTTGAGGATCATCTATTGATAGTTCATATACCTGTTGTTGATTTAAGTTCAAACTCTACTTTAGAAAGTTAAAAATAAAAGTTGGTTAACTAAGCCTTGTTCTGAAAGATGATTTTCCTCCTGCAATATAAATCTGTTAACAAATGACAAAAGGGTTGGTTCTGTGTTCCTTTAAGAGCATAGTTCACAAGAATTACACCAACTTGATAACAAAGGTAAGGCAAACATAACCTTTATTCCCATTCAAAAACCCAGAGAATAGGGCCTGGAAACTGTTTATCAGTTTAACCAGAATACTTTACGTTTTGTGGTCTTATTTAAAATTTTATAGCAATAGATTATCAGTTCTAAAAATGGTGGCAAAATACATGGTTACTCTCAACTACATAGTAAAAAAAAGTAAAATCATTTAGCTAACATAACAAGGTTGGGGTAATGAACTGGTTAATCAAACATTCATAGCATAAATAACTCTATGTATATACAATGATCATGTTTTCATAGCTTAAAATCACAATATATAATCTGACAATAAAATTGTGCTATATTTGAGTGTTGGGAAGCCAACACACAGGAATTACTGAAGTATTTTTTGGTATATGTCAATAATACACAGACTCTTAAATTAAAATCGTCCCAGAAGTTCCAAGACAGGTGTCAACAATGGGTATGGTGTCCATTTGTAAGTATTTTTTTAAATAATTTTAAAAAAAATTAACTTTATTTATTTATTTATTTATTTATTTATTTATTTATTTATAATTTGACAAGAGAGAGGGGAAGTGAAAAGGCAAGCTGCAGTAACAGGAAAGTAACTGTAATAGCAGTTTTTTCAGAATTCTGTCTGAAAAATACCAACTAACTGTTAGTTCTCGGTAAATAAACTGGTAACATGATACAATTGTGTGTTCTTATTTTGCCAGAAAATATGAATTTTTAGAATAAGTTCATGCCCATCAGAATTTTCGTCAACAGTTAGCATTATCTCAAACGTTCAAATGATCTTAAGGTTCTAGTTTACATGTAAGACTATATTCCTCAACATCATTCAGAATTGATGATGTGTTTCATTTGTGAACATAAACTTTTTTTTGAAATTCAAGGGGAAACATGAATGAAAACCTTTTACTCTAAGAATAATAATAATAATAAATAAAGGATGAGCCAGAAGTCAGGAGAAATAGATAGGACTTTAGGGAACTTACTTTCCAAGATCCTTGCCCGTTCTCTGGTTCTAAGTTTAAAACATTCCTTCTGAGCTACACAAACTGGACCTGCATTTTCAAGTTCCTCCACATTATCTGCCAAAGTGTGTACACTTTATACTCAAATACTAAATGGATCGATACAAATCCTGTTCTGCAAAGCTGTATGCCAACTAATTTTCTAGAAATAGCAATTCCCCGCCCTCCCTCCATTCCTTGCCTAACTCACAAGTCTGAGGGTGTGTGCAATGTTCAAGGTGGAGTGCTAGTCTAAACTTACCTCAGTACTGTCACTGCTCCTGGGAACAAATAACGATCTGAAAAACTGGACTCAGGTGCCTGCTTCAGGCCCAACCAGATCAGGGCAGAAGTTCTCACCTCACATCTGAGGGAATACAGGTCTCTCTACAGGTGCTTATTTCAACACAGCTTCCAGGCTTTCCCTGGGCCTGGTCGTGTCAGGATCTCTGGGGAGCGGCCTCTAGATCTATTTCCATTTTAAAGAAATATGTTTCCCCCCCACACCCCTTCATTCCTCTGCAGGTTATTTGTGGCTTCATTCTCTATCCCACCTTGCCCCAACCCCCCCCCCAAAAAAAAAAGAAAAAAGAGGACCTGTGCACTGTAGTGGGAAAGCTCTAGACTGAGTCGGGAGCTGAGTGCTAGCGGCCTGATCTTGAGTGAGTTATCGAACATCTCCAGGTCACTCATGTCTATCTCATAGGGGCTATTCGAATAGGAGTCTCTACTCCCCCTTCCACTCTCAAATGCTCGACTTTAAGAACCTAGTATATCACGTACTGCATGCCTTTGAGAAACCATATTGCCTGCTAAAGAGATGCACGTCAATTAAATGTAAGAAGTCATACACGAAAAAAAAAAAAATTAACAGAAGGAAGAAAATGGAGAACATCTGAAAAAAGACCCTAATATGCCAACCCCCCGAGTCGTGAAGGAGATGGGGAGAATCTGCAGTGATGTTTCACTTCCCAGCAAGAGTCTGGAAGCCCCCAGAGAACAGAGGTAACTCCTTTCCCGGGCCTGCTCATCCACGGTGAGGCGGGAAAAGCAGGGTGAAATTGGAATTGGTAAAGGGAGAGGGGGAGACGCCCAAAGACACTTGTAAGGCTTTTGGCAACAGCAAGAAAGGGCCTTGGAAGGCTGGCGTCACTGGTCGTCGTCGTCGTCCTGGTCCTGGTAACGAATGTAGACGACCAGCATGACAAAGCCGGTGACGATACAGAGAGAGCCAACGACCAGGTAGGTGATGCCCAGGAAGGGGTTCTTGCCGCCCATCCACGAGATGCTGCTGAAGATGAGGCGCTTGTGGCCGCCGAAGGCGCGCACCGGGTAGTTGTAGGCGATGCGGACGCAGTAGGCGCCCCGCGGCAGGCCGGCCGAGTAGTTGCCCTGGCGGATGCGCGCGTACAGCTTGCGGAAGGTGGGCAGCGCGGCCGTGCGCATCCACACCACGAAGTCCTGGTTGATGAAGCCGGTGTTGTTGGGGTCGCTGCTGAGCTCGTAGACCGGCCGGTGCCAGTTGGGCGGCGGCACCGTGCCCTGGAAGGCCAGCGCCAGGCTGCCGTTCACCAGCGGCGGGTTGCGGAACTTGACGTGGTAGTCGGTCCACCAGGCGATGCCGCTGCGGTCGAGCGGCACGTCGACGTAGGGCCCGCCGGGCTGGCGCTGGTGCCGAAGCGAGAAGGATTTGTTGAAGAGGCTGTTGGCGATGGCGCCGCAGGGCGCGATGGGCAGGCCGGCCGCGCTGCGCTGGTAGGGGGCGCACTCGTTGACCGGGTGGCGCAGCGCGCTGGGCAGCCCGCTGAGCTGCGCGTCGTCGCGGGACACGCCGTAGCGCCGGTTGTTCTGGTAGAAGTTGGACAGCTCGTAGTACAGGTACACCGGGCCCGGGAAGGGCTCGGGCAGCGAGAAGCACCAGTCGCACGAGCAGTTGGGCCGCGGCGCGCGGCTCTGGAGGGCCAGGGCGCACACGGAGCAGTTGCCGGTGCCCGGGTTCCCGGTGTAGTCGTACTCGAGCTCCTTGATCCCGTTGGACGAGTAGTACAGGCCCAGGCCCAGGCCGATGAAGGCCAGGCCCACGCAGAAGAAGAGCGGCAGCGTGATGCTGGCGGACAGCAGCGGCTGCCAGGCGGGGAGGCGCTGCTGCGTGAACGCCGTGTTGTCGGGCTGGTGGGCACCCGGGGCGGTGGCGCTCCAGGTCATGGCGTTCTCGCCGGGACAGCCGCGCAGAGCGACCGAGAGTTGCCCGGGTGGGGGCCACCGCGGGCTGCCTCCCACTCCGCGCCGGGAGAGCCCGGGAGCTACTCCCCGGGTCAGGTTTCCCGCTGGCGCTGGAGGACTTTTGCCCTGTTCCCGCCCCCGCCTCCCGCGCAGGTGAGCCTCAGTTCCAGGTTCTGCGCGCAGGGACCCAACTGCCCAGTTCCGCCTCGGCGTAGGTGCTCCTGGCCGGCTCTGCCTTAGGTGATCCCGGCTCTGCCGTAGGTGATCCTGGCGAGTAACCGAGCGCCGCGCCCGACCCCTTCCGAGGTGAACCTGCGGGATGTACCGTACTCACCTGGCGGCCGCAGGCAAAAGTTTCCACTCCGTCCGGGTCAGTCCCGATGCCAGCTCCTCCTCCAGGTGAGTGGCAGCTTCAGGCTGCCTCTGAATGGCTCATACCTTGCTCAGGTACCACCTTCCCTTCCGCCTTCCAGGTGACTGGAGAGCCTAGGCCATTTTCTCCCGAGGTCGCAGGAGCTGCAGCCTCCCCTTGAAGTCCACTGCGGGACAAGCCCCTTGGGGGCATGAAGATTTCAGGTCGTTAACCTTTTATCTGGGAGCCAGAAGGTAACTCTAGACACCTTTATGTAGGTTAATTTATCGATCCTCTTTCATAGAAAAGCTACAATTCGTGGCTTTCTACCACAAGCTGTAGTGCCCAGGGAATTACATAATGGTAAAATGGGTTGCTAATTCAATGCCTACGTCCAAATCTAGCTTTTGTTTTGTTTTGTTTTAAAGGAAAAATTGCTTTCTGGCCATATGCCCAGTCTGGCTGTATAACTAAAAAAGTAGAAAGATCTCTAAAAATAAAATGGTCCTTAAAAAATAGAACCAAAGACTGAAGAGGTTTTGAGTCTTTAAATCTCTCCCTAGCTAGTGGAGAAACCACACAAGGAGAAAAAAAAAAAAAAGTGCCAGATTGCCTGTGATTTCTTTTCCTTTTCAGATCATTTTCCTGACTGGAGAAAGGCCTGGCCCATGGTCCCAGGAGACCTAGTTGCTATCCACAGTCAAGATGTTTGGAAAGTTTGGCCTAAAGATATGAACAAGGATGAAGGGGCTACTGAGAGAGAACTCAGATTTCCTCTGAACATTGCCTAGGAATCTGGCCTTTGTTTCTAGGTTGGTATAACACACACACACACACACACACACACACACACAACGGTTCAGCTTTGTGCTATAGCCTCCCTAGTGCCCAGGTGTTCCTGTCTCTCCAGCTCATAAAATGCTAGAAACTTAAATGCATTCTGTATTAAACTTCTTCAACTATCATAATATATTGCATTTAGGAGTCATTCAAAACCCATCAAAACTTATAAAATGAAAATGCTTGTTAAACAGTAGAAGTGTTTTTTTGTTTGTTTGTTTTTAGTATCTTCCAAGTGTTCAGCCCTTCACTAAGCAATATAAAAGACAGAAAAAAATGGATTAACAGTGACTCTTGACCTCAAGGCATTTGCAGTCTGATAGGGGACTTATTACTTAGGAGTAAGAAATAATAAAAAAAGAGTCAACTGACATCATACAATCAAGTACAGACTTGTGTGTTAGAAGAGTGACAGTAAAATTAAAAAGTAATATTTTAATAAAGAAAAATTGATTCCATTTTCTTGAATGAATGCAGGCCTGTAGCTTTGGCTGGAGAATACTGAAAGACCCAAGGAACTCAGATCCTGCTTCCCCCACTTTTTACCATACTCCAAGAGAGGAAATCCCAGCACTGTCAACAAGTTCCCATAGTGTGATCCATTCTTCACTACCTTTTCAATAAAGTGAAGAATAAACAGTTGTCTAAATGTTGTAGTTGAGTTCCACCAACTCCTGTATCATTAAAGCGTCAGTCTATCTGATGCAAGTTTGCAAAATAGTCTTCAGGAAGGAATTCAGATCTCAAAACTTTGGTGATTGTAAGTCTAATATCCGTATTGCCACCAAATTCCTAGTTTTCCTGTTCAGGTCCTAGTCTTTCCAAGTCTCCTCTCCCTGGATGACCTGAGGCATCAGTTTTTGTTCTGTTACCTGAGAAGTCTACAAGTCAAAGTGAAGACTCTTTTTTCTTTTCTTTTTTTTTTTTTTGTGTGTGTGTGTGTGGAGAGGTTTTTACTATAGGGCGTGTGCACTTGCCAGAAAGACAGAGACAGACAGAAAGTGAAAAATCACCCCCCTGGAGGGATAGATATGTGACAAACCCTTCTCCTCCATTCTCCTCTCAGGATCTTGGGCGCACACGCACCCAGCGTGAGTTTAAGCCACCGGGTCCGGGACTTGAACCGCGGTCAACTACATGGGAGTCCAGCAACATAGCCATTACGTCAACTGCTGGTCCCCAAAGAGACTATTTCAAGACAGGGAGTAGTCAATAGGATTAAATACATCTGAGTGTTAAAGTGAGATAAATGAAAAGGAGGGGCCAGCAGGTGGCCCACAGTTCGAGTCTTGGACCTGGTGGCTTAAATATTACACTGGGCATGTGTGTGTGCATGCCCAAAATATCAAGAGAAGTATAGAGGAAGAGAAGAGATGACTGTATGGCCATCGTTCCCAGGGGTGATTTCTCACTTCTCTCTGTCTCTCTCTTGAGCTCACATGTCCTATAGCATACATGCATGCACACAAACACAAGAAAGAGAAAGGAAGGAAGGAAGGAAAGAAGGAAGGAAGAAAAAGGAGCCATTGGATTTGATTTCTGTGAAAGCATGTTGGGTGGTGGGGTGGGAGGAGTCAGATGCAGGAAAGGGGAAGTAGAGGCAGCCAGTGTAGGACAACTCTTTTTAGTAATGATGGGGAGGGGCCAGATGGTGGCACTGTGGTAACAATACTCTGCAGTGCTGGACAACACGGCAAGGTCTGAGATTCACATCCTAGCACATGCCAGGTACTCACACACATGCCTGTCATCCAGGCTGGCTGAGGCGGCAGATAAATCATGGTGTGGGGACCCTGTGGGGGGTTCCTCTCTCTTTCTCTGCATCTCAGAGGGGATAAATGTGTGGGAATGGAAGGAGAATGTTAAGTGGTAATGATCTGGGAGAGCACACATCCTAAAGGAAAGGTTTCTTTATAGATGACAGATAGATACTAGTGCAGGTGACGTTGAAGGGGGTGACAAGCACATGCACTGTACAAAGAGGAGCAGCTGGAAGTTCTGATCCTCTGACCAGATCTGTCAGTCCCAGAGAATAAATACAGGTTTATCTCTCCTCCCCTGAAATGGGAGGGCAAGGTGTGAGAATGGATACAGGATGCAACTGGGCTCTGGGCTCAGCTTGAGGGAAAGTTTTCATTTAATATTTTTTTTTTCCTGTGCAGTAGAAAACCAGGTCATCTGTACTGGGGAGAAGGGGGAAGGAAGTCTAAGACTTGGGAGAAAACAGCAGTTAGCATAATGGCTATGTCGCTGGACTCCCACGTAGTCGACCGCAATTCGCGTCCCGGACCCGGTGGCTTAAAACTCATGCCAGGCGTGTATGCGTGCGTACCCAGGATCCGGAGAGGAGAATGGAGGAGAAGGGATTGCAGCGTGACCATCCCCTGGGGGGTGATTTCTCGCTTTCTGTCTCTATGTCTCTCTCTGTCTGTCTGGCGAGCGCACACACCCTATAGTGAAAATCTCTCAAAAAAAAAAAAGACTTGGGAAGATTGAGAGCAGGGGTGAGGGAACTGACCAGAGACACATGGAGGAACTTGGGTGACTTTGTCTAGGGGAATCCTATCTCAGGCTGGGAAAGGCAAAGGACTGAGTGTGCCCAGTTTAGGGGGGTTTTTAGGGCAGGTGAATTGGAAAGATAAAACTTCCAGATATAGGCCTTGTGAAGGGGTGCCTAATGTGATAGGCCTTAGTGTTTAAGCAAAGGAAATGAAACCGAGCTGGTGTGTCAGAAGGAAATCAAAGTACCCATAGACTGGGGGTCCTAATGATGGCCACAGACAGGTGGCATGAAAGCCGGGGGGGGGGAAGGCCACTGGTATGAGATGGGATGTTACAGATCATGGGAGTGAGCACTGAGATCCACGTGTGTGTCATGTGTCCTCCACCAGCTCATAAGTTCAAGAGATGAAGGCAGTTACATGTCATTGTGTCCCTTGGAGCCCATTGAATACCGAGGGTTCTGACCTCATGTCTTTCTATTGTACATGTTATTATGATGTGTAAAAGGACACTTGGAACATGTAAACACTTTTCAGTACCAATAAAGTAAAGAAACGAGTTCATTCTAAACAATTCTCTATTGCATCCGTACTATTAAGAGAACTCAAAGGGAAAGAAAAAGGCATTTCTAATCCAAATACTTCTACAGTCATGTCATGCTTCCATTTTATCTTCTGGATTTTATCCATACAAATATTTTTAATTGGTCGTAATGATGATAAAATACAATCATTGCTATACTACTTGTCAGATTATCTCCTTATATAATGAGATGAAAAATGAAGTACATATTTGCCATGTTTCTTTGTGTTCTTCGCAATTTTTTTCTTTAATTGCTGGAGGATATATGTGTTTGCTGGAGAGAGACAGAAAGAAGGAGAAAGCACCCTCCCCAATGGGGCATGGTTGTACTGCAATCTTTCTTCCTGCAATTCTCCATCCTCTGTAATTTTGGGGATGCATATATGCATATAAATATCTGATATGTCTTTTCAGCCAGTGGGAGTTGGAATTCAAATTGTGGTTAGCCATGTGGGATCTGACTTCTTTAATCACTAAACTATGGGACCAGCCCATCATTTTTTGATGGTTCCATTATTCATGGGTCTATCATATTTAACTAATCTCCTATTGTTGGATATATTGATTAATTGAGTACCTTCTGTGGGCTGGTCATTTTAAGCATTATACATGTATTATCTTGTCTAATTCACACCACAAATCAGGTGGTCAGTAGAATAATCATGCCCAGGCCTTCTCTGTCTCCTAGTGGTTAAGGGAGCTGGATTCTACATGGCTCACCATGTGGTTTGACTTCCAGTTCAAGTGGCTTGAAAAACATGGCTGCCACAGGTGTGTGCATGCCCCAGATCCTCACAATATGGAGAATGGAGGAGAGGGGATTGTGGAATGACCATGCCCCATTGGGAGATGTTTGCTCCTTCCCTCTTCCTCTCTGTTTGCCTTTCTTTGTTGCACACACACACCTTCTGGAAAAGAGAAAAAAATAATAATCATACCTAATGTTCTGATGCAGAACTAATATATTTTTAAAAATTATTTTATTTTATTTACTATTATTATTATTATTTAGAGATTTTTACTTTACTCAGGATTTTGAGCACACATGCATACACTCCCAGCATGAATTTTAAGCAGCTGGGTCTGGGACTCGAACCATAGTTGACTATGTGGGAGTCCAGCGATGTAACCACTATGTCATCTGATAGTGCCTGTTATTTTTATTTTTATTAAGGTTTTTCCCACAAGGCACATGAGCTTGCTGGAAAGAAACAGAGTGAGTTGGAAAGTGAGAAATCACTCCCTGGGGTGATAGTCATGGTGCAATCCCTTCTCTGTTCTGAAATTTGGGGCATGCATGCATACCTGCCTGGTATGAGTTTCAGGCCACCAGGTCTGGGACTTGAACTGCAGTCAGGTAGGTTACAGTCAGCACTGTAACCACTATGTCACCTGCTGGCCCTGTATTGTCATTTTTAAGTTCTTGCTATAGGATACATGCACTCACCAGAGAGACAGAGAGACAGAGGGAAACTCAGGTCTCACACTCAAATGACAGCAGGCCATGTGGAAGTTCAGCACCTTAACCACCACACCACCTGCTGACCCCAGAACTAATATTTAGGCTAACTTAAGGAGGAGATGAGGAACTCAAAGGTCAGCTTCATTCCAGCATCCTGCATATTCGGCCACTATGTGGTCCTGGTGTGGCTTACTTCTTCCCGAAGGAACACAAAAGACTTCAACTTTATTTGGTATTTTTAAAAAATAATTTTTTAATTTAACATTATTACTATATTATTATTATTATTATCTAGTTTGATCAGAGAGAGACAGAGAGAGAGAAAGTGAGAAAGCAAGCCACCAGGTCTGGGACTTGAACCGTGGTCGGCTATGTGGGAATATCCAGCACCTTTAACCACCATACCACCTGCCAGCCCCAAGACTTCAACTTTGAACCAGATTTTAGTTCTTGCAGGTCTTTTCTTATGCCCCAAAGATAAAAAATTCTTTTTATTTATGCAGAGTCCCAGAACATCTGAGTTGCCTTTATTTTTGTTTTTACAAAAGCTTATGTTTTAAAGCCAACTTGTATTTAGTGTGCTCATTTCTTTTGCTAAAGTAAAAATAACTTCAGTTGTCTGGCTGTACTCAGTTTTTGCATTTACTTCATTTAATTCATGACTATTTATCTTACCGTAACAGAACCCGGGTTTTTAATTGGCATTCCCTTATATAGGTTTATACTGTTCAAGATAGTTGCATATTACTCTGCCCATGGGGCAGCTTTTATTTAAAAAGAATCAAATTAAATTGCTTCATAAAATTACAGCATGTGTTCAGAAAAGTTTTTTTTTAAAAAATTCAGTATGCCTGGACTTCATTTTTCATTAAGAGCTGCATTCAACAGACTTCCTGTTTCAAAAGTTAAGACGTGGTACCCCCTAGTGGAAGATGCAGAGAAACTTCATTAACTGGCACTAGAAGCACAAAAGAGACAGAGACTGTTCCTGGCTGCAGTGTGTTGGTCTTTTGCTGCTAATTTACTGCAACCTGGCCAAGATTAAGAAGAGGGTGAACCATGAGCAGAGTTGTGTGGGTTGAGCTGCAGCGGGCAGTATACAATGAAAAACAGGATGGATGTATGACCATAAATCTTAAATGGAGTCGGCACTGGGTATGGATAGCCAAGTTAAAAGACAGTGGACAAATCAATAAGGAGGAGATTGGACGTAAGCTACGTGGATGGAGTTTGGCTGTAGGGGTTGTGTTTGGTGAGTTGACAGGAGAGAGACCCAAAATAGAAAGGACAAGTTGGGTGACAGGGTTAAGACAGAGAGGAAAAAAGAGCTCTAATTGGAAAGAAATGAGGTGGAATCAAAACAGACTATCCAGTGTGGCAGGTAAGGGGGTTGGGGTGTATATCCAGGGTGAGGCCTGAGGAGGAAAGGGGGCACCAAGCCAGAGCACTGGAACTAGCCAACGTGCCGAGGCCAGAGGGTACCTCCTCTGCCATCCCCTTACTCTGTTGGAGTGAAACTTGCTGGCCTGGGGAAGACCTCATCACAGTGACCTCAGACTGGCTTTCTTTTTTACACAGTAATCATATCTATTCGAAACTTTAAGAATTCCTTACTTAAGTATCAGGTGTGAATAATTTCAGAAACTTATCAGATTTTTGAAATGGGATAAAGGTATCTGTTGCCATATCAGAACAAAGTCATATTTTCTAGCAACCATAAACTAGGAGGTAGGGCAGACATCCTCTTAGGAAAACGGAGGCACCTACCAAAGGCATGCCTCGATGCTCTCCCCTGCTTGATAGCATCAAAAGTTGCATAAACTTACTTCATACTTCCAATTCCATTATCTAGATCACTGATCCATATGTTAAAGTACCTCGGTCTAGTACCCTGGGAACCTGTCCTTGTCACGCATGCTGATCAGTATTGACATGTTAATATTCAGTTTGGAGATTGTATACCCATGGGGGGGAGGGTTGCAGGGGCTCCTGACTTTTTTCTCTGAATAGTTCATCTGAATTTGTGGTGGTTATGTTTAAAATTTTAGTCTCCCCCCTCCCCTCCCTATAGAAAGAGTACTTTGAGGATGGCTCTGTTGAATCAAACTTCTTTCTAAAAGTTTTTTACAGTTTATTCATTTATTTCTCCCATGAGCAAATGAGAGAGGGATGGCCCCCTCAAAAAGGGTGCTAAAGCCACAAATCACATCCAACTTCAGCTAGCCACAGATCATAGGCA
>NW_006198812.1:584116-591704 GCF_000334495.1 Tupaia belangeri chinensis
TGACCCGGATCCAGTCAATTGTGGCAGGGGTAGGGGAAGGTCCCATGACACACACACACGGCTGCCTCCTGTGGACCACCTTATCCATGAAAGTTGAAGGGAATTCAACTATGCCCATGGGAGAAAGCATACCATGAACTCAGAAGAATTAATTAATTCTGCTACAAAAAATAGGAAAAATGCTCTTGGTAGTCTCCCAGAGAAGATGAAGTCAGGTTAAAAGACACCTTTAATAACCCCATTGTGGTAATCACCATGTCATTTCTTAGGATTGTTTCTCACATCTGCAGAGTGGGGTATAATGCTGGTCAGAGTACAGTTCAGTAAAACAAGTCTATGGAGGCCTCAGGACCCAGTCTGGGTGTGCCATTCCTTCATTCTCTGCTCTGATACTTGTGGATGGGTGTTAAGAGGACCTTGCGATGGTTTCCGCGCTATGCTCAGAGAGGCCCATCCTTCCCAGTATCCCTTTCTCCTGACCCTGGACTTGTAACAAAGTCATGATTTGAACAATTCCATGGTTTTAAAAAAAGTTTGAGGCTCAGGTGCAGTCATGCAGATGTAGGTCACAGCTGTGGAATAATGGAGCCATCTGGGAAGGCCTGAGGTTCAGATTCAGGTATCTTAGTCTGCAGTGGTTATTACTTACAGTATTACACTCTGAGACAGAGTGAGTTTTAAAGAATAGAGGTTTATTTGATTCATGATTCTAGTGGCTAGAAAGTCCAAAGGCATGGGCTGGCATCAAAACATGGCGGACAGAAGTGGAGAGCATGGGAGATGAATGTAGAGAGAGTCTAGTCTGTGTTTTGTGTGGGTTTCTGACTGTCTCACTTCCTCTCCTTATAAACCCCCCAGAGCTCAATCATAGAAGCATTCCTAACCACCCAGTTGCTCATCTTTCCTAAAAAGTCCCACCTTTTGATGCTATATCTGGATCAAGCTTTCACTCTCTTAATTCCATGACAGTGGCTCAACACGTAAACTTTTGGAGGACATAGTCAAACGATAGCACCTGGTCATCCTGAACACACCTGTGACATTCCTGGCTAGAAGGGCTGAGGGAAGATTGCAGAGTGGTAAGACTCTTTCAGGGGTCCCTGTCTCCTTCTCTCTCTTAATAAATAAACATTCAAAAACAAAGTTCAAAAGTTACTGAACTAAAAGAATGGATGCACTGTTATCTTTTACATAATCCTTCATAAATATTAGGGGTCTTCAAAAATTTGTAGAAAATGCACATTTTGAAATAACTAAACATAGATTTTGAATTTTTTTGCACCAAAATAAATTTGTACTTTAACTCAGTTTTCCATGAACATTCTGAAGTCCCCTGTATTGTTAATTTCTCAAAGTTGTCAAGAACTAAGGAGTAGCAGTGAAGAATTCCTGAGCACAGAGGTATATGGTTTAATAAGCAAGCGATCTGGGAGGGATTGAGAACTTCCTAAATCTGAGGTACCTAGCAAGGGCATATGATGGACAGAAGGCCGCTGCACCTCACCTTGGAGTTGGGCTCAGGGAGGACCGGCTGTGCTCAGATTCTCCCTAAGAGATAATTTGATGTTTGCTCTAACACAATGATACACAAGTGCAGCCTCATGATTTGAACCTGAAAAAAAATGTGAATTTCTTATAACCAAAAAATCTATTTTATCCATCAACAAAGCTCAGTAAGTCACTCTTAGAACATCTGACTTCTTATATTGAGAAAGGTATATGTAGTTTAAAAATGCATATAAATTAGGAAGTTGATCGTTTTGGATTTAAAGCAACTGGATCTTCTTTGTGATAGTAATAGCTAAGATCAGCTGTCTATTTATGACTTTCTGGCTCTTGATAATAAAACTATGGCATGGATGAACCAGAAAAAGCATCTGTTGAATTAGAAAAAGGAAGTTTCTTTATTCCTTATAATTGAATAAGCACGGTATTCTATCCATCAACAGACCATTATTCTCCACCTTGAAAAATAGTGTCATTAAGTACAAGTTTCTTTCTTTTTTTTGGGAGAGGTTTTCGCTATAGGGCGTGTGTGCTCGCCAGACAGAGAGAGACATAGAGACAGAAAGCGAGAAATCACCCCCCAGAGGGGATGGTCACGCCACAATCCGTTCTCCTCCATTCTCCTCTCGGGATCTTGGGCATGCATGCACACTCGCCTGGCGTGAGTTTTAAGCCACCGGGTCCGGGATGCGAACCACGGTCGACTAGTTGGGAGTCCAGTGACATAGCCATTACGCTAACTGCTGGTTCCCAGTACAAGTTTCTTTTAAGCCTTTGTCATTGGGTGTGGGAGTGGGATGGAGAATCAATACTGAACTCGTGTATCTCAGACAATAACTTGTTTTAGTCCTCAGAGTCAAATTATGGAACAGTCGATAACAACTGCCAGCGCTCTCAGGTTTAGCTTATCAGGACGAGCCACAGGTTTACAAAGAATTGAATAGCAACCAGTGGGGGAAGAGCTGAACCTATAGATGATCTTGTGTAGAACATTGGCCCAAGAGTCCCAGAACTTACAATTTATCAAGTAGGAAAGTGGCATGCATTTTAGATGGACCACTTAGTGAATTAGGAGCAGATTAAGAGATTGCCCTAAGGACAAATGGGATAGATCAAATTCTGGTTCAGTCAATAAAGAGAAATTGCTCATTGAAAATGCCATCTGTGGGCTAGCTGGTGGCATGGCAAAGGTACCACATGGCCTAATGTGTGGTGGAGTCCTAGACCTGGAGGCCTGAAAAACATGCTGGGCATATGTGCATGCTTGCCTAAACTCTCAAAAGGAGGGAGAAAAGAAGAAGGGATTGTGGGTGGCCATCCCCCAGGAGGGGCGCTTTCTTGCTTTCCCTCTCTTTTCTGTCTTTCTGTGTCTCTGACCAGTGAACACTCCATCTGTCAAAAATAAAAGAAGAAAGTAAAAAAGGAAGGAAGGAAAAAGAAGTGGGAGGGAGGGAGAGAGAGAAAGAGAGAGAGAGAAAGGAGGAAAAAGAAGAAACAGAAAGAAAAAAGAAAGGAAGGAAGGGCAAGTATCATTCATAGTGTGGCAGCTAAACCCTGGCATAGAAAGCCAGCTCTCAACTGGCTGGCCCCGGTTGGAATCCCAACCCACAGTGGCTTGGAAAACATGTGAAGTGCGAGTATGTGCATGCTCCAAAGACTGCCGGGCTGGAGAGTGGCGTAAAAAGGATTGAGGCATGAATGCCTCATTGGGAGGTGCTCTATCTTTCTCTCTGTCTGTCTCTCTGGTGAGCACATATGCCTTCTGGCAATAAAAAAAAAATTTTAAAGCTAAATAAAAACAAAACGAAAATACCACTGCCAAGGGATATCTTCTCCATTTACTCTGAGATAACACTCTGTGATGACCCAACCTTTGCTTCAAGAGTTCTGTGGGAATACTGCATTATAGTTGCAGGTGGTTGAAGAGTGAAAGTTGAAAGTTGTAAAATTCATAAAATATAAGCTAATCCATTAACCTCCAAAGTTGGCAACATACAAGAGGCATAGGTGGATATCAGCCCTGACATGCCTGGTCAGTTCCAGCATGTGGACTGGCAGACTTCCCACCTTCTTAGTGGCCATAGCTGGTGCTGAGAGCAGAAGCAGCTGGCTATCAGTAGGCCCTTTTTACCTCATTTCAGATGACCACAGCAGAGGCAATGCCAGAGCCTAAAACTTGGCAGGCTGAGTGGCAAGTATGACAGTGACAAAGGACAGGCTTGTGAAGGACTGGTCCCATCTCTTCCTTGCAAGGGCAGAGAAAGGACCCTCCATTGTCCCCTTCTCTGTGGGTCCATGCAGCCCACCTCTGGCTGTTGCTAAATCCAAATGGGGAGATTAAAGTGATAAAGAGATCCAGGTTTGAAGAGGGCACTGAGCTGGAAGTCTAGGTCTGGTAGACTTGTTCTTGGGGTAGTAAACCAGGCTGCTCCCCAGAGGAGACGGACTAAGATGGTACACAGTCACGTTCCTCCCATCCCTCCTGCACATAGGCTGTACCACTTCCCCTCTCTGGCCCCAGGATTGGGTGGCAAGTGTGAGCAATGGGAATTTCTTTGACCCAAAAGCTGAGCTTGGACTTGTCATAGCATGGCCTGCAGCTGTCCAAAACAGAACCAAGGGATCTAAACTTCACTTTCTTTGTCTAGAGTCCAAGATTAATTCAATGGCCCCATAATTCCCCTCTTATTGAAGGTCCATTGGGAGAGCAGTTGGACTTATTATTTTCTATGAAGAAAAATTAACCATACACTGATCTTGTAGGAACCAAGATAAAGTCCTTCTACTGATCCCTCTAATCTTACCCTCATTTTTAAAAATGAAGTGACATTTTAGCTGAACATATGATTTCATCCAGTGTTTCTAACTTTTTTTTTTGATTTTAAAAAAACTGTTATGGTTTGAGATTTGTCATGAAATATTTAAATTTAAAACGTGATCTGTAGTTATCTATGAAATAAGATTTTTAAATCATATGACAATGATTAAAGCAAAGATAATGTTATATGCAAGGCCAGTTAACTACACAATTTTAATTTTTTAAAGAATTATTTCATTTTATTTATTGATTCATTTTATTTTAATTTGACCAGAAAGAGACACAGAGAGAGACAGAGAGAGAAAGAGAAAAAATGAGAAAGCAAGCCACCAGGTCCAGGACTTGAACCATGGTTGGCCATGTGGGAGCATCCAGAGCCTTAACCACCATGCCACCTGCTGGTCCCATCTTCATAATTTTTTAAAAAATGTATTTTATTGGGGACCAGCAGTTGGCATAATGACTATGTTGCTGGACTCCCATGTGGTTGACCACGGTTCGAATCTTGGACCCAGTGGCTTAAATTCACACCGGCTGCGTGTGCGTGCGTGCCCAAGATCCCGAGAGGAGAACGGAGGAGAAGGGATTGTGGCGTGGCCATCCCACCTGGGCGTGATTTCTCACTTTCTGTCTCTCTGTCTCTCTCTTGCGAGCACACACACCCTATAGCAAAAACCTCTAAAAAAAATAGATTTTATTTAACTTTATTGATTTATTTTAATTTGACAAGAGAGGGACAGAGAGACAGAGAAAGCGAGAAAGCAAGCCTCCAGATCCAAGATTCGAACTGTGGTTGACCACGTGGAAGGCCAGCACCCTTAACTACCAAGCCACCTGTTGGCCCCATCTACACAATGTTTAAACTTAACATTTATTAGATTTGGGCCAGCCAGGTAGTGTAGTGGTTAAGGCAACTGGAACTCACATAGTTGACTGTGTGGTTTGAGTTCCAGACCCAGTATGTTTAAACTTAACATTTATTAGATTTGGACCAGCCAGGTAGTGTAGTGGTTAAGGCGACTGGAACTCACATAGTTGACTGTGTGGTTTGAGTTCCAGACCCAGTGGCTTGAAAGCATCCAGGCATGTATGTGCATGACCAAAAATCCTGAGCAGAAAGGAGGAGAAGGAATTGCACAGCGGCCATACACCCTGGGGAGTGATTTCTCTCTCTCCTGTCTCTTTTCTCTTCTTTCTCTCTCTCTGTCTCTCTGTCCCTTAGTGTATGTGTCCTATAGCAAAGCTAAAATAAAATTTTGTATTAGATTTTACTTTTATCCATTGTTATTTTAGTTCTGATCCTTCTTCCTCTTCAGGTTTACGGTTTGTGCCAGTAGATGGCACTGTTTATTTCAAATATGGAAAGCACTTGAATTCCAAATCCTAGGCTGTGTAGAAAAAAGTCAAATGCATTACTTAACATTTTCATGTCTTGTTTCTGTGAGGGTGGTGATATGGTTTGAACGTGTTCCCTCTCCCCCCAAAATCCATATGTTGAAATTTGGTTGTGATATTATTAAGAGTGTGAAAAGTTAATTTGACTATAGGATTAGGAAGCAGAGACCTTGGGTGGTGATTAGGGTTAAAGTTAGCAGAGTGGGGCCTCTTTGATTGAATCCAGGTGTGTTTGTAAAGAGAGGGACAAGAACATGGGCACTTGCTTGCTCTTGCTCTGTCTTGCCATATGATGGCCTGTACTGCCTCCATATGCTGCACAGATGCCATACCAACAGGAAGACCTGAGCCAGACCTCTAAAACCATGAGACAAATGCATGTATTATTTAGTTATTTTTAACCTGTTGGATGGTGTGTGCATGCAGAGAGTCAGAGTCAGAGAGAGAAAGAGGAAAAGTGAGAAAACACCCCTCCCTTGAGGGGCGATCATGCCTCAACCCCTTCTCCTCCATTTCTCCTTCCTGTTGGATGTTGAGTGTGCACGCACACCCACCTGGCCACTAGGTCTGGGACTGGAACTGCACGGTTGGCCATGTGGGACCCAGCTGCCTTAACTACCATGCCACCAGCGGGACCAAACTTTATAGATTACCCAGTCTGTGGTATTCAGTTATTAAGCAACAGAAAATAGACTACATAGGTAGAAACGTTTTATTTTTCATATGAAATTTGCTAGTGTTGTGAACAGAAATCCAGAATGTAATTCCATGGTCCCACATGAAACCTGCCTTGCATGGAGAAATTCTTCCTTTCTATGTGACACAAATCCTCTCAAACTTGGACTTGGGAGTGGGGCCCCTGAGCCAAATGAGAGAGTATAACTCCTTCACCTCCCCTTCAGAGCAGTGTGCACCTGCTTTTCTAATAATAGGGATGAACTTGTTTTTGCTTAACCATTTTCTTCATTTGGCGGTCCTTATTCCCAGAAGCACTTACTTACAATAGGATGTAAATTATTTGAGGTGCCAATCTTAACTCTGGAAAAGAATAAAATTAATTGGCTTTCTTAGGGATCAATCCCAGGAGCTTAGTTTTATTATTCTCATTCTTTTTTCTTTTTATTTTTTAAAGAGAGACTTTTTACTATAGATTGTGTACACTTGCCAGGGTGAGACAGAGAAGCAGAAAGTAAGAAATCACCCACCAGGGGTATAGCCATTGCATAATTCCTTCTCCTCGGGATTTTGGGCATCTACGCACACACACCTGGTGCATTTTAAGCTGCCAGGTATGGGACTCAAACCGTGGTCAACTATGTGGGAGTCCAGTTATGTAACCATTACACCATCTTCTGGTCCTTCACTATTCTTATTCTG
This sequence comes from Tupaia belangeri chinensis, assembly GCF_000334495.1. Classification (NCBI taxonomy): domain Eukaryota; kingdom Metazoa; phylum Chordata; class Mammalia; order Scandentia; family Tupaiidae; genus Tupaia; species Tupaia belangeri. The sequence goes on from NW_006198812.1 coordinate 591,213, forward strand.
AATTAGCTAATGGAAGATAATGCTCCTGAAGTTTCACCTCCAGACTTCGTCCCCTGCATCCCTTGGTCCCTGTTATGCCAACTGTTTCCTTGTTCTCCTTCATCTCCAGCCTTCCTTCTTACTGTGCACCCCACTTACTCCAGAGCTCTATAAGACATGCCTTCCCCATCTACAACCCTCCCTGACCAGTCTCAGTTTAGGACTCTAGTTTCATTTTTGATGTTGTTTCCCAGTCTGTATCTTCAGCCCATGTAGCAACTTCTTGGTTATCTTTTTTTTTTCTTTTGAGAGATTAAAAAAATGTATTTAATTTTATTATTTTAAAATATTACTACTATTAAATATTATTTAACTATTGTTAAGTATTATATTATTTAAATATTTAAAATATTATTAATATTAATAAATGAGTCCTGGACCTGGTGACTTAAAACTCAATGCCGGGGGACCAGCAGTTAGCATAATGGCTATGTCGCTGGACTCCCACATAGT
>NW_006198812.1:593873-608136 GCF_000334495.1 Tupaia belangeri chinensis
TGCATTTATTTATTTATTTATTTATTTATTTATTTATTTATTTATTTATTTTTGAGAGGTTTTTGCCATAGGGCACATGCACTTGCTAGAAAGACAGAGAGACAGAGAGTTAGAAAGTGAGAAATCACCCCCCAGGGAAGATGGCCACACCGCAGTCCCCTCTCTTCCACTGTCCTCTCAGGATCTTGGGCATGTATGCACACGTGCCTGGCATGAGTTTAAGCCACCGGATCTGGGACTCAGACCACAGTCAGCTACATGGGAGTTCAGCGACATAGCCATTATGCTAAATGATGGTCCCTCATTTTGCATTCTTATCAGAAATGAATGAAAGATCCTATTACTCCACACTCCACATTCCTGCCAGTAGTTAATATTTTCAGTGTTCTGGAGTTTGACCATTTAAATAGTCAAGCAGTAGTGTTGCATTGTTGTTTTAATTTGTATGTTTCTAGTAATGTACAGCAAGGAGCGTTTTTATGTCATCTATGTTCTTTGGTGAGGTATCTGTCAAGGTTTTTGGCCCATTATTAAATTCCATTATTCCTTTTTTACTGTTGAGTTTTAGGAGTTCTTTGTGTATTTTGGATAAGAGTCCATTATTAGATATATCTTTTGCAAATGTTTTCTCCCAATCTGTGGCTTGCATTTTCTCTTGACAGTGTATTTTCCAAAAGAAAAATCTCTAATTTTAAGGAAGTGAAGATGATCACTTCTTATTTCATAGATGGTGTCTTTAGTATCCAAAACAATCATTTCCAATCTCAGGATCTAGATTTCCTCCTATGTTGTCTTCTAAGTGTTTCATAGTTTTGTACATTGCTTTTAAGTCTACAATCTATTTTAAGTCAATTTTTATGGGATATGTTAAGTCTGCATCTCGATTTATTTATTACTTTTATTATTATTATTTTTTCTTACATATGTCTGTCCAGTTGATTCAGTACTGTTTGTTGAAAACGTGATATTCTCTCTAAGCTGTTGCCTTTGTTCCTTTGTCAAAGACTAGATGCCTATAATTAGGCGAGTCTGGTTCTGTGGTCTCTATACTATTTTCTTTTGGTCCATTTTTTTTTTCTTTCACCAGTGTTACAGTGTTTTAATTATTGCATCATATAGTAAATGTTGCTATCAGATAATGTTGACCTTCCAACTTTGTTCTTTTCTTTTAGTATTTTTTAGTTATTTCTTTTTAATTTTTCTGCTTTTCGTATGAACTTTAGAATAAATGTGTCAATGGTACAAAATAACTTGTTGAGATTAAGATTGCACTGATGAAATAGGGGAGAACTGACATATAGACATCACTGAGTTTTTATTTGTGAACATAAATTGAGCTAAATTGTTTCATCAGAAGGTTTTATTCTCCTCATAGATCTTGTACATATTGTAAAATTCATACTAAAGTATTTAATTTTTGAAATGCTAATGTATATGGTATTATGTTTTAAAATTCAAATTTCACTTGTTCTTTGAAGGTATATAGAAAATGATTGACACACACACACATACACACACACGTACACCTTCAACCTTTCTAGAATAACCTATTCGTTCCATGAGTTTTTTTGTTGTTGTTGCTGATTCTTTTGGATTTTCAGCATGAACAATCATCTCATCTATGAAGAAAGGCAGTTTTCCCTCTTATTCTATCTCTTGTTGTAGTAGATTGAATTTTCAGTAAAATGTTGAAAAGAAGTGATAAAAGGGGTAGCATTTACTTTAAATGTAATGAAAGATTTGACCAAATAAAAAAATTGAATATAGTTTGAATAAGGGACTCTTTAGTTTAATAGAAGTTTATAAATCCATTTTTCTGTAGCATATAAGTCATAAGTAAATTTAACTTATTTTTTCTTAGCATTTATTTATTGTTACATTTAATTTCTTGTGTATATTGTTTTTGGGGGTTTTTTTGTGATTATTTTTATTATTTTAACTTATTTATTTTAATTTGACCAGAAAGAGACACAGAGAGAGACAGAGAGAGAAAGAGAAAAAATGAGAAAGCAAGCTACCAGGTCCAGGACTTGAACCATGGTTGGCCATGTGGGAGCATCCAGAGCCTTAACCACCATGCCACCTGCTGGTCCCATCTTCATAATTTTTTAAAAAATGTATTTTATTGGGGACCAGCAGTTGGCATAATGACTATGTTGCTGGACTCCCATGTGGTTGACCATGGTTCGAATCCTGGATCCAGTGGCTTAAATTCACACCGGCTGCATGTGCGTGCGTGTGTGCCTAAGGTCCTGAGAGGAGAATGGAGGGGAAGGGATGGCGGCCTGGCCATCCCTCCTGGGGTGGGTGATTTCTCACTTTCTGTCTCTCTGTCTCTCTCTTGCGAGCACACACACCCTATAGCAAAAACCTCTAAAAAAAATAGATTTTATTTAACTTTATTGATTTATTTTAATTTGACAAGAGAGGGACAGAGAGACAGAGAAAGCGAGAAAGCAAGCCTCCAGATCCAAGATTCGAACTGTGGTTGACCACGTGGAAGGCCAGCACCCTTAACTACCAAGCCACCTGTTGGCCCCATCTACACAATGTTTAAACTTAACATTTATTAGATTTGGGCCAGCCAGGTAGTGTAGTGGTTAAGGCGACTGGAACTCACATAGTTGACTGTGTGGTTTGAGTTCCAGACCCAGTGGCTTGAAAGCATCCAGGCATGTATGTGCATGACCAAAAATCCTGAGCAGAAAGGAGGAGAAGGAATTGCACAGCGGCCATACACCCTGGGGAGTGATTTCTCTCTCTCCTGTCTCTTTTCTCTTCTTTCTCTCTCTCTGTCTCTCTGTCCCTTAGTGTATGTGTCCTATAGCAAAGCTAAAATAAAATTTTGTATTAGATTTTACTTTTATCCATTGTTATTTTAGTTCTGATCCTTCTTCCTCTTCAGGTTTACGGTTTGTGCCAGTAGATGGCACTGTTTATTTCAAATATGGAAAGCACTTGAATTCCAAATCCTAGGCTGTGTAGAAAAAAGTCAAATGCATTACTTAACATTTTCATGTCTTGTTTCTGTGAGGGTGGTGATATGGTTTGAACGTGTTCCCTCTCCCCCCAAAATCCATATGTTGAAATTTGGTTGTGATATTATTAAGAGTGTGAAAAGTTAATTTGACTATAGGATTAGGAAGCAGAGACCTTGGGTGGTGATTAGGGTTAAAGTTAGCAGAGTGGGGCCTCTTTGATTGAATCCAGGTGTGTTTGTAAAGAGAGGGACAAGAACATGGGCACTTGCTTGCTCTTGCTCTGTCTTGCCATATGATGGCCTGTACTGCCTCCATATGCTGCACGGATGCCCTACCAAGAGGAAGACCTGAGCCAGACCTCTAAAACCATGAGACAAATGCATGTATTATTTAGTTATTTTTAACCTGTTGGATGGTGTGTGCATGCAGAGAGTCAGAGTCAGAGAGAGAAAGAGGAAAAGTGAGAAAACACCCCTCCCTTGAGGGGCGATCATGCCTCAACCCCTTCTCCTCCATTTCTCCTTCCTGTTGGATGTTGAGTGTGCACGCACACCCACCTGGCCACTAGGTCTGGGACTGGAACTGCACGGTTGGCCATGTGGGACCCAGCTGCCTTAACTACCATGCCACCAGCGGGACCAAACTTTATAGATTACCCAGTCTGTGGTATTCAGTTATTAAGCAACAGAAAATAGACTACATAGGTAGAAACGTTTTATTTTTCATATGAAATTTGCTAGTGTTGTGAACAGAAATCCAGAATGTAATTCCATGGTCCCACATGAAACCTGCCTTGCATGGAGAAATTCTTCCTTTCTATGTGACACAAATCCTCTCAAACTTGGACTTGGGAGTGGGGCCCCTGAGCCAAATGAGAGAGTATAACTCCTTCACCTCCCCTTCAGAGCAGTGTGCACCTGCTTTTCTAATAATAGGGATGAACTTGTTTTTGCTTAACCATTTTCTTCATTTGGAGGTCCTTATTCCCAGAAGCACTTACTTACAATAGGATGTAAATTATTTGAGGTGCCAATCTTAACTCTGGAAAAGAATAAAATTAATTGGCTTTTTTAGGGATCAATCCCAGGAGCTTAGTTTTATTATTCTCATTCTTTTTTCTTTTTATTTTTTAAAGAGAGACTTTTTACTATAGATTGTGTACACTTGCCAGGGTGAGACAGAGAAGCAGAAAGTAAGAAATCACCCCCCAGGGGTATAGCCATTGCATAATTCCTTCTCCTCGGGATTTTGGGCATCTACGCACACACACCTGGTGCATTTTAAGCTGCCAGGTATGGGACTCAAACCGTGGTCAACTATGTGGGAGTCCAGTTATGTAACCATTACACCATCTTCTGGTCCTTCACTATTCTTATTCTGAATTAGCTAATGGAAGATAATGCTCCTGAAGTTTCACCTCCAGAATTCGTCCCCTGCATCCCTTGGTCCCTGTTATGCCAACTGTTTCCTTGTTCTCCTTCATCTCCAGCCTTCCTTCTTACTGTGCACCCCACTTACTCCAGAGCTCTATAAGACATGCCTTCCCCATCTACAACCCTCCCTGACCAGTCTCAGTTTAGGACTCTAGTTTCATTTTTGATGTTGTTTCCCAGTCTGTATCTTCAGCCCATGTAGCAACTTCTTGGTTATCTTTTTTTTTTCTTTTGAGAGATTAAAAAAATGTATTTAATTTTATTATTTTAAAATATTACTACTATTAAATATTATTTAACTATTTTTAAGTATTATATTATTTAAATATTTAAAATATTATTAATATTAATAAATGAGTCCTGGACCTGGTGACTTAAAACTCAATGCCGGGGGACCAGCAGTTAGCATAATGGCTATGTTGCTGGACTCCTCCCCCCTGGGGGGGGGGATTTCTCGCTTTCTATCTCTCTGTCTCTCTCTCTGTCTGGCAAGCGCACATGTCCTATAGCAAAAACCTCTGAAAAAAAATAAAAGCAAAAAACAAAAACAAAAACTCAACACCGGGTGCATGTGCGTGTGTGCCCAAAATCCCAAGAGGAAAATGGAGAAGAAGGGATTGTGGTATGGCCATCCCTGCTTGGGGGTGATTTCTTTCTGTCTCTCTGTCTCTGTCTGTCTTTCTGGCAAGCTCATGCACCCTACAGCAAAAATCTCCTCCTATGTGACTGTATCTTTTCTCGATTTTGGGCCACATTTTTTCTTCTTCATATGTTTAATATTTTTAAATTATTACTAAATATTTTGATAAGGGAGTTACCCAGAGTCTAGATTATCTTAACTTCTTTCAAAGGGTGTTAAGGTTTATTTTACAAGGCTATTAAATTACTGAAAATCCTCTTGATAACACTGGGCTTTGTTACATTATTAGGGTAGCTGTATTTAAGTTTTGTCCTTAATCCTAAAGCATAGTCCTTCCTCTGGGGCACAGTGTTCACTCCTATGATGTGGTGTCTTTGGAGTGTGAACTGAATGCAGGAGGTACTTAGTAAGGTCTCTTTACTTTGGCTTGGCCCAAATTCCGGTGTTTCCAGCCCTGCACAGCCTGTGCTGTCTTGGCCCGGCTTCTTTACAGCAGCCATTATCTGCTAGGCCTCATGAAATCTCACCCTGCACATGGGCTACAGCACTCTTGGGAAGTCTTCTTTGACCTCTGCTGTGCAACTCCTTCCTTTCTGGCATGCTTCCTTACAAATTCCAGGAACTTCGGCCACTCTAAACCTCTACCAGAATCTCTTTAGTTCAGCAAAATTGCTTTTGGAGGGGACTTCAAAAAGTTGTTGGAAAATGGAACTAAAGCACGTTTATTTTGGTGTAAAAATATTCTGAAATCCATGCATCGTTTTTGTCATAGCACCCATTCTCCATGAACTTTTTGAAAACTCCTTCTTATCTCCTTGGATTCACTTCTTTTCAGGCAAGTTGGCATCCCCAGGCAGAAAGCCAGAAAGGATATGCAGATCGCTTTGTATTTCCTTTCTCTCAAGGGTCCCAGCCCTGTGATATTTGTACAAAGGCCTGGAATCAGTTACCTCATATATTTCTAGATGTTTCTTTCTTTTCTCTTTAAGAATTATTTAATTGTATTTATTATTATTATTTTAATTTGCTATAGGACATATGCACAGGAGAGAAAGAGAGTGAGAGAGAGAGAAAAGTGAAAGAGCAAGCCATCAAGTCTGGAACTCAAACCAAGATTGGTCATGTGGGAGCCCAGTGCCTCAACCACCATGCCACCTGCCAGTCCCTATTTCTAGTTGTCCGTAGTCAGAGGACAAGTCTAGCACTATTCATTCTGTGCAGCCAGAAGTGGGTGTCATCTTCTGTGTGTTGTGATGTCGTGTGTATCTTAATAAAAATCCAAAACACAAACTTACATTTTTCCTTTGTTTAAAGATCTTCCTTGGGGCCAGCAGATGGCATAGCAGTTATGTCACTGGACTTCCACATGGCTGACAGTAATTTGAATCCCAGACCCGGCAGCTTGAAAAATCATGCCAGGTACATGTGCATGCATGCCAAAGATCTCAGGAGGAGAATGGAGAAGGGATTGTGGTGTGGCCACTTCCCCCCCAAGGGGAGGGGGTGATTTCTCACTTTCCCTCTCACTGTCTCTGTCTCTCTCTTTCTCTCTGGTGAGCACATGCACCTTAAGGCAAAAATCTCTTAAATAAAATAAAATAAATAAATAAAGATCTTCCTTTCATTTCTATATCAGGTACTGTTCTTGATGATTCTGTTGTGTTCTTAATATAACTTCAATAACCATTCTTTGTTGAAGCTCTTTTAAATTATTATAATTAACAATTCCAAATTACAGTGATTAATAATAAACATGAACATATATCTGTGAGAGTTTACCAAACATTGACAATACATTTTTTTAAGAGTTTAACACAAAATGTGGATAGAACAAACAATATGCTCAATATGCTTCTGTTTTTAAAAGTGTGACACAATAAAATGATCTAAACAAACCTTGTTCACTGCTACAAAATTGAACTTGTAGTTTTCTTAAAGACAATAAAAGTAAATGTCTTGCTATTTACAATTTCACTGGCACATCAAAGGAAAATGCCAGAAACAGATTTGCCCCTGCTGTATTTCTAAGAAAGCTGATAGAAATCATCTACTGCACTATTACTTATGTGTTTTACTTTATTGTTTAACAATTCGTATCGAAGCACAACAAATGATAATGTTGTTTATATGAATCGATCAGTGACGAGGCCGGTTGGGTCTGTAGTTTACCTGTGAAAAGAAACCTGTTCAGGAAGCCCTGGCCTAAAGACCAGGGACTATGTAACACCCAGCCCAGTAAATGCTCAGCTCCTGATACTAGCTTCTCATCTGTAAAACAAAGATTCGGTCTAAAGTCTCTAACCTGCCTTCAGACAGGCCTATCCCTTCCATGTTCTCTATTTTTACTTTCCGACCCATGTTCTTATTACAATGCTGTATTTTTGCCTTTTATCTTACAACGTTCATTCTACGTATCTATTTTTATCTCAAAGCACTGATGGTCACATTTCTGGGTGATTAATAACAATTTCCAAATAATTATAAATGAGAAAGCAAACATGTTGCTAGACGGCTGGTAATTTTAAAACTTAAAAAAAAAAAAAAACCCATAAAACCCTCCATAAATGTAATACACTGAGTCTATGATTGCCATTACAAAAATGGAACAAAACCGAAGAGAAATAGCTTGTGCATTTACATGGAAACATAGATGCTGGAATGATATCACTGCCTGCTATCAGTTATCTCAAACTGGGTCCAAGTTTTTAAAGTCATTTCCTAACTAATGCTAACAAGCACAGGTGTTTCCTGATTTCAGTTGTTCAGACTCTTAAACAAAATGAGTAACTCAGGGAAATGTGTAAAATTCCTTTGTCAGCTTCCTTTCTCCTGCATCAAGCCCAAGTTTCATCTTAGTACTCAATGTGGCTTTTGTATGTCCATGCCCATTTCACCCATAAGCTTATCTTGTCCCTTTCTTTCTGTGATACTTGGAAGAGCTCTCTTTGGCTTCCTTGTTGTGTTATTTTCTTCAAGTCTTCCTCTGTACTTAGACTTTCAACGTAAGTGGTTATGTTTGGACTAAGAATGTGTCAAAAATTCTATCTATGACTTTTAGGGTCTCTGGAAGAGGCAGGGGTGAGCCCGTGCATGGCTGTAGATCTGTGCCTGGTCTCAGTGATCTCTTCCTCACCCCAGAGGGTCATGGAGCATTAAGTGTGAAGCAGCAAGGGTGAGGCTCTTCTTCTTCTTTTTTTTTTTTTTTGAGAGGTTTTTGCTATAGGGCGCATGCGCTTGCCAGAGAGACAGGGAACCAGAAAGCAAGAAATCACACCCCCACCCCCAGGGGGGATGGCCTCGCTGCAATCCCTTCTCCTCCATTCTCCTCTCGGGATCTTGGGCACACACGCACACGCGCCTGGCGTGAGTTTAAGCCACTGGGTCTGGGACTTGAACTGCAATTGACTACATGGGAGTCCAGTGACATAGCCATTACTCTAACTGCTGGTCCCTAAACCCAAGTCTTTGAATGCTCTGATCTTCTCTGCCTGGGGTCTTTGAACTTGAGTACAGAAGACTCACCTGAACTTGTTAAACATGATCAAAAAATGCCAATTCTTGTGCCATCTCACTCTCCATCCCATCCTGAAGGTCATTTTTGGATTTTCTGAATAGCTCCATTGTTACTTACTGGCTTCTAGAGTTAAAATTTTGTTAACTGTATAATGGAGTTTTGTTAAGTTAGTATCAAAATAAACAGTACCTTGATTTACTTACTTTCCTCTTCTAGTATCTAGCATAAACATTTGCTACTTCCTGTATTCAAAACAAATACCTCAATTCAGAGTTCTTAAAGAGATGGGAGGGAACTTTGGAGATTTTAGTGTAAAAATATATCTTGACCAGTTTTGTAAAAGTTAGATTTTTGTCCTTGCATGAGAAAGATGATTTGGGTTGTTGTAAAATCTTTACACTTTACCCTGATTTTAAGGACAAAAGAGCTTCTTTTATGTCTTCTTATAATGAACTACAAGCCCTGGGGAATAGGGGCCAGAATGCTTTTTTTTTATTGCCAAGAAGCATAAAAAGTTCAAGTTACACCAAAAGACAACAAGAAATTATTAAAATTTGAGTTAAAGTCAATGTTATCTGTGATTTGGTGTGCAGTTTAAAACTTTAAAAAATTAGCTGGAAACTATTTATTATGTTGCTGAAACTTTCATCATAGAAAAAAGACAAAATACTAAATAAAAAGAAGAAAAGGCCACTAACAATGATAAGTACTTATAAAATTGCTTACTATGTGCCAAGTACTCTTCCAAGTACTTCACATGTAATACTTCTAATGTATAATAACTTTTATAAAATTCACAGAAACCCATTTTATAGTTGAGAAAGCCAAGTCACAGTAAGGATAAATAGAATCTAAATTCACAGTTAGTAAGGGGCAGAGATAGGATTGGAGTAGAAGTATCTGATTCCGAAGTCCCTGTTTTCTCTCTTCCTTCTTTCCTTCCTTCCTCTCCCTATCTCCCCCCCCCCCTTTTAAGGTTGTTGTCATAGAGCATGTGCACTTGCCAAGAGAGACAGAGAGACAATGAGAGGGAAAGTAAGAAGCCACACCCTAGGGGTAGATGGCCACATCACAATCCTTTCTCCACAGTCAATCACATAGGATCCTACTGGATTATGTTTGATAGCCAGCTTTTTTCCCTCCACCAACAATTTATCATGATAATCCATAGTGGTTACTATAGTAAATAATTCTGACTGCATCCTGGTAAAATATTCCATTTGAGTTGAAGCCCTCCTTGTCCCCATTTATAAAAACACATAGCCGGGAAGGCCCAAGTGATCTTCATATTAAGAACATCTTAACTGATAAAAACCATGTCATGTATTACATTTTACTACTGTGAAACTATTCAATAGAAGGGCTGCAAGAGTGTATAGAGGTTCTGATAAATGACCTAAAGACAATTCTAGTGAACTCTGAAAAATCCTAGTTTGATGCCCAATGGCCAGAATGGAATTCCTGATTGGATGGTCACCAAGTGAACCAGAGAATGCCATCAAGAAGCTGCGGAGAAAACTCAGTAAAGGCTAAATAGAAAGAAGCTATTAGAGCAAAATAGACATTTTCCTTTCATAAGTCATACAGTCTTGTAACTTGGTTGCTCCTTGTAGCTTATAACTACTTGGATTGTTAATGGACCAGAACCAAATGAGAAAAGTTAATGGGACAACATGACCATTAGCTATATTAATAATAGGGTTGGGGAAAATGATTACTAGTTTAAAACAAATTCACTTGCTTCTATCACTAATGCTTTTCTAAAATGCCAAGAGAAAAAAATTGAGAGATTATTGTAAGTTCTGCATTCAGAAGGAATTTTAAAACTATTTTAATTTGAAAAGATATTTTTGCATCGTTTGGTGACATGCTACTTTGTTATTATAGAAGTGGGCAAAAGAAATGCTTGAGGTTAGTAAATGTCATTAGTTTTGGTTCCCCTAAACTCTTTATCTCTTATATTGTGTATGAAACATGCTTTTCTTTTTTTCAGTCCACAAAACTATAGCCAAGATTTTATGAATCTATTTCTTAATAGAATGACTGTCTTTCCATGGTTCTCCACTACTATTAGAAAGACACATGGTGGGACCAGCAGATGGTATAATGGTTTTGTTGCTGGACTCTCACCTGGCTGATTGTAGTTCAAGTCCTGAACCCAGAAGCTTGAAACTCATGCCAGGCACATGTGTGTGTGTGCCCAAAATCCTGAGAAGAGAATGGAGGAGAAGGGATTGCAGTGTGGCCATCCACCCCACCCCGGGGTCCTCCCATGACTGATTTCTCACTTTCTCTCTGTCTCTCCAGCAAGTGCATATGTCCTATACCAAAAATCTCTCTTAAAAAAAAAAAAAGGCATTTGGTAATGTAAAAGATTCCAGACAAAAATATTGCTAATATTCTAATATGAGTAGATTCAACTAGGTGAGTTATATCAAAAAAATCAATTAGCTAAGGAGAGATTTGTGTTTGTTCTTTTTACCTGCATAAAATATTTAACCTCACTTGATTTTCCTGTTAGGAAACAGTAGGAGAAATGTCCTATAGAGTTTTTGCTCTCCATCATCAGGCCATGTCTAAGCAATTGTCAGCACAAGGTGTTAGTAACTTGACTGCTTTGTATGGGGCATTACTCTCATGCTTGCTCCTCTGTTCTGATCTCAATCTCTGGACTCTCTTACTGAAGTGGGATTTGAGGCAAATAGTAATTTAAGGCCCTTCTTATTATTATTCTTTCAGGTTTATTTTTCTTCCGGGGGGGGGCACCCCCAACAGAGTCTTCATGTCATAATCTGCTCTTCTTTGGATGAAGCCTGAGGAAGGGCTCTGCCTGTCTACTGATCTGCCTGCCCTTTTGGGAAACCCTTTGGACTCCTTTCCCTGATTCCTTCTTGCATTATGAGCTGTTCCTCCACTGACACCCTAGCTGACAGGTGTATCAGGACCCTTGGTCTAACTGAAGTCCTCACGACCTACTCTGACCTCAGGCCCCTACCCCACTCTCACTTTGAGTCTATTTCTGTCTCATGTCATTAAAGATCTTCCCTTTATTTATGGTAAAGTTCAGAAGCTCCACAATCATATGTCTAGTCACGAGTCTTCTTTTTTTTTTTAAAACTCATTCTGCCCAATACATTGTATCCTTTTCAATAAGAGTTAGTGTCATTCTTCCACTTCGAGAAACATTACTGTATCTGTGAAATATCTCATTACCTTTTATGTTCTTTTGGGATACCCATAAGTAGAACATTGTGGTCCCACTTATAGAGGTGTACCTGTGTATATCTAGACCTGGGTATAGAATGGCACTTTTATGATCCCCTTCCCTGCATGACCACTCTCTTCTGCTTCTTGAGAATCTCCATCTTCTTTCCCCTCATACTCAGTTTATAGCATTAATTTTCAATGCCACTGTGTATTAGACTCACTTCAGGATTGGTTTAGGCATGCATTTTTCAAAAAAATGAGTCAACTCTCAGCTCTACCACATATTAACTATGTGAGTCCAATTCACTTAACCTTTTTGATCTTTGGTTTCCTTATTTGTAAAATAGGGATACTCATAACACTTCATAGGCTGTCCTGAGCATCAAATGAAAACACTTGTCAAGGGCCTTGTTGCAATGCTGGTAGATGCTCAGGAAGTAGCAACATGACAGCTAAGGTAAGAGCTGAAGTGTACCATGTGTCTGGTAATGTATCAGATGCTTTATATGAATTATTTGATCTTCAGAGCCCTTTAAGGTAAGGCATTTATTATTCATGTGTAAATTCAACTTTGATCTACTTGTATTGTACTTTGACCTTTCTTTGTTATACATATTTTATGTACCTAGCGCATTCATATTTCTTATTCTAGTTATAAAATGTTATTTACTGGGAACAACAGTTAGCGTAATGGCTATGTTGCTGGACTCCCATGTAGTTGACCGTGGTTCGAGTCCCGGACCTGGCAGCTTAAACTCATGCCAGGCACGTGTGCGTGTGTGTCCAAGATCCCAAGAGGAGAATGCAGGAGAAGGGATTGTGGCATGGCATCCCCCCCGGGGGGTGATTTCTTGCTTTCTGTCTCTCTGTCTCTCTCTGTCTTTCTGGAAAGTGCATTTGCCCTGTATCAAAAAACCTCTCAAAAAATGTTACTTACTATTGTTTTTATATGTTGTTTGCCATATATAATTTTAATAACTACATAACATTCCATTGAGTTGCTATTCTATAATATACTTAACCATTCCACTATTGCTGGGCATTTTCAAACATAGACCCCATTTCTTACTTTGAAGCGTTTGATATATACTGTCAAATTGCCCTGCCAAGGCTGCACCATTTTATATTAACATGGGTAATTTTTGACTGTGTTAATCTCTAAATTCCCTTAGTCTATTTTAAAGTGGAAGGGGAGGTGTGAAATGTTCCTTAGGAAATTAGAAAAATGGCAGTGATTCAGTCAATTAAGCAACCAATAAATCAAAAAAGCATTTAGGTAATATATTAGGAATTATATACAGAGAAGTTCAAAGATCTAGTGTGTCCAAGACAAGAGACAGTAATGATGATAACGGGGAAAAAAGCAACCCTCTAGTCTATAAAAAGACCTATAATACAGATTTTAAAACAGCCAATACAGATATCTCTGTATTGCAATAGTTGATGTCTTACCTTCCATACAAGCTACTAGTGAGCAGGGTAAAATGTGTAGACAGAAGGGATTTTTTGGCGCCCCTGCCTTCCTTCAATGTCAGAGCCAGATCTGGATAAAAGCTGTTATATAACGTGAGGTTTGCACCGGCACAAAGTTCCTTCCCCCAGGGACCTTGTACCGTGTGTGTCCCTGAGGAGTCACCTCATGACACCTGGTACAAACAGGACATAATCAGTTTTCCTGGAGACTGACTGAAAGAAGCTGCTAGAGAAGCATCCTCTTCTGCTAGGGATATTAAGCTAGGACTCCGAGAAGCAGGGGTTCCTGGTAACCACTCCTCTGAGCTGTATGAAAGGAGCCCAGAGCAGAAAGAGAAAGCCAGGAATGCAGAGAGGAAAGGAGGAGGGGAGGAAGGAAGCAAAGTGTGAGAAGGAGAGACTGAGAGTGCAGCTTGACTGATAGAATAGGCCGGCTGCATTTTGCCTTTGGTTTTATGGGTTCAAATATCTTACTCTAAATGTGTGGCTTCAATTTTGGACAGTAGGCAGAGAGCCATAAATATTAGCATTTTTTTGTAACTAAGGCCTGGCTCTTCACCTGAGCCCTGGATGGAGTTCCTCCTGCATTCTCAGACCAATATGGCCTCTCTTCTCTCTTGACTTGCTCAGCTCCCCCCTCCCCCCCTGCCCCCCCTTTTTTTTTGCCTTAGAGTGCTTGTGATCACGAGAGAGAGAGAGAGAGAGAGAGAGAGAGAGAGACAGTGAGAGAAAAAGAGAAATCTCTCTCTCCCCAGAGGGATGACCATGATGCAGTCCCTTCTCCTCCCAGGATCTTGGGCATGCATGCACACTTGCCTGGTGTGATTTTCAAGCCACCAGGTCCAGGGCTTGAACTGTGGTTGGCCATGTGGGAGTCCAGTGACATAACCACTACACCATTTGCTGGCCTCCAAGACCCCTCCTTTTAGTGATGCTGCCATCCCACTCAACTCTCACCCTCCTCATTCCAGCCAAATCTCTTAAAGAAGTGTCCGCACTCCTTCTCTCCACTTCA
>NW_006198812.1:609656-620321 GCF_000334495.1 Tupaia belangeri chinensis
CCTCTTTTCTTCCTTCCCCCCCCGTTCTTCCCCCCCCCCCCTTTTAAGGTTGTTGTCATAGAGCATGTGCACTTGCCAAGAGAGACAGAGAGACAATGAGAGGGAAAGTAAGAAGCCACACCCTAGGGGTAGATGGCCACATCACAATCCTTTCTCCACAGTCAATCACATAGGATCCTACTGGATTATGTTTGATAGCCAGCTTTTTTCCCTCCACCAACAATTTATCATGATAATCCATAGTGGTTACTATAGTAAATAATTCTGACTGCATCCTGGTAAAATATTCCATTTGAGTTGAAGCCCTCCTTGTCCCCATTTATAAAAACACATAGCCGGGAAGGCCCAAGTGATCTTCATATTAAGAACATCTTAACTGATAAAAACCATGTCATGTATTACATTTTACTACTGTGAAACTATTCAATAGAAGGGCTGCAAGAGTGTATAGAGGTTCTGATAAATGACCTAAAGACAATTTTAGTGAACTCTGAAAAATCCAAGTTTGATGCCCAATGGCCAGAATGGAATTCCTGATTGGATGGTCACCAAGTGAACCAGAGAATGCCATCAAGAAGCTGCGGAGAAAACTCAGTAAAGGCTAAATAGAAAGAAGCTATTAGAGCAAAATAGACATTTTCCTTTCATAAGTCATACAGTCTTGTAACTTGGTTGCTCCTTGTAGCTTATAACTACTTGGATTGTTAATGGACCAGAACCAAATGAGAAAAGTTAATGGGACAACATGACCATTAGCTATATTAATAATAGGGTTGGGGAAAATGATTACTAGTTTAAAACAAATTCACTTGCTTCTATCACTAATGCTTTTCTAAAATGCCAAGAAAAAAAAATTGAGAGATTATTGTACTTCGTTCAGAAGGAATTTTAAAACTATTTTAATTTGAAAAGATATTTTTGCATCGTTTGATGACATGCTACTTTGTTATTATAGAAGTGGGCAAAAGAAATGCTTGAGGTTAGTAAATGTCATTAGTTTTGGTTCCCCTAAACTCTTTATCTCTTATATTGTGTATGAAACATGCTTTTCTTTTTTTCAGTCCACAAAACTATAGCCAAGATTTTATGAATCTATTTCTTAATAGAATGACTGTCTTTCCATGGTTCTCCACTACTATTAGAAAGACACATGGTGGGACCAGCAGATGGTATAATGGTTTTGTTGCTGGACTCTCACCTGGCTGATTGTAGTTCAAGTCCTGAACCCAGAAGCTTGAAACTCATGCCAGGCACATGTGTGTGTGTGCCCAAAATCCTGAGAAGAGAATGGAGGAGAAGGGATTGCAGTGTGGCCATCCACCCCACCCCGGGGTCCTCCCATGACTGATTTCTCACTTTCTCTCTGTCTCTCCAGCAAGTGCATATGTCCTATACCAAAAATCTCTCTTAAAAAAAAAAAAAGGCATTTGGTAATGTAAAAGATTCCAGACAAAAATATTGCTAATATTCTAATATGAGTAGATTCAACTAGGTGAGTTATATCAAAAAAATCAATTAGCTAAGGAGAGATTTGTGTTTGTTCTTTTTACCTGCATAAAATATTTAACCTCACTTGATTTTCCTGTTAGGAAACAGTAGGAGAAATGTCCTATAGAGTTTTTGCTCTCCATCATCAGGCCATGTCTAAGCAATTGTCAGCACAAGGTGTTAGTAACTTGACTGCTTTGTATGGGGCATTACTCTCATGCTTGCTCCTCTGTTCTGATCTCAATCTCTGGACTCTCTTACTGAAGTGGGATTTGAGGCAAATAGTAATTTAAGGCCCTTCTTATTATTATTCTTTCAGGTTTATTTTTCTTCCGGGGGGGGGCACCCCCAACAGAGTCTTCATGTCATAATCTGCTCTTCTTTGGATGAAGCCTGAGGAAGGGCTCTGCCTGTCTACTGATCTGCCTGCCCTTTTGGGAAACCCTTTGGACTCCTTTCCCTGATTCCTTCTTGCATTATGAGCTGTTCCTCCACTGACACCCTAGCTGACAGGTGTATCAGGACCCTTGGTCTAACTGAAGTCCTCACGACCTACTCTGACCTCAGGCCCCTACCCCACTCTCACTTTGAGTCTATTTCTGTCTCATGTCATTAAAGATCTTCCCTTTATTTATGGTAAAGTTCAGAAGCTCCACAATCATATGTCTAGGCATGAGTCTTTTTTTTTTTTAAAAACTCATTCTGCCCAATACATTGTATCCTTTTTAATAAGAGTTAGTGTCATTCTTCCACTCCGAGAAACATTACTGTATCTGTGAAATATCTCATTACCTTTTATGTTCTTTTGGGATACCCATAAGTAGAACATTGTGGTCCCACTTATAGAGGTGTACCTGTGTATATCTAGACCTGGGTATAGAATGGCACTTTTATGATCCCCTTCCCTGCATGACCACTCTCTTCTGCTTCTTGAGAATCTCCATCTTCTTTCCCCTCATACTCAGTTTATAGCATTAATTTTCAATGCCACTGTGTATTAGACTCACTTCAGGATTGGTTTAGGCATGCATTTTTCAAAAAAATGAGTCAACTCTCAGCTCTACCACATATTAACTATGTGAGTCCAATTCACTTAACCTTTTTGATCTTTGGTTTCCTTATTTGTAAAATAGGGATACTCATAACACTTCATAGGCTGTCCTGAGCATCAAATGAAAACACTTGTCAAGGGCCTTGTTGCAATGCTGGTAGATGCTCAGGAAGTAGCAACATGACAGCTAAGGTAAGAGCTGAAGTGTACCATGTGTCTGGTAATGTATCAGATGCTTTATATGAATTATTTGATCTTCAGAGCCCTTTAAGGTAAGGCATTTATTATTCATGTGTAAATTCAACTTTGATCTACTTGTATTGTACTTTGACCTTTCTTTGTTATACATATTTTATGTACCTAGCGCATTCATATTTCTTATTCTAGTTATAAAATGTTATTTACTGGGAACAACAGTTAGCGTAATGGCTATGTTGCTGGACTCCCCTGTAGTTGACCGTGGTTCGAGTCCCGGACCTGGCAGCTTAAACTCATGCCAGGCACGTGTGCGTGTGTGTCCAAGATCCCAAGAGGAGAATGGAGGAGAAGGGATTGTGGCATGGCATCCCCCCCGGGGGGTGATTTCTTGCTTTCTGTCTCTCTGTCTCTCTCTGTCTTTCTGGAAAGTGCATTTGCCCTGTATCAAAAAACCTCTCAAAAAATGTTACTTACTATTGTTTTTATATGTTGTTTGCCATATATAATTTTAATAACTACATAACATTCCATTGAGTTGCTATTCTATAATATACTTAACCATTCCACTATTGCTGGGCATTTTCAAACATAGACCCCATTTCTTACTTTGAAGCGTTTGATATATACTGTCAAATTGCCCTGCCAAGGCTGCACCATTTTATATTAACATGGGTAATTTTTGACTGTGTTAATCTCTAAATTCCCTTAGTCTATTTTAAAGGGGAAGGGGAGGTGTGAAATGTTCCTTAGGAAATTAGAAAAATGGCAGTGATTCAGTCAATTAAGCAACCAATAAATCAAAAAAGCATTTAGGTAATATATTAGGAATTATATACAGAGAAGTTCAAAGATCTAGTGTGTCCAAGACAAGAGACAGTAATGATGATAACGGGGAAAAAAGCAACCCTCTAGTCTATAAAAAGACCTATAATACAGATTTTAAAACAGCCAATACAGATATCTCTGTATTGCAATAGTTGATGTCTTACCTTCCATACAAGCTACTAGTGAGCAGGGTAAAATGTGTAGACAGAAGGGATTTTTTGGCGCCCCTGCCTTCCTTCAATGTCAGAGCCAGATCTGGATAAAAGCTGTTATATAACGTGAGGTTTGCACCGGCACAAAGTTCCTTCCCCCAGGGACCTTGTACCGTGTGTGTCCCTGAGGAGTCACCTCATGACACCTGGTACAAACAGGACATAATCAGTTTTCCTGGAGACTGACTGAAAGAAGCTGCTAGAGAAGCATCCTCTTCTGCTAGGGATATTAAGCTAGGACTCGGAGAAGCAGGGGTTCCTGGTAACCACTCCTCTGAGCTGTATGAAAGGAGCCCAGAGCAGAAAGAGAAAGCCAGGAATGCAGAGAGGAAAGGAGGAGGGGAGGAAGGAAGCAAAGTGTGAGAAGGAGAGACTGAGAGTGCAGCTTGACTGATAGAATAGGCCGGCTGCATTTTGCCTTTGGTTTTATGGGTTCAAATATCTTACTCTAAATGTGTGGCTTCAATTTTGGACAGTAGGCAGAGAGCCATAAATATTAGCATTTTTTTGTAACTAAGGCCTGGCTCTTCACCTGAGCCCTGGATGGAGTTCCTCCTGCATTCTCAGACCAATATGGCCTCTCTTCTCTCTTGACTTGCTCAGCTCCCCCCTCCCCCCCTGCCCCCCCTTTTTTTTTGCCTTAGAGTGCTTGTGATCACGAGAGAGAGAGAGAGAGAGAAGAGAGACAGTGAGAGAAAAAGAGAAATCTCTCTCTCCCCAGAGGGATGACCATGATGCAGTCCCTTCTCCTCCCAGGATCTTGGGCATGCATGCACACTTGCCTGGTGTGATTTTCAAGCCACCAGGTCCAGGGCTTGAACTGTGGTTGGCCATGTGGGAGTCCAGTGACATAACCACTACACCATTTGCTGGCCTCCAAGACCCCTCCTTTTAGTGATGCTGCCATCCCACTCAACTCTCACCCTCCTCATTCCAGCCAAATCTCTTAAAGAAGTGTCCGCACTCCTTCTCTCCACTTCCTTATTTTCTACTTCCACCTGCTTCCAATGGGCTTCCACTCCAGCCCCTGTACCAAAACTTCAAAATTCCACAGGACACTCTTCAGTTCTTGTATACATTGTCTCTCAGCATCATTCGACCTAGCTGCCCATCCCTCTCTTCTTGGAAGCTTTTTGGTTGGTTCCACAGTACCTGAACACCATACTCTCCTAGTTTTTTTCTTTCTTCCTTTATTTTATTATTATTATTATTTTTTTTGAGAGGTTTTTGCTACGGGGCACATGCGCTTGCCAGAGAGACAAGAGAGACAAAAGGCGAGAAATTACCCCTTGGGGGGATGGCCACGCTGCAATCTCTTCTCCTCCATTCTCTTCTCGGGATCTTGGGCACGCATGCACATGCGCCCAGCGTGAGTATAAGCCACCGGGTCTGAGACTCAAAATGCAGTTGACTACATGGGAGTCCAGCGACATGGTCCCCCTCCTAGTTTTTTTCTTACCTTCCTGGCTACTGCTTCTCAAGTCCCTTGCTTTCTTTCCCCAGAGATTCTGGAAGACTCTATGCAAAGCTCTTTTCTTGTCCTATGCCGGGCTCTCTTTGTAACTGTCAGAGTCTCGTCCTTATTCGTACTGCGATGACTGTTTTATGTGCTGATGGCTCCTACATTTGCCTTTAGCTCAGACTGCCCCTCTGAGTATCAAGACTACATAGCCAATGGCCCACTTAAATGTATCAAACATACATCAAAGTAAACAAATTTTGACTTGAACTCGTTTTTTTTTTAAAGAATTATTTTACTTTATTTATTTGTTTGTTTATTTATTTTGATATGACTAGAGAGGGACAGAGAGAAAGAAAGTGAGAAAGCAAGCTGCCAAGTCGGCCATGTGGAAGTCCAGTGTCCTTAACCGCCATGCCACCTGCCAGCCCTTGACTTGAACTTATCATCTCTCCTCACCATCTTCTCCTGAAGTGTTTCCTAACTTTCTTCTGGCTTCCCAATCCACTCGGCTGCTCAAGCCAGATTCTGCAAGTCATCCTGGGTACTCTTTCTCATTCCCTTCATTCAGTTCATCACCAAGACCTGTCAATTCTACCTCCTAAACACTTTTCAACTCCATCTCTTTCTTTTCCTCTCTATCAACACCACCACAGTCTCCCCATCTTCCTGTGTCTCCCTTCTAACCCTTCACTGCACAGTCCCAGAGATGTTTCAAAATACAAATCTCTTCTGGTTTTGCACCTGAATAACAGCTTTAGAGGCTTGTGGTTGCCTGTAGATAATGTTCAAAGGTTTTCCCATGACCTACCAGTCTGTTCAGTGTGAATACCTTTTCAGGCTCATTTTGGCCACTCTCCTCTCATGCTTCTTTTTATTTTTAAAATTTATCTAGTTATTTATTTTTTTAATATTTATTTTTACATTTTCCCACAAACATATACTTTACATATAAAAAAAATTTCTGCTCATGCTCCATAGTTCTTGACAGTTCATATACAACTTTCAAAATTTCAAGAAACTGAGTTTAAAGATAATCATCAAAATATGTTATAATTTTGTTTGTGACTCTATAACAGAGACAATATGGTTTTAAATATTTTGAGAAAATATTTACATGTCAACTACTCAGACTGTTGAAAAGCAAACACTCCGTACACAATTCACACATAAACCTTCTCAACTCAGCCCTGCTCTACCAGGTATTCTGTCATATACCATCTGCTAGCAAAGATCGGTCTCTTTTTCTTCCTTCAACGTCTTCCTCAAGACAAATCTCTGGTTGGGACTGCTCTTTTGCAATCTTTACTGATTACAATGCAGGACTGGAAAAGTCCAGGTCATTTTATGGTACCAATTCTTTCATATAAATTCTCTAATCCTTTCTGCCAGGCAGAACTGTTCATGGTGCCAGGCCATCTTTCCAAGAGCTTCTGTTGGCTTACTTGAGATTTACCTTGGCTCTATAGTTTTCTGGTTTAATCTTCAGATATGACATTCCAGTCAAAGCCCTGTCAATAATGAGTACTTCCAACTTCTGATTCAAGGCAGCAGGTATTATTGAACTTGTGCAAATAACCATTCTGCCACAAAATAATAAAACTCCCAAATATTTTCCCATTTGAGAGGGGTCAAGAAAGGAGAAAAGTTTATGTTTCCATTTAAAGAGACAAATAAACAA
Source organism: Tupaia belangeri chinensis (assembly GCF_000334495.1). NCBI lineage: Eukaryota > Metazoa > Chordata > Mammalia > Scandentia > Tupaiidae > Tupaia > Tupaia belangeri. The sequence continues at coordinate 616,571 of NW_006198812.1, forward strand.
GACGAAAAAACATTTTAACAAATTGTTAAGCCTATCAATAGCTCAAAAGAAAGCAAACCCCTTACATTGGGAAAACAAAGCACAGTAAAGAAAAAGACAGTAATGTTTTATGCAAGAGTCAGAAATTTCTATTTCCCCAGTTCAGTCTTATGGAATTAATCTTTCTTCTGTTAAATTTGCAGTGTTACTGTGGCCTGATATTTCCGATTAAGTCCTAGAAGTTAACATTCAATGTTATTATTGATATTTCTTGTCCCTAGCATTAAGTTGGTCATGTTCTTGGTTGCTTTTTGTTCTCTTATTTCTGCATGTTTCTTTAGTTTTCTTGGTAAAGCACTCCTTTTAGAACTTCTTGAAGAGCTGGCCTGGTGTTGGTAAATTCTTTCAGGTTTTGTTTATCTGAGAATTTTTTTTTTTTAATCTTTTCTTCCCTACAAAGGATTATCTTGCCAGGTATAGTGTTCTTGGTTGAAACTGTCTTTTACTTAACACTTGGAATATATTTTCCCATTCTATCCTTGTTCACATTGCTTCTGATGAGAGGTCTGATTTAGCCTGATGGGATAACTTTTATAAGTAACCTGATGTTTCTCTCGCTAATTTTAGTATCCTGTCTTTGTGGATTTGGCCAATCTGGCTATGATGTGCCTTGGAGAAGATCTTCTTGGGTTGATTCTAGGTGGGATCCTTTGTATTTCTTGGGTCTGGATATGTGAATGCCTCTCTAGATTTGGGAAGTTTTCTTCCAGGATTTCATAGAATAGATCGTCAATGCCCTTAGTGGTCTCTTCACCTTCTGGGATACTGATTATCTGGATGTTTGGGTGCTTAATTGTATCTAGTATTTTTCTTATAGTATTCTCTTATTTTAGGAGGGGGAGGTTTTGCCTTCAACATCAAGATTCAATCTTTTGCACTTACTAATTTGCTTTTAATGCTATCGAGGGAGGATTTGATGTCCTCTATAATAGCCTTCATCTCTAACAGTTCCGTTTCTTTTTTATGGTGTATATTTCCTCTTTCAGATCCTGCAAGAACTTCCTCACCTCCTGGAACTTGTTCTCTTTTCTCCTGCATCTTCTGGAGTTCATTGTCTCTCACCTCTTGCATCTCATTTATTTTATTTTACTTTGTTTATTTATTTTTGGAGAGTTTTTTTTTTTTTTAGAGTTTTTTCCTATAGGGTGCATGTGTCCATGGGTTCCATGTGTGCTTGCTAGAAAGACAGAGAGAGACAGAGTGATAGAAAGCAAGAAATCACCCCCCCGCCAGGGGGGTTGGCCACGCTGCAATCCCTTCTCCTCCATTCTCCTCTCGGGATCTTGGGCACGCATGCATATGCTCCCGGCATGAGTGTAAGCCATCAGGTCCGGGACTCGAACCGCGGTCAGCTCCTTGGACGTTCAGAGATATAGCCATTATGCTAACTGCTGGTCCCAATTTTATTTATTTTTATTTGAGGAAGGGACAGAGTGAGAACAAGAGAGAAAAGGAAAGTGAGAAAGCAAGCCACCAGGTCCAAGACTCAAACCATGGTTGGCCATGTGGGAATCCAGCGCCCCCAACCACCGTGCCACCTGCCAGCCCCATCATTTCATTGAGTTTTGCCACTATGAATATTCTGAATTCTCTATCAAACATTTCCATGAGTTCCATTGTACTATCTGTGGATGGTGAAGGATTGTTTTTTTTCACTTATGGGAGAGATATTTCCTTGGTTTCTCTTATGTCTTTCTCTTATACTACCTTTATGATAGTTCCTGGTCATTCTGTGACAAATCTCTCCTCTACTTTCCTGAGTGTTTCGGGAGTTTAGAAGATGAAGTTTAGAGCATAACTTTAGTCGCCTTGGTCCTCCTCTCACGCTTCTTGTCCTCAACCTTACAATCATGTCTGTTCCCAAACAGGTCAACCTGTCTTTTGTCTTGAGAGCCTGAACAAGTTGATCTCTCTGGTGTTCACTTTTTAGGGGATGGTTTCTGGTCACTCATCAAGGTTACATTGTCCCAAAGCACCCCGGGTCTTTCCTTCCCTCCACCCATGGGCCATCTCCTTGTGAGACTGACAGCTTTAGCAGGGCAGGCATCATGGCTGATACAGTGAAGAGGAAGTTTTTAGTGTCCTTCACACCCTAACCCCCGAAACAGCTGTGCAGCTGCCCACAGTTCAGGAACTGTCTTCTTTTAGTGCTGAAGCCCAATAGCAGCAAATCCTTCAGTGAGTCTTAAAGCTGGAGTCTATCTTGGGAACCAGCAGTTAGCGTAATGGGTATGTCGCTGGACTCCCACGTAGTCGACTGCGGTTCACGTCTCGGACCCGGTGGCTTAAAACTCACGCCGGGCGCGTGTGTGTGCGTGCCCAAGACCCTGAGAGGAGAATGGAGGAGAAGGGATTGCGGCGTGACCATCCTCCCTGGGGGGTGATTTCTCACTTTCTGTCTCTCTGTCTCTGTCTGTCTGGTGAGCGCACGCGCCCTATAGCAAAAACCTCTCGAAAAAATAAATAAATTAAAAAAAAAAGCTGGAGTCTATCTCTTTGGAGGCAAGGATGATGGAGAGATGATTCAAATGGTTGGTTTGACCTTTTTCCCTGGAGTACTAGGGCCAGACAGGAGCCCCCTGGATGTTTGGGAGCATAAAGCAAAGGTGTCATTAGGGCGACACCTTTGCCTGTTCTGCAAGGAAGCTTTGGTGCTCCCCTCCCGGGCCATTGTTATTTGTTTGCAGTCTACAGTGTGCAGTTTTTACCAGTGAGGCCTCCATTCACCTGTGTGAGATTGTTGGGAACTTCCTCAGATAGTGAGCCCAGATCAGGACACTGGGAGAAAGGGGCTAGAAAGACCAATCACTCCAAGGGAACCAGTCTAGGAAGACACAATGTAATTAAGGGTATGAAGAGTGGCCTAGGCTTTATGAAAACCAAATTGGTGTGGCCGGCCCTCAGAGAGCAAGCTTTGCTGTAGAGCTGAGTAGATGGAAAGGTCCTCTCAGGGGAAGAGAACTGTAGAAGCCAGAGTGGGAAGGATCAGAAAGCTGCCCCCTCTGACTTGCAAACAGCACCAACCCTAGAAAAGGCCATTTCTTTGGTGCATGTGTCGGGACAGCATGCGTGCACATTTTCTACCCTGGCCACGCAGGGCTGGGTGGATCAGGAACCACCCCGCAGAGGAAGAGACTCATTAGTCTCGGCCATGTCTGTCTCCAGAAGAACAGACCTTTCCTGCTCTTTGTGCAGTGAGACACACCTCTCTCCGAGGAAGGAGGCGGACAGGATTTCCATCATTAGTACAACCCTATCACACACACACACACACACACACACACACACTGTATAATTACCCTCTGCGGGAAAGGCGCACAAACAGGATGGGCCCGAGCTGAACCCAGGATGAGCCATCCTTGTAAAGATTAGGAAAAAGAACCTTCTCGCCGCGCGCTCGCCTCGGGCATGGCCTCTGCGGGATGGCCAGGAGGGTCACCAGCCCTCCGCGGAGAGTGGGAGGGAGGGGCTCCTTGCTGCTCCACCTCCTCCCGGCTTTCCAACCCTGCCAGAGCCAGTCTCCCTTGCCTCAGGTGTTTGCTTGGGTTGGGCTACGAGCCCTTCTCTTTCGGTCCAGCGCCTAGGGTGGCCCCCCCCAGCCCGCCGCGCAGCGCCAGACCCACGCAGGAGGGAGAGCGCCAGGGCGGTGCAGGCGAGCAGGCGCGGGACTCCCAGCGGCGAGCGCCGGGCCCCCCACCCACCCCCGGGCGGG
>NW_006198812.1:620401-664397 GCF_000334495.1 Tupaia belangeri chinensis
CGGGAGGCTCCGGCCGGGGATGCGGCGGCAGCTGCTTCCTGGTTTGAAGCTCGCGGAGGGGGGGAGAGCGTGAGCCCGCAGAGGCGGGGGCAGGAGTAGAAGCAGGGAAGGCGGGGGAAGAGACGCTTGTGGCTGGAGCTAAGCTAACCGGACGGGTCGCTCCGGCTCTCGGGGGAGAGGAGCTGCTTGGCCCTGGAGAAGGGGCGAGTCTCACGCGAGCCTCGGGAAGCGCCGCCCGCTCGAGAGGGACGACCCGGCTTTCCCAGCCCTCTTAGGGCTAGCGCCGGGCTCCCCTCCTTTCCACCTCGGGAGGGAGGGAGGGAAGGAGGGGAGGAGGAGGTCCCACGGAGAGATAGAATGGCCAGTCGAGGGGTGCTTGGGCTCTGCTTTCCCCCAGAGCTGCCTCCACTCCTGCGGCTGCCGCGAGGGCTAGCCTGAGCTGGGGCTCCTCGCTCTCCTGCTGCGAGCCCGTGCGGTCCCCCGGGGCCGGGGAGCGGCGCGGGTATGTCGTCCGGCACCATGAAGTTCAATGGCTATTTGAGGGTCCGCATCGGCGAGGCTGTGGGGTTACAACCCACCCGCTGGTCCCTGCGCCACTCACTCTTCAAGAAAGGCTACCAGCTGCTGGACCCCTACCTGACGGTAAGCGTGGACCAGGTGCGCGTGGGCCAGACCAGCACCAAGCAGAAGACCAACAAGCCAACGTACAATGAGGAATTCTGCGCTAACGTCACGGACGGGGGCCACCTCGAGCTGGCCGTCTTTCACGAGACGCCGCTGGGCTACGACCACTTCGTGGCCAACTGCACCTTGCAGTTCCAGGAGCTGCTGCGCACGGCCGGCGCCTCGGACACCTTCGAGGGCTGGGTGAGTAGCGGGCACCACAATTCCCTTTGTGTCGGCTGGACCCCTTCTCCTCTTCCATTTTCCAAAACTCGCCGGGGTTCCGCTTTCCTTCGCTCCGCGGTGGAGGGAATTCCCTCCAGACTTTGGTCCTCGCCCAGGTGTCCGCGGCACTGGTGACGCGACCGCGGTGGGTGTGTGCCGACGCAGGTGTGTTTCCCGAAGGCCGGGCTGGACAAGGTCTTCTTTCTCGACGGCAGCTCCCGCTAACGGGAAGTCGGGCGGGGGGCCAGGGCGGAAATTCGCGGGAAAGGCAAAGAAGGGGTGCTATGAAAGTGACTTGATTTGGGTAAAGTGCTTCACGCGCTTCTTAGGAGAAAGCCATACATTCTCCGCGTATTATTCATAATGTTTATGCTACATGTTGGTTCAGCCGCTCAGAGATGAGCACGTGTTTCGGCATGTACATCCATTACATCCCAGAGGCACACGAGCTACACAGGCAGGGATCCGAGTGCCTTGGTCTGCAGGCTGCAGAGTTACCTTGCTTCGCAGTTTCCCCGAGATGAAATTTACATGTTTCCAAGTAACTTCAGTCAGCCTGAGATGAAGCGAGTCCTGCAATAGGCGTTTCTGCTCCTGTTGGTCTAGAAGAGGCTTGGAGGACTCCTCAGGACTGTCAATCTCTCTGCCTTCCCCAACACCTGTTGGTGTTCCTGTGTGTCGACCTGTAGCTACCCTGCCTTCCCACTTGTCTCTACTTTTCATGTAATTCACATGAGGCAAAATTTCTTCTTCAGGTAAATTAAAATTTTAGAGCATACTACACAATGCTTTTAATAAAATGCTTTGCTTCCTAGTCCTCACTCTGTCCTTGTGATGCTGGTGGTAACGTTTCCACTTTGAGATGAGCAAATGATAATAATGAAGCGATCTAGTTTGGCAAAATGGATGTCCACTGTTTGAAGATTCTAGGAGTTTAATGGTTTATATTCTGCACTAGTCTGTTTTCAACCCAGAATGTGAAGCAGTAGTGAAAATCTGCTTGAAGTTAACAAGTGGTGGAATTAGAGGAGATGCACAATGAAAACTTATCTAGGTGTTCATTTTACACTTTGGGGAATTGATAATTTTGCAGTATATTCTTCTAGAATAATAGAAGACTTGTGGAACTGTAGCTTTCTTTTAAACAAAGGTAAAAGGCCACAAAAACTGTTTAACCTGAATCATCAGATTATGAGTTAATTTTCCTGCAGCCTAACTTCTTGGAATTTGGAAGGGGAATAGTAAAGCAGATATTTCCATTTGATCCTGAGAGTGTAAGGATATGAAATAGAAATGAGTGTAGGAATCCAGATGAAATTGTTGAATTAGTGTATCTGATTAGCAGTGAGGTTGGACAAAGCTCTAGAGGAACTGGTTTGAAAATATAGTGGTATAGGGACCAGTAGTTGGCATAATGGGTATGTTGCTGGACTCCCATGTAGTCAACCGCAGTTGGAGTCCCAGACCCTGGTGGCTAAACTCACTCACGCCAGACACATGTGCGTGTGTGCCCAAGATCCTGAGAGGAGAATGGAGGAGAAGGGATTGCGGTGTGGCCACGGGGGGAGGTGGGTGGTGATTTCTCGCTTTTTGTCTCTCTGTCTCTCTCTGTCTTTCTGGCGAGCGCATGTGCCCTGTAGCAAAAACCTCTCCCCAACCCCCAGCCCCATCCCGCAAAAAAAAAAAAAAAAAAAAAAGGGAGAGGAGGAGGCCGGAGAGAGCAAGTGAGCTGCCTTCTTGGGGCTGGCAGGTGGCATGGTGGTTAGGGGTGCTGGAGTCCCACAAGGCCGGCCATAGTTCAAGTCCTGGACCTGATGGCTTGCTTTCTTACTTTCTCTCTCACTCTGTCCCTCTCTGCTCAAATTTAAATGAAAAATTTCAGAGAAACATATCTTTAAAAAAATATACATGGTACAGATTGGCCAGGAACATGTCTTCTGGGAGAGAGCCTAGACTGATCCTTCTTACCCCTAGTCTGCACATTTTAATCACTGGGGAATTTAAAAAAATTCCCACTGTTAAAGACTCCAGATAGGTATCTCTGTACATCCCCAGCATCAGCCTTTTTAGGTTTCCCAGGTGATTTCAATGTGGAGTCAAAGTTAAGAACCTGTGGCCTATATGAAGACCAAAGATGAGGACTGAAGCAATCCTAAGCGTAGGGAGATCTAAATTACCTACCTGGGTGGAGCTATGCTGAGCTGCTTGTTGTACACTAAATAAGTATAGATTCAAGTGTAAATTAAGTTTTTAAATTTATGATTGTCAGAAATAATTATATCTAGATATTTAATATAGCTCACTGGTGGTGTTTTGGTAGGATAAGGTTAGCATTCAAATGACCTTAAAGCCAGTGATTTGTCATGGATTTATATTAAATTAGGGAGCAAAGTGCTTTTTTTTTTTTTTTTTTTAAGTTTTGTTTTATTGATTCTGGATGTTGGGCCAGCAGGTGCCGTAGCAGTTAAGTTGCTAGACTCTGACGTGGTCGACAGTGATTTGAGTCCTGGATCCAAAGCCATCCCCCTGGGGGAATGATTTCTCGCTTTTTGTCTCCCTCTGGAGAGTACATATGCCCTATAGCAAAAATTTCTCTCTCTCAGAAAAATAAATACTCTGGATGTTTGGAAGTCATGAGGATAGGCTAAGAAAATATTTGGAAATATAAGGAATGTTTATTTAAAAAAAATTATCCTTTATAGATCTAAAGGTGCTTTTGAAGTTCAAGATTACTGAAATACTTATTTATCTTTGGTATATTAAATTTAAATGTATAGTTTACTGAGACAATTATAAGTGAAATACTTGAATTTATTCCATAGTAAATTTATGTGTTGCAAATGTTTCTACAAGTTAATGACTTTTTCTTATTAAATGAATAAACCTCAAGGCAGAATGATCAAGGGAAGACAAAACAAAACCTCTCCAAATAACCATATTAGAAATGGGAGAGGGGACATCACTACAGATCCTATGGGCATTAAAATGATAGAATGTCATGAACAATTTTTTTTGAATAAATTCCATACTTTTGATGAAATGAACAAATTCCTTGAAAGACACAATTACCAAACCTCAAACAACTTCACTAGCTTTATACCTGTAAAGTAATTGAACCTGTGATTAAAAAAGTTTCTATTGGGTCACCAGAGAAGTCATGATATATTTTCCTGTTTTTTTTTTTTTTTTTTGTAAAAATGTGTCATGACTTTTCTGACAACCCTATACAGTGCATACTTGACATCCCAGATGGCTTTATTGGTGACTTCTATGATACATTTAAGAGAGAAATATTACCAATTCTATGCAGACTTTTTCAAAGTATAGAAGAGAAGGAAACAGATAACAACTCATACCATAGGCCAACACTATCCTTATACCAAGACCTGATGAAGACCTTACAAAAAAATAAAATTCAGACCAATACAAAATTCTTATATTTTAGCAAATCAAACCCAATGATATAGTGAATAGATAGTGATCATGTTCAATTAGTTTATGACCACTACTACAAGGTTGATTTGACTTTTAAAAATCATTAATGCAATTCTTCATTTAAACAGAGTAAAAGTGAAGATCCCTGTGGACATCTGAATAGATATAAAATGTATTTGACAGAATTTAATATCTATCTATGGAAAAAACTTAGCAAATTAGGAATGAAAAGGAACTTCTTCAACCTGATAAAGGATATTAGTGAGAGACGTGTAGTAACAACTTAATGATGAAAAAAATATTCCCTAAGATCAAGAACAAGGTAAGGATTTCTGCTCTTATCACATCTTTTAACACTATACTGGAGGTGCTGGTCAGCACAACAAGAAGATTTCAAGAAATGTACACAGATACAAAGGAAGACATAAAACTGTCTTTATTTGCAGATGAATGATTATAGAATTTTTTTTAAAAAAACTTGATTTGTTTTTCGGAAGAGGTTTTTGCTGTAGCTTGCCAGAAAGTCAGAGAGAGACAGGCAGAAAGAGAAATCACCCCCCGACCCTCCCAGAGGGGATGGCCACATTACAATCCCTTCTCCTCTATTCTCCTCTCTCGGGATCTTGGGTATGCACGCACACCCGCCCAGCATGAGTTTAAACTACCTGGTCCAAGACTTGACCTGCCATCCACTGCATGAGAGTCCAGCAATATAGCCATTATGCTAACTGCTGATCCCAGTTTCCCACTTCCTATCTTTCTGGCAAGCACACACGCTCTATAGCAAAAAAATCCCCCCTCCCCTGCAAAAAGAAAGAAAGAAAGAAAGCTAGGTAGGTCACAGGAGAAATTTCAGTGATACTGAGTTCAGTAATTTTTTTTTTTAAAGAGAGATTTTTGCTGTAGAGTGGGTGTGCTCACTAGAGAGACAGAGAGAGAGAATTCACTCCCTAGGAGGGGAAGGCCATGCTGCAACCCCCCCCCCTTTTTTTTTCCATTCTTGCATATACACACAAGCTCCTGGTGTGGGTTTAAGTCTCTGGATTTGGGACTCAAACAACAGTCAACTACACGGGAGTCCAGCGATATAACTATTTATGCCATCTGGTGATCCCAGGTTCAGTAAAATTTTTAGGTAGAGAACAAAAAAATCCTAACTAAAAATATCAATAACTTGACTTTATTAGAACTAAATACTATTACTTCTCAAAGAATGCTTAAGAAAATGACAACACAAACCACAGACTGGGAGAAATTACTTACAACATGTAAATGACAGAGGGTTTATAACGCAGATATTGGGGTGTTGGAAAAGTCATGACATATTTTTTTTCTGTTTTTCAATGCAAAAATGCATCATGACTTTTGTGACAACCCGATATATAAACTAATTTTTATAACTCAGTAATAATGACAAAAATGCCTGATTTAAAACTGACTCTAATATTTGAATAAGCACCTTTATGGAAAATAGCATATTAAAAGATGCTCAAAATCATTAATCATGAAGGAAATGCAAATTAAAACCAAGAAATATCAATTTGCTCCCATTAGAAAGGCTAAAACTAATTAGACTGACCATACCCAGTATTAGTGAGGAAGTAGAGCAACTGGAACTCTCATACACTACTGTTAGAAATGTAAAATGGTACCATTATATTGGAAAACAGTTTAGCAGTTTCTTAAAATATTAAACATAGATTTATAATATGACCTAGGTACTCTTAAGTATTTTTTTAAAGTTTACTTCCTTTCTCATGAGTGAGACAGACAGAGGTAACAGCCCAAGTAGCATCTTGATGCTATGATCCACTCCAGCACCTTGGATCATGGGTACATGCATGCCTACCATACTCAGGGTGGTCTCTGGACATGAACCTAGGACCTTCTCATGTGGATCAGTGACCCGCCCTGTGCTCTTAAGTATTGATAAAGAGAAATGAAACTATTCACATAAGACTTGCCTATAAAAGTTAATAGCTTTATTTGTAATAGTCTTCATCTGGAAACAGCAGATGAATGTGTTAATAGATTGTGGTCTATCCATACAAAGGAATACTGCAACAGTAAAAGAAATGAACTAGTGATACATTCAGCAACAGGGATGAATCTCTATGCCCAGTGAAAGAAGCCAGACAAAAAAAGAGTACATAGCCCATCTTTCAATTTATGCAACATTTTAGAAATTGCAAACTAGTTTCTAGCCGTAGGAAGAGAGAACAATGGTTGTTTGCGAATAGGGGGTGAAGGAGAAGGAGGGAAGGATTATAGAAAAAGCACAAAGACACTTTTTGGGAACTGTGGATATAGCCTGGTGATGGTTTCGGTTATTAATATATACATATGTCAAGTAGTTCCATTCAATAGGTACATGCTATTATATGACAGTTTTACCTCAATGAAGTCAGAGGAAAAAAAATGAAAAGGATTTACTATCCTTATTTAACTGAAGATGTTGAATAAGATGCTAGAAAATGAGAGAATTAGATTTGAGAGAAGACTGGCTTTGAAAACTACTTGCCTCTGTAGTGTAGAAAATAGAGTAGGAGTGCAAAAGAACAAAATCACAATAAAACAAATTTATTAAATTAGGGTCTGATCTTTGGACACAGTCTCACTCTGTTATCTTTGTCAGTTTTTTTCTGCTTCTTTTAAAATTTGTTATTTTGTGTAATTTCTTCTGAAAACTGAAGATTTGCCTAAGTTAAAGTCCTATTTCCTAATCTCATGAATTTGCTCTTGATTCACCAACTTTCCTCATGGGGACTGGCATCTGATAGTTAATGCGCAGAGCTGGGGACATGGAGGAGCTGGAGGCTGCGTCATGGAAAGACCTTGGCGCCCCCTCAGGAAGGAAGGACCTGCTTGGCAGGATCCCAGGCTGTTTTCCTGGTTCAACCCCCCCTACCCCAAAGACATTCTGTTCTCTGCAGTCCTGGAGGGCTGCTTTCTCTCTGTTTCTCAGGAATTTACCTGTTTTGTAATTGGCTGAAGTGGTGAAGTGGCTAGGTCACCACTGGACAGTCGTTGATTGTTTTCCGTCTTGATTCCTGGATGGAGGTGTATGAATTTATAGCACTGAAACACCAAAATTCTTTCAGATTCTGTCTAGAGTTCATTTCCTTTTGTATTTAGTAGTATGGTATATATTCTCACAATTGATTTTTTTTTGGTGAGCCAATAGGTAAGAAATCTAATACTGACTGATGGACCCACAGTATTTTAGAAGAAAAAAATATTATAATCTCCAGGAAGGCTGAATTCCAGTGTAGGTGAATTGTATTGGTTCTGTAGTGTGTTTGGTTTCATTGTAAGAAGACTTTTGCTGCAGTAGAGCTGGCAGCTTCTCATTATGCAGGTGAGGTGCAAATGTCTGGCCCATCGAAGAGCACTTCCCTGGCCACAGTATTATCTTGTCACACTTCATTGGATTCATCAACCTCTGAGACCATTTTGTCCAGAATTGCTTATTGTACCTTCCTCTTTTAGAGTATAAAAGTCTTCAGAGTAGAAGCCCCGCCTTCATTGGTTACTGGAGTATACCTAGCATCTTGATCATTGTCTGGCACACTGTCATCAGTAAATATTTGTTGAAAGGGTGAAATTTTACATAACTTGGGGTCCAATAAATTTTAAGTACTTCAGGAACATTTTTTGTTGTATACTCATCTGTCTAAAAGAAATAAATGAAAGTAACGCAGGAGTGATTATTATTAAAGTTGTTTCTTTTTAAAGTCAATGACATACGGATGTGTGCTTGAGGGACTGGACCATATTTTTACGCACTTTGAATATAGCAATAGGTTGAAAACCCTATTGATGGAAAACTCCCTGTTTTCCCTTCATTTCAGAAGAGTATGATTTTTAAACCTGTAATCTGTTATAATTCTTTTAACTTGTCATTTTCAAGCCCAATGTGTTAAGAGGGGGGGCCAGAAGCGAGGAGTAATCATTTGAAGGTTGTGCTTAAGCACTGGAGACTTTAGGAGGTTGGTGGGCGGAGCATGAATCATTTTATCTTACGCAACTCAGTAGTTTTGGTATCTAGCAAGTGTTTAGAAAGGTGATTAGTGGTGATGGAAAGTACCATGCACTTTTATGAGGAGGGTTGCATTTACTTAGAGTAAAAGAGGTGCCTTGGCTTTTCTGTAGTCTTTTTTTCTATTTTATAAAATGATGAACTAGATCATGTCCTCTTTTTTGCATGGATAGCTTAGCTCCATTTTATTAAAATGTGATAAAAATAGGGTGGTGGGGGGGAACCAACAGATGGTGTAATGGTTACCTCGCTGGATGTGCACATAGTTTACAGTGGTTCCAGTCCCTGACCTGGTGGTGTAAAAACTCACGCTGGGCTTGTTTGTGCGTGCTCAAAATCACAAGAGGTGAATAGAGAAGAATGGATTACTGTGTCGCTATGTCCCTGGGGTGTGATTTTTTTGCTTTCTGTCTCTCTGTCTGGTGAACACACATGCCCTATAGCCAAAAAAATCTCGCTAAAAAACTAAAAAAAAAAAAAAAAAAAAAAAAAAGAGGCTGGAGTGCAAACTCAGTGTCTGACCACTGTTTCCGCTTTGACAATTACTGGATCTAAATTGGTCTTTCTCAGTTGCCAAACCAGTGGTCGTTATTTAAAACTCTTCGTTTGGCCCTCTTTCTTAGCATTCTCTCTTGCAGCCTCAGATCTTTTTACCTTTCTCTTCATCCCAAAAGAAGGGACATATGAATGGAAGTGGAGGGTGTTCAGGGTGTAATAGTGTGGGGGACTGGCTGAGTCCATCCCCTCTGCTCATGTGGAGGCTGTTCTAACTGGCTACTATGTGTTTCTGATCGAAATACCGCTCCCTAGGTGAACATTCTCCACCTCCGAGTGTGTACTGTGAGCTAGGCATTGTGCTCTATCTACCCTGGAAAGTCCAGTGGACAAGACAGACATGACCCAGCCCTTCATAGGTCTGATCATTCCAGGGGGAGATAGACTGGGGATACAAATGAAAGCAACCAGGAAATCCCGGCACAGAAGTAAGTATTCCTATGATACTAAGCACCTTCTGAGGGGAAGGTTTGGGAGGTCAGGAGCATCTTCTGAGGGGAAAACCGCTGACTTTTAAGGTCTCCACTTAGCCACAACCTGTTTCAGTTAAATGTCGGTGAAAAATATTTTTCTCAAAAGAAGAGAAGGAATTTTTTTTTTTTTGGAGAGGTTTTTGCTATAGGGCATGTGTGCTCTCCAGAAAGACAGAGACAGGCAGAGAGACAGAAAGCAAGAAATCACCCCCCCCAGGGGGGATGGCCACGCCTCAATTCCTTCTCCTCCATTCTCCTCTCAGGATCTTGGGCATGCACGCACACGCGCCTGGGATGAGTTTAAGCTACTGGGTCCGGGATTCGAACCGTGGTTGACTACATGGGAGTCCAGCGACATAGTCATTACGCTAACTGCTGGTCCCAAGGAGTGGGCACTATTTTCAATGTCTGTGAACAGAAGACCTACCAGAACTTTTGATTACCCAAGGCAAATAGCAGTAATATTGTATTCGAACAATCAAGTATCTTCAGTTTTATATACAGGTCATAAAGGAATCACAGATGTTGGAGCAAGAGGTTCATCTAATTTAGAACGACAACAAGCCAGTTTAGGCCCTGAGTCTTCAGGTATATTCATCTGGCATAATGTCTTGAACTTTGAAACTGAAGGCATTTTGTATGATGTGCTCCAGTTCGTTGTAGACCCTGTCATTCTCTATTATGAACCAACCCTCTTGACTGGGAGGTTTTTGAGTTCATGACACCATAGCTCAAGTCTCTGTTTTCAGAATATGGGAACCCTAGCTCCAGCCAAAGCTGGAATTGTTGCCCCATTTCCCAGAAAATGTCACACACACACACACACATACACATTAAATATCCACATGTATATCTACAAAACTATGAATACATTTACTTAAATTTATTTAGATGTATATTTATTCACTTGTAAATATGTTAATTTAGATATACAGGCTGAGCATCTCTAGTTTAGAAATCCAAAATGTTTCAAAATCTGAAACTTTACTTTTGGAGAGTTTTCTTTTTCTTTTCTTTTCTTTCTTTTTTTTTTTTTTTTGCTACAGGGCACATGCGCTCACCAGAAAGAAAGACAGAGAGACAAACAGTGAGAAATCACTCTCCGGGGGGATGGCCATGCTGCATTCCTTTCTCCTCCAACTCTCCCCTCAGGATCTTAGACACACACACACACATGTGCCCAGCATGAATTTAAGCCACTGAGTCTGGGACTTGAACTGCAGTCGACTACATGGGAGTCCAGTGACACAGCCATTACGCCAACTACTGCTTCCAAAATCTGAAACTTTTTGAGGGTCTATGGGATGTCACAAGTGGAAAACTCTACACCTGACCTCACGTTATGGGGTAACAGTCAAAATGCTGCAATGCAGGCATATTATTTTAAACTACCTTCAAACTGTGTGTGTGAGGTGTATATGAAACATAAATAAATTTTGAGGTTAGACTTGGATCCCCCCTCTGCGATATCTCAATATGTGCATGCAGATATTCCAAAATCCAAAAAAAAAAAAAATCTGAAACACTTCTGGTCCCAATTGTTTTGGGAAAGGGATACTCAATCTGAAAATTTATTTAAATATGTATTTACATCTGTCTGTCCTAGAATATCAGAGAAAGCTGGCTAAGTAGTAAATGTATAGGGAGTTAACTTTTACCGCAAACTAGTATTGTATTAACTATCCAATTTATATTTTAAAAAAGCTTCTTTTCTTATTTCTGTACACTACTTCTAGCAATATGAGTGCTGTGCTGTAATGAGAGGGGAGCTAGGTTAAAGGTGTAACTCTGTCATCTAGTTTGGCCTGAAGTAAACCTCTACTAATTAGTCTCAATTCCCTGGTTTATATCATGAAGGAGTTGGTCTAGAATATCTCTAAGAACCCTCCGATCTCTAAAGCCTCTGTCCCCATGTATTAGCCTATTACGCCATTTCTTGCCTTTTGGAGTAATTAGTTTAGTCTTAAGCAGTCAAAATGAATTATGTCTTATCAAAGTTAGTAACTCCTAAGAATGAAATGGGTCCAAATCTAAATTGCTCAGGCTTAGAGAGGATTTAACTCATGTCTCAGGGACTCTTACAGCATTGCTAGTAATGTTGATATTATTAACTTGGCTTAGCATCAGCCTGGAGGAAATACAGTGGGTCTTCTTTGCAAGATATGCAGTTGTTTTTCTTGATTTACACTGATGCACTCCTTGTTCTATGGAATCATTTGTAAGTTATGTCCCTGTTACCTGGTGTCAGAGAGAGACTGAGAATCCCACTCTTTAAGCTTTTGCTAGAAGCCATTTTCACTAGTATGGTAATTAAAGCTTTGTACTCCCAAAGTGTCTGTAGCCACTAGTCTATATATCCACCCTAGGTGATGACAAATACTATAAATCACTTGTAGGATAGGCATTTTAATTAGTTGGAGGAATGAGCCCAAGGGTATTGGCTATTGAAGTGTTTAAGTGCTATGCTGAAGAATTTTATGATGCAGGAAATTTTTGTTGAGAATCATGGTGTTATCTGGAGAGATTTATCAAGATGACTATGTTAGTATGTTTCTATAGCTCCAGTGAATTCGAGCATGATTGTCAAAGTGCATGAGACTTTTGTAGTAGGAAAAACACTTTAATAGGGGACTCACCAGCAGTGATTTAATGATGTACTGCCCCCTGAAAGTTCCTTTGATTTTATATAGGGTTTATTCTTGTAGATCTCTGACCTCACAGAGAGGGAAATGCTTAATAGGTTACTGAATTTGTTTACTTTGTGCTTATGGTAAAAAATAAAGAAATTTACAAGGAAATTAAAACCATGGTCAATATGATGAGCCGTTTATAATTGAATTAGTAGAATAATTGATATGGGGCCAGTGTGTGACCACGTTGTGTTACCCAACCCTATCTATTTAAATTTAGACCTGTGCTCTCTGAGTGCTAAAACCAAAACCCAAAGTTACAGCTTCATTTGTACATCACATTTGTCCATGTCCTTGCATAGCACTGTCTCTACATTGCTTTCATATGGCACAGTGGCTTCTGTCCTCACACTGTGCTTTGGTTTTTCTTATCTGTGACCTCTGAGACCCGGGCAGCCTGAAAACTCCATGGTTCCTTTCAGAGTCAGTTTGTGGTTCAAGTATGGTCCCACTACACAATGAAAACTGTGCTCCCTTCTGAAATGTCTTCTAGAGACTATTCAGCTGATACTCAGGTTTATTCTGGGTTCTGAAATTATTTCTGGAAGAGTACCTCAAAAATCGTTCTCTAAACAAAACATCTATTTATTTGTAAACTATGGGCCTTTTAGATGCTTTAACATTTATTGCTCTTGGTACAGAAGAGTACAGAAGAGTTGAGAGTAGATTTCATTTAAAGTAGTGCTTTTTTTTTTTTGAAGAGGTATTTGCTATAGGGCGCATGTGCTCACCAGACAGAGACAGAGACACAGAAAGCAAGAAATCCCCCCCCCCCGGGGGGATGGCCACACCGCAGTCCCTTCTCCTCCATTCTCCTCTTAGGATCTTGGGCATGCACACACACACACGCCCAGCGTGAGTTTTAAGCCACCAGACCCGGGACTCGAACTACGTCAACTACATGGGAGTCCAGTGACATAGCGACATAGCCATTATGCTAACTGCTGGTCCCCTTAAAGTAGTGCTTTTGAAATTGTTTTTGAACCCTGGACTCTCTTAGTGATGATGAAAGTTAGGGACTGTTTTCAGAAAAATGCACATATGTGCATGTTGACAGTATCCTGGGAACAGTGTCATCTGATTCGTGGTCCCCTGAAGGCTGAGAGTGGAACAGGGCTTTGAGTTTGAAACTCAAATTGAAAGATGTCCAAAATAAAGCTTTTATTAATTCATAACTCCCATAGTGTGTTTATAACATTTTCTCTTCTATTTGGGGACATTTCCACTTCCATTAACTATAGGAGATGGTTAACTGGTAGAAAAGAGGAGAACTATAAATTTTCGATAAAAAGATATTCTTAAAACATATGTTCTCACTGATGGCTCCTGGTGAAACATACTAGATGATGACCCACTTTTGGACCTATTTGGTTGTGTTATTTAGGTATTTTCAAAAGCTTCTGGTTTTTTGAAGGGGTTTCTTTGAGGTTTGCAGTAGATGAAAGCTTAAAAAAAAAAAAAAAAACTAGGACATTTTGTGACCTTGGTTTGGTATCTTTTGTTAATATAAATGTTTTGCCTGTAAAAAGAGATGAAATTTTTATCTGTTTTATGTGTCAACTTTTTCTTAAAACATTTATGTTCATTTTGAGGTGTCACAGGCATTATGGTGCACTGCCGTGTTACTCCACAACAAATCTATGAGGTTGGTGTTACTGTCACCTCCTCTACCCTTCCAACCCCAGTCTCCTAAAGCACGGATCCCTTTGAGCCAGCAGGTTTTCTGGTCTCTTGAATTCTAGTTCACCTTCCTAACATGGTGAAACAGCCAGATGGTGGTGGAAACTGAACTGAATGGAGATCGTCCGGACAGCAGCCCCCTTGCTAGTTAGAGATGAAGCTAGAATCCAGCTCTCTGGACTTGAGGTCAAGGTTCTTTCTCAACTCTACCTGAGCATATGGTGGAGGCAGCTGGAAAGCCATCAGGTCATTCATAGCTGTTTATTGAGCTCCCACTCTGTGCCCTGTGCTGTCTGAGGTGTGACAAGGCAGAGAACACGAGACCTGGAATCTCAGCTCTCACAGGGCTGCCACCCTAGCCTGGAGAGAGAGATGTGTTAAGCAGGCAAACAGACTATTAAGAAAATAACGAATGGTGGGTAGGTACTAAGTGGAGAATTAAAACAGAGTGAGGTGATCGAGTGTGACAAGGCAACCACTTTACCTACAGTGGTCGGAGTAGACTACACAGAGAAGGTGGCGTTTCGGCTGAGTGCCAAGCAAGCCGCCATGTGATGATTAGACAAAGAGCCTTCCAGGCAGAGGGAGCTGCTAAAGCAGAAGGCTGGAGGTGGGAACCAGCTTGTCCTGTGGAGAAATAAAAAGAGGGAGGTGCAGAGGGTAGACTTGGAGTCCACAGCTCAGCGCATTTCTCCCATTCTGCTTTGTAATAGGAGTATGAACTGTGAGCTATTCAATAGTTCCTTCACCTCTGATTATTTGATTTCTCCTCTGGAAAATGGTGCTAATGTGGGCTACTTCATAGGCTGGGTGTCAAGATTAGATTTAACCCATTAATCATGCCCAGTGCAAAATAGGCCTTGAGAAATGGCAGCTTTGGTGGCATTTAATCTCCCAAGGAGATTAATATTTTGACAAAAGTCCTTCTGAAAAGAATCACATTGGCCAAGACACTCAGAGGATTGCATTATAAACAATGTTGGTGGAGATGTAAAAGTTTCCTAGAGACAGGGTAGGGTGAGATCTTGTTGGTGGCCCTCAAATGACATCAGAAGAACATCTTCTTAGTTCTACCCCTTTGGCACTGAGTTAATCTAAAGAGAGTCTGGAGAAATGAAACAATGACTGAAGTTTATTCCAGATATTTTTGATTTCTGGAGGATCCATTTGTTTTCTATGGACTCACAAGTATTAATGGAAACTTTCAGTAATTTAGAGGGTCAGGATAATTATATTGCAGCAATATAATTGATAAGGCAAAAAGTTATCATTTTTTTTTTTAAAGATTGTCTGTATTTTAAATTAGTTTTAAGGTTTATCCACTTTGAGAAAGACAAACACCATCAAAGACAAGTGATCCTTATCCCCAGCCTTTTTAGCCAGCTGGGATCCCGGGTGCACATGTCTGGCGTGTGTAGGTCAACCAGGGAACCGAACCCATAGTCTTTCATATGGAGTTAGCCTCACTTGAGCAGTGTGTGACTGCTGTGCCACTGAGCTGCCCTGTTTTTATGTTTTACTATGAAACTATGAATTTGTTGATGAGAATTAATAAACAGTGCCAGTTCTCATAAAGGAGGTAAGACCTCAGCTATTGTGAATAATCACACATAGCTGATTTTTGCTTACTTCTGAAAGCTCACTTACTTTGTTGATTATAATGTAATCCACACTCTTGATCATTGTGCCTATTTTGAATGATTTTGGATAATGCCTCTTTTGGCTTCTCCCTGAATATTTCTGACCTTCCCGTCAACATCTATTTAGTCTGTGTTTAATGTAAAAGACACATTAACATTTGCCTAAGTCTCATAAATTAGGATGCAGAATCTATAATTAAGGACTAATAATACAGAAATACAAGCTTGGAGGAATATTTATTGGACAACTACCATAATTAGCAGTGCATCATAGTGTGATGGTTGGGTGTCAGCCAGATTGGGGTTCAGTGATTACTTCTGCCTCTTATTAGCAGAGATTGTTTAAGCCCTCAAAGCCTCAGTTTTCTTATCCATGACACAGGACCTGCCTCATAGGGTTATGTGAGAATATGGTGAGGATTTATTTAAAGCATCTTGCATGGGGCATGACCCATACTGTGGAGAAATTATTTTTAATGTCATCATCACTACCACGATCTACCCTCACCACTTAAATATGAAATCATGGGCCCAGCCCTTTTCTGAAATTAACTCTAAAAACAGTAAGACATTTATTTTTATCGTGTTTGGTGTGAGGAGAGTTTTTGGACTTCAATCTTCTTACCGTTTTTGCTTTTTATTTAAGATTCTAGAAGCAAATCTATGATAGTTACTGGTGGGAGATGAAATGCCTTCCTAATTCTAGAAAATATATATATATATATATATATATATCTCCATTCTGAGAGATCTTGTAAGGAATATGGGGAAATGAACCTGGAATTAATATAGCTACAATGTTGGTCAAAATTAGTTTATGGAGAACCTTGAAATTGAATCTGTTGATTTGTTTATTTAATATAGGAAAGATAGAGGGTTCTGAGTTAGTGTGAACCAACAAACCAGAAATAATTGAGTTACAATAATTTAGTTGTAAAGGACTGACGGAGCCATTTAAAAAGCCCAAGTGAGCACTTTTACTGCTGCAATTAAGGGGAATGATGGTAAACAGCCTCTTTTAGCTGGCACTACAAGACGTTTCTCTTGACTTAAACTTGAATATCTAATACAAGTCATTGGACATGAAGTGCTCTGTCATGCTTTCAGAGAGGAAAACTCCAATTTAAGAAGTGCATCATTTGTACATGGATTTATGGATGAAATCAAGGATACCAATGATTTTGATGTGGCTTGTAGAAAAAAGTGAAGTTCTTTTTTTTCCTGTAGGCCTCATTTTGAAGATTATTCCTGCCTTCGACTGGTGATTAGACGCTTGTTTTGAGTCCCATCTTGGACAGTTGATTTTAAGTTGGAGGTTTCTGAACTGTACATATTTATTTTTTAGAACAAAAGTTTCACTTGCTCTGTAGCAGGGCCCCACAGTGTTTGCATTTGATGTTTAGCACGGCCTTGTTTGGAAGCCTTTGTTAGCGCTTTGGCTCTGCGGAGGATGTATTGTTTCTAAGTCTCCCTGCCAGGCCTCCTCGCCTTCTTGTCATGCACATCCTGTACCTGGGTTGTGGTTGTATTGATTTGCTGGGGCGCTGCTGTTGCAGATGTCTGGGTGAATGAGAATGTGTTTGTGGCGTCTGCCCTCACTGTGGCTGCTGACCCGCTACTTTCAGCCCTAAGTACTGTTCTCTCTGAGCACTTGGGACCCTCAGCCTCTCGCCTGCACCCGACAGCGTCCTGCTTAGGGTTGGGATTTAGGAAACACTTGTGGAAGGAAGACATTTCTTACTGTTCTCCTGTTTCTAATCCGAATCAGGATTCAAATACTGTCATCCATGCTACTTTTGCTAAACCATTTTTCCTTTACAAATTCATATTTCATATGTAGACATTATTGTGTGTGTGTACGCGTGAGCACGTACATGAGAGAGAGAGAGTTTGGAAACAGCCTCGGGTTGTTTAGAGAGAAAGAATATGTCGGTATGGTTTTTATTGCTTTATTTAGGTAAGTATAACAGGTATGTGAAATGTGATAGGGCTAGCTGAATCCAAGGGCCCTCAAATAAAATACTAAATTTTGTTTGAGTGATGAAAGATGGATTTCAACCTAGGAAAAAGAGAGACTTAAACCACTGAGTGGCACACACTGATGTCAGGGATATATTAATGACTGCTTGCCCTTAAAGAAGAGGACACTAGTGAGGGAAAGGCACTTTTCTCTGCACTGAGTTTCTTTTTTCTTGGAGAGGATTTTTTGTGCTATAGGGCGTGTGCACTTGCCAGAAAGACAGAGACAGAGAGACAGAAAAGTGAGAAATCACCCCCAAGGGGGGATGGCCAGGCATCAGTCCCTTGTCCTCCATTCTCCTCTCGGGATCTTGGGCACGCACGCACACGTGCCTGGCGTGAGTTTAAACTGCCAGGTCCAGGACTTGAACCGCAGTCGACTACATGGGAGTCCAGAGACATAGCCATTACGCTAACTGCTGGTCCCCTCTGCACTGAGTTTCTGATGGGTCATTGTCATCCTCTTTTGTTGTAATTCGGTCCTATAGAACTTGCCTACAAGGGACTTCAACAAGTTCCTGGGAGTGTAGATATGAAACAGCTGCATGAATTTCTATTGTTTTGTACCAAAATAAACTGATAGTTTAGTTATGTTTTTAATGAACTTTTTAGTGTCCCCTTGTATACAGAATTTTGTTTTAAAACAGGAAAACATAATGGTTCTGAAAAAATGACTCCTGGTAAGCTATAAATGAATCTTTCCATTAATATTTTGAAATCATATTACATAAGAATGGGTCTGTTTGAATGTAGCTTGTGGTAAAAGGAAGAAACTGAGCGCGTTGGAAGAGAAGATGATGAAGTTTACTCACTTTCCTAAGGGAGTCCCTCTCCCACTTTCAACTCCTCCTCCCCTTAGTCTTAAGTAGGATTCCTTTCTTCCTTCCTCTTTTCTTCCTTCTTTTTTTTTAATTTTTAATTTTTTATTTTTTTTGCCATAGGGCATGTGTACACACTAAAGAAAGTGAAAGAGACCCAGAGAGACAGAGAAAGTGAGAAATCACCCCAAAGGGGTGGCCATACTGCAATCCCTTTTCCTCCTGGGATTTTGGGAGTGTACGCACACGTGTCTAGTGTGCTTTTCAAGCTGCCAGGCCCATGACTTGAACTGTGGTTGGCCATGTGGGAGTTCAGTGCCTTAACCACTACACCTTGTGGTGTCCCTTTTCCTCTTTTTCTGCTTGGGACATTACATTCCAGCTACTTTGAGTTATAATCAGTGGCAACTTGTTTCTTTGCTAGCACCCTGTTCTCCATTGGCCAGTGTTTCTCGTGTCCCAGGAATGGCAAAGCCCACAGGTGTGAACTTCTTGACCTTCCGCCTAACCTGTGCCGTGTCCCTGTCTGTCCTGCTTTTGCGTGACTGCAGCCTGGGGATGAGCCCCCCTCCTTTCAGGCTCAGCCCTTCACCCTCCCATGTAGATCCCTTGTTCAGGTCCCCTGGTTGAGGCTTCCTTTCTCTGAACCTTCATCCTCTCCTGTCTTTCTGACACTTTCCTTCTAGAAACATTCCCAAATCTCTCTTAAGTGGTCATTCTTTCTAACTCCCGCAGAGCAAACCACCAACCCTCTCCTGACGTTGCTTGCTTCCCTTTCAAGGTGGGGAATAGTGTCTCCCCTTCTCTTCTCGGCTGCTTCCCCAAAGAGCTGTCTGCGTGTGCCCTCCCCACCCCCTTCGTTCTCTCCGATGCCCACTCTGAGGATAATGCTCTGCCCAAACCCAGGAATGATGTAAGCATGTTGGTTGCTATGGTCTAGTTGGCTGCTACCTTCTCTTTGAGATTTTTTGCTCCTCTCTGTTCTCCAGTGCTTACTGGGCAGATGCTGTGACTACCCTCAGCCTCAACCAGACCTGATCATGGGCATGTGTGTGCCCGATGTCCTCAGCAAGGTCTGGTGGACATGAATCCAGAGAATTTCCACGTGGTCAGCCTCAAAGGGTGTCTTGCTTTACCCCCCTGCCACCATCCAGCCCCTTTCAGTCTCTTTTTGTGTCTCTTATATCATCCTTCGACTTCCTTAAACATTGCAAAATATACTAACAGTATAATTATTGCGATACTCCAAATGGTCTCATCTGCTTTTATGGTCTTCACCATATCGTCCATATGCTGAGGGCTTCCAAAGCTCTGTCTTCTTTCTCCCTGAGCCTGGCTGCTTCTAGAACTGAGGCAGGCTCGGGCAAAGGGCTTTGTGCTCCGTCTCCTTTTCCCTTCCAGCAGACGGTGAAGGAGGAAACACAAGGATACCTGCATTTCCCAGCTGAGGGAACTGTGGCTAAGGCTGGCCCAGGAATAGGGCCAAGGCCCCAGATGCTTGCTGGACGGATCTACTTGGATGTCCTTTAGGTATTCATACACAAGTCTCTGTGCCCACAATTAAATACCCCATCTCTCCTCCTAACCTGCCCCTCTTCCCATTTCCTTAATCAGAACTGGTCGCCTGGGGCATAATGATGGATTTTATTCTCCTCTCACCTCTTTCCCAGCTCAGTTCAGTTTGAGTCCTGCTGAGGGATTAAAAATATGAGTTTATTTTGAAATCCATCCATACTTCTTTTACAATATGCATTTTTCAGAATATCTGAAGACCCCCTCATATGTGGTTTATTGCAGTAGCTTTGAAACTGGTCTACCTGAATCTAGTCTTACTCCCTAAAATCCATTTTGAACAGATCTGCCCCTTTGAGCTGTCTAGAGCCCAGTCCTAGTCTCTCTCCTGCCCGAGAACTTTTAAAGGCATCCCGTCCATGTGAAGTTAGGTTCCTTGGGAAGATCCTCAGTAGGCTGGTTCTTGTCTACCTTTCTCACGCCACCTCCTGTCCCTCTCTGCCGCCCAGTTCATGAGCTGGGTACTAAGGAGCACATTAGATTTTCTTGCCTTTACTCCTGTCTAATTCACGTCATTTTCAGTAAATAGTGGGAGAGCAGGGCAGGTATTTCTTTGCAGTTTGTGCAGAAGGACTTGTTATGTAACACTAGAAAAGATAGGAGTGGCGAAGTAGGTTATATAGCAAAAATATGTCACTCTCCATGTAACTACAAACACACCCACCAACAGGCTGAGCATGCGCAGGCCCATATGAACGCACACTGCCACATTTCAGTACGCCAAGCACCCGTTGTGACCAGAGACCATGTGCAGTGCTGGCTTAAGGAGCTTGCCCTGTAGTGGGGAGATAGCACAAATTTCACCATTGAGTTCAGGAATAGAAATGTGTGGAGGACATTAGGGGAGAGTGTGTCTGAACATTTAAGGAAGACTTCTTAGAGGAGGTGAGAGCTCAGTCTCTAAGAAAAGTTAGCATTAACCAGGTTTAAGGTGGTAGAAACTCCCCTCCCTCCCTTTTCTTCTTGGAGATCTGTGTTTTTTCCCTTGGAACTTCACCTGTACAAATCATTTTATACCTAACAACACTTAAATGCTTATTTTTTATTTATTTATTTATTTTTAGTTTATTTTTATTGATGATAGAGCATGTGCATGGGTGAGAGAGAGAGAAAGAGGGATAAAAACCCTGGACAGGATCTTGTCTTGCTGCAGTCCCCTTCCTCCAGCTCCCCAGCTTGTTGGGAACTCGGACACTCGTGGATGCACGCCTGGCATGGTTCATGTCCATCAGGGCGGTGAGCTGAACCTGCTGTTGGCCAAGTGGCTTCCCACTCTGCAGTTCAATACTTCATACTGCGCCATGGGGGCAGGGGCATTAAGTGTTTTTTAACAGGAAACCGTCCCTGATACTGTTGGTAGGAACTTGCTTCACTAGTGCAGAGGCTTTGTCTTGGTCCTTGTTGTTTTCTAAAACTTGGCCCCTAGCTGAATAAATCAGGCCGGATTTGATGCCTTGAAGTGAGGCTTGAGAAAAGGTTTTGTTCTTTCCCCAGAGGTGGCAAAAGTTAGTTGAGACATGTCGGGGTGGCCCTGTGAGGTCCTAAGCCCAGTGTCTGCCTCTGTAGTATAACTGGGCTGTCTGATGGAGGGGTGGAGTGTAGTCTGGATGTCCAGCTCTGTGTTGTGAGCAGGCATGCCAAAAGTATGTGCAGGTGAAGGGAGTGCCTTTTAAAGCCTAAACTAGTCATTAAACCAAAGCAGGATGGTGAAGGTGGAGTGAGCTTATTTATTAGCATATAATATGATCAGCCTAACTCATAGAAATACAGATTATTGTTAATTGTCTTTTCCTAGTTGCAGAAAGGCTTGGAGACTTGCCCTTACCTAAGAGCTAGTCAGTAAGCAGCTGCTTAACAATCTGAAAATACCAGAATGTGTCCTTTCTGGGGCTTTACCCTTTAATTATTATAGGTTTTTAAATCCCATATATGCAAAGTTAATGACTGACCTGGTTTGGACCCTGAATTATCTGCCCCAGACCTGTCATTCCATTGGCCCTCATCCCTCCGTATGAATGGTGTGAAGCCTTTGTCTTTTCAAAGACCCATTTCCACCAGAAGAATCGCACCGTAAGTGTTTCCACAGGAACTGCGCCCTTTGCCAACGTCACTGTTGTGGCTGCAGAGCAGAACCCACAGGGTGGAGGTGTTGGAGCCCTCACTGAACATGCAACAGATCTTTCCATCTCATGCTGCAAATTTTCCAGTGTGTTCTGATCCACTGTGGTGTCTTAAAACCAGCTCACCAATGACCACATAAGAACTAACCGTGAAGTGTCTTCATCGATCCTTGAAGACTGGCATGCAGAAAGCATGCGTAGTGCTTGTCCCTTCCAGCTCACATTAGAGAGTATGTGAAGACTGCTTAACTGTTAAGGTTCAAGAACTGAGTAGCAAGTCTTTAGGGAAGCTTCAGCTCCTGAGAAGGCTCTGCTGTCCCTCTCAGTTTCTCCATGGGTCAGTGGATATTATTCTAAACGGAGCTGTTTCACTCATTTTTTCTTACATAATGTCTTTACGTTTTTTCTGACTACTTACAGGGTAGCCTGGAATATAGTTGACCCTTCACTGCCTGGTTGGTGTTTACAATGGAGCAGTTACCAGAATTGATCTAGTTTTGTATCAGTAAATCAAAGGAATAGGTCCAGCCAGTAGAATGGCAATTAAGCACTGCACAGAGGAAGCCAGATCCCACATAGCCAACTGGAGTTCAAGTGTCTGGCCCAGTGGCTTGAAAAAAACATGCTGGTTGCTCCTACACATGCCCAATCCTGATGGGATGGAGAATTGGAGGAAAGAGGATTGTGGTGTAACTGCTTAATATGCTCAATACACATATTAATTCTCTTGGCAAGAATCTTGCCCTTGTTTGTTCACAACAATGCCAACAGCATGCTGGGTAACATTGTGGACTCTTCCAGTTTTGCCATGGTAATATTTGTGAGGCATTCCTTTTTGAACAGTACCCGTTCCGTTGATGTCTACAATATCACCTTTCTTGTAGATTTGCATGTATGTTGCCAGAGAAACCACTCTATGTTTTCTAAAAGGCCTAGAGAACATATATTGGGTGCCTCTCCTCTTTTGTTGTATGTTCGTCATTTTGGTTAATTACTGGAAGATGGCGGTTCTGGCCAAAAGGCGGGTGTTAAATTTTGTTGGTGAGGTTTCACTTGTTTGGAGCTATGAAAGAACGAGGACTAGAGAATGTAGGGTAGAACGACAGATTATACTTTCAGTTTACATGTAAAGCATACATGTAATGTGCAAAAGGAAGACCTGGCCTTTTTGTAATGAAGCAATATTTTAATTAATATTCATTATACAACAGCCTGTGACACACCGTGAAAGAGTAAAAATTGGTTTAAAAATATACATGAGTTTAAAGACGTTTCAAAAGAGTTTTGTCAGGCCAGCTGGTGGTGTGGTGGTTAAGGCATTGTGTGCATCAAGTCCCAGACCTGGTGGTTTGAAAAACAAGCCGAGGTTGGGGCTGGCAGGTGGTGTGGTGATTAAGGGCACTGGACTCCCACATGGGCGGCCATAGTTTGAGTCCCAGACCTGGCGGCTTGCTTTCTCACTTTCTCTCTCTCTCTCTCTGTCTCTCACTCACTCACTCTGCCTTTCTATGGTCAAATTAAAAATAGATGAATAAATAAATAGAGTTATATACAAATAATTAATTTAAAAAAAAAAGAAAAGCAAAACAAGCTGGGCACACGTTCATGCGTGCCCACATCTTGACATGGGGAAGAAATGGAGGAGAAGGGATTGTGGCATAACTGTCCCCCATTGGGGGTGTTTTTCTCACTTTACCCTTCTCTCTGTCAGTCTCTGTCTATCTCTGGAGGGCTTATGTGTTTTCTGGCAAATTAAAAAAAAGTTTTGTCCATAGCTTAGGCTGAAATGACTGGAATTACACTATTACACTTGGTACCAGCAAACTGACTTGGGTTATTTAGAACAGGTGTTGTCAAAGTTTGTGTCTTCCATGAGGAAGCACAGCTTGGCCCACTGGTGTCTTTCTGGGTCCAGGCCTCTGAGTCAGTTCTTAAGCGAGTCCTCTACCTTGGAGCCTCATCGTCTTTATGCTGCACAGGACTGTGTTCTGTCGCGGTGCCTCTTTTAGATGGTGACTTCCTTAATGGTGAAACATCTAGTAATCCCCTTCCTCGTCCTGATAGGATATCAGTCTGCAGGCAGAACACCAGGAAGCTTGTCGTTGAAGGCACATGGCTTGCTTTTGTGCGTGGGAAAGCAGAGATACATTTGGTGTCAGGCTGGTAATGAACTGAGTGTCTCTGAACCTTTGGCTCTGAGAACTTGGATGTCATCCACTTCCCCTGCCAGCATTGCTGCTTCATGACATTAGGTGTATAAGAAGAAAGGGAAATAAATGCGAGCAACTGTGTGTCACAAGCCCGTGGGAAGTGGGGTCAACAGTCAACTTAGATGGAGCCATGCTTTCCTAGCCACATCAGTGCAGAAGTGCCCTGCAGTCGGCCACAGCAGGGAGGCCGAAGCATAGATCTTCATATGCCAGGTGTTTCCGTGAAAGTAAGAGGTTGGGCGTTAGGTGTAGCATGCTGTAAACAGGAGTTTGGTGACAAATTTAACTTTTTTCTGTTTTGAAAATTTGTTGAATAAAGTGCTTAATGTGCACAAATAACTTACTCATGATAAAAAGAGCCACAAGTAAGGCTCTGGCAAGAGGGCCGGATGGTTGCCATGTAACCAGGTCTGTCCTTTTCAGGCCTGTGGAGCCACTGTGAGCATCCGACAGCTGGAGGTACAGCTTGGGTCTGTATGCAAATGAGGTGGTCACTTGCACTGATGAATCTTGACTCTTCTGATCTTGGGTGTTTGTTTGCCTGCTATTTCTAGAAGTAGGCCTGCATGCGTGACCATCTACTTGCACCAGAGCCAAGTTGCTAGCTCTTTAAGTGTAAAGAAATTCTAGAGGCCATCTAGGACAGCAGTCCCAACCTTTCTAGCATCAGGGACAGGTTTCATGAAAGAAAAATTCCATGGGTTTGCTGGGGGATAGTTTCAGGTTGATCCAAGCACATTGCATTTATTGTGCACTTTATTTCTATGATTATTACATTGTAATATATAGTGAAGTAATTTTACATCTGACCATAATGTAGACTCACTGGGAGCCCTGAACTTGTTTTCCTGCAACTAGTTGGTCCATCTGGGGGCTCTTATGACAATCCAGTGCTGCCACTGATCTGACAGGAGGCAGAGCTCTGAAGGTAATGCCAGAGATGGGGAGTGGCTGTAAATACAGATGAAGCTTTGCTTGCTCACCCACTGCTCACCTCCTGCTCTGCCAAGGGGTTGGGGACCCTTGATCTAGGACACAGGATTCTCTCGTTTTTTCAAATCCAACAACTTTCCTGAACTCTTAACTGAGTGATTGAGGCCAGGCTTCAGTGTGCCTTGTTTCATATGCTAGCTTTTCTGTTTCTACTTTGGGAAGATGACCTCCTGAGGCCTGCTAAGAGGGCTTCTTTCTGTTCCTGTCACAGTCTTAGGCTGCATATTCATTTACCCGCAGTTCCCTTTTTTAGTCTATTTCCTAACAAATCAGTTCCCTCTTTGCACTATTTTTAGGGGCAGCAGGTCCCAAGCTATTCACATATAGATGACCTCCCTCCTTTAATCCTTTTCTCATAAGCTTATTTTGGGAGGACAATCTCTTGGAGGGTCTCCTGTCATTTTGGTCCTTTTGAGACCAGAAGGGATGTTTTCGAGTCATTTGTCAGTGTCTCCATGTTCGTAGACATACTTAGCTTTTCCAGACTATGTAGGTTTTAGACTTGTAGTAAAAGGAGAAATACATCTTCTGTATCCTTTCCACATCCAGAGATTGCAGCATTCAGTATTTGTATATGGAGACAGTAATTTGATGACAGTAGAATTCACTGTCAGCTGCACGTATAGGAGAGGATAAATAATACTCTGCCTTGAGTCTCAGCTTGATCCTTCTACTCCGGAGTTCTACAGCGGTGTCAGGAGGAAGCAGAGAAGTGACGAATAGATAGGGTGGGGGTGGGAAAATGCACAGTAATAGTAGGTACTCAGTGAGGGTTAATTA
Organism: Tupaia belangeri chinensis; assembly: GCF_000334495.1. Lineage (NCBI taxonomy): Eukaryota > Metazoa > Chordata > Mammalia > Scandentia > Tupaiidae > Tupaia > Tupaia belangeri. Next base: position 646,314 of record NW_006198812.1, read on the forward strand.
GGTGTCAGCCTGAGTGCTGCACATGCTTTAGCTTATTTAATCCTCAGAGTGCCTTTGAGATATGTAGAGTCTCTTGTTACCCTCCTTTTTGTGAGGCAGCTGAGGCCAGAAAGGTTAAGACACTTGCCCCAGGTAAGTGGTGGAGCTAGGGTTTGAGCACTTGCATGGAGCCACTAGGTTGCAGTACACCTGCCTCAGGTGGTTGATCCAAGACACAGTGACAGACTTGGAGATGAACTCCTGCGTTTGGCTTTTAATGATAGGTGCCTCTTAATTCAGATAAAGAGGTAGAGGAATTATTAAGGTTTTAAGAGTTTGGCCCAGCCATGGTGGCGCAGGCAGCGGGACTCTACTATGCAATGCTGGAGCCATGGGCTTGGATCCTGGTTCAACCCGAATATGTAGGCGAGCACATGTATGCCTGTGATCCTAGCTGGCTGAGAGGCTGGAGGAAGGATTGAGGTGTGGTGAGACCCTGTTAGAGAGTTTTAAAGCATTTATGGGGCCCTTGATGGAAGGGATACCTTCCATGTGCTGCGTGTGCGTCTGCGGCAGACGACAGATCCCTAAATCCGTGTACCTTTCCTGCTTAAGAAAGGGGGCACCTGATTTTTCTTAGCAGTCGAACGAGTGACGTATCACATAATCACATAACGTAAATTTGATTGACCTTCTATAGGATTTAGCTCTCAATTGCTGTGCTGGCTGGACTATACCATTCTACCTTTGATTTTATCCTTTCTAATCGAACAGTGAATTGCTAGGTAGAGTCCTGATTGAATTTATTAGCACAAGCAGCTGCTGTGTTGGGTACACTCCACAAACGGTGGCTTTTGAGATAGTGTGGACTTTCCCAGTGCTTAAGGCTATAGTCTACATGAGGGGTCTTCCCCTCTACCCCCTTTAGAGATATTTCAAAATTAACTGTTACTTTGCCAGTAGGTTCAACAATTGTGGTGCAGTTATATGTCTGGGGTTATGCTAGACATGGGGCATGAGGAAATACAAAGCTAGTCCCTGCCCTCAAGGAGCTTGTCTCATAGGAAAAACAGATACACAGACACCTTAATGGCACAGAGATTGTAATTTGTGTGTATGATGTGGCCTTAATGCAGGACTTTGTAATGGAGTAAATGACCAGAGCAAGCATGAGCAAATGTGTCGCATCTTTCTATCTGTTATTTATTTTTTTTCTAGTCTTTCATATGATTTTATTTTCTCCTTTCAACCATGATAATATGATATCCAAATTTTGTCTTAACTGGTGGGTTTGTAAACACAGGCTTATCCATCCCACTGATAGGCAAGGCAAATGCTGCTTCTTGAAGTGAAGAGGGACCCACCATGGACCCTCTGGTCATCCAACCCAAAGTACCCTTTGCCTGGCTTTATCTTCACTGTATTGTGTGGCCACTTCATCGAATCTCATTCCAGACTTTAATTTGCCGTGTTTTTCACATAGAATGTGTCTGACCTTTATTGCATTGCCACCACCTTTGGGACTCTGAGCTTTCTTATCAGCACAATCACTCCCAGATGCTGCTCCCCTGTTACCCCCTTTTCTGGAGCCACTTTCTCCTTTGGGTGGCATCTTTAAGATTTACCGATGAACATTCCTCTACCTGTGCTTCGTGAACCTGCTCGGTTAATGTGGGCTTAATTTGAAGTCTACCAGGGTCCTGGACTTTAACCAAACAGCCATTGCAGGAATGAACATTTAAATGAGTTAGTTTTTACAAAGCATTACAGTTTTCTTCTTTCATGATTTCATCCCATCCTTAGTCAATGACGTTGATATTCTCAAGCCATTTCTAAGCGTTGTTTAGGAATGGCTTAGGAATCTTGCCATATTTATTGCTAACTCTTGCTTCGTGAATCTCACTAGTGACTCTGTTTCTTTGGGTGCCTTTGAAGTTGAGTGGTGAGAAGTGGGGATAGGTGCGGAAGGCAACTATTCTTAAAACTGTGAAGGGATTTTGGTGAAAACTCAGATAAGGCTGTCACTTTGCCGCTTATCTCAGGCAGTTTTGTGCCAAGCTAAAGGGAGAAGTGCTGATGGAATTACTTTAAAACACAGTTACTTTTTATTTGTTTTCCTTGGAGGTGCAGTTTAAAGTAATTTGGTTGTGCCACTGATATTTTGCTGATTATCTACAGGGCTTACCTCCCTTCATCTGCTTTCTCCCAGGCATTGGCACCCGTACGCAGGTGGTTGTCTGCAGGGATAACTCTTGCCTTCCTGGACTTACCAATGTTTCTGGACTTAATGCATTCGATGCATCTGTATTTTGTTTCTAAATCCTAGTTTTGTGGTGGTTTCCTGCTCTAGCTCAGATTCAAATACTTGTAAGTAGTGGCCAGTGTTAACTGGAGACCATGGGTGGTAAGACATCAAATGTGTCTCCCTTTCAGAGAGGTGGTAGGTTCTTTTTGTCAGAATTTGGGCAGTAATCCCTCTCTCTGTTTTACGTACCAGAAACCTAATATCATCAGTATTGATCTTCATTAGTAGCGTATATGAACAGATCTGAGCTATTAGATGTTAAAACTGTTTTGCACCATGGGTGTTGACATTGGTCAGTGAGGGTGAGCGCAACCACTTGTGCCAAAATAGAAAGAGAGGATCCAAATCTTTCAGGGAGCAAAATTAAATAGCACTTTAATGAGCTTGGCCAGGCAGTGAGGTGAGGGGAGGAGTTCACAGGTCTGGGGAGTGGAGTTTCTCACTGGCGTCTCAAACCTGATTCATCCAGGTGCCAGGAGAGCTTTAGAACTTGCAGGGAATGCTCCTCCTTTTTCTGATAAGGCCTTAGACCAATTTTATTTGATGGCTCGCTTTCTGGTTTATCAGCAGCGACCTCTTCCTCCTCCCCTAAATGACAGACCACCGTCTGGCAGTGCATGCTTTCTGGGGTGGGTGCTTCTCCCCATGGGTGGTCACAGCCATAGAGGGGTGATTGCTGTATGCTCCAGGTGAGTTGGCCTTGGCTCACCCTGCTTTAGAATGCTCTCAAGGTGTGTGGCCAGAAAGTGGATTTTGAATGAAAAGAAGGAAGGCACTGGGTGGACGCAGAGCATGGGCCATTTGAACCAAGGGTGCTGTCTGAGAGAATCCGACATGGTTTGCTTGGCGATGGAGGGAACACAAGTTTTGCCTCTCCCTCTGACATTTGGCCTTGGGATGAACTGAGCCATTTTTATATTTAATCTATTTTTCATTGGGTCCAGTATAAGGCAAGAATTTCTATTACTTTTGTTCTTAGTTTTAGTTAGCCATGCCAAGCTGGGTTTTACGTCAACCTAGGTATGTAACATCAGTGGCGGACTTTTCCTCTTTATTTCCTGTCACTGTCACCAGAAGCCACTTTAATATTGTCTTTCTTAGGAGTCCTCCAGATTTGGTTAGGAACGTCCCTTCCTCTTACCGTCCCTTCTCATTTTGTGCCTTTATAGCAATTGGCATGTCTGCCTGGCAAGTCATCCCCCCGACAGAAAGCGTCATGAAGGTAAGGCTACGTCCATCAGCAGCCTCCGCTCCCAGCCCAGGGCTTGGCACACAGCAGATGCTCAGCTAGTGTTTGCTGACCAGCTGGCATGAAGTGTTTCCAGCTCAAGTCGGGATTTGGGTTAATGGAATTCAGGTTCCCAGCTGAAGTCGGGATTCAGAAGTAGAATAGAATCATCCTGAGAATTCGACAAAATGGTGATAAGTATCAGTTTATGCACTTACCAGTCTGCATTTGAGACTTCTGAATGACTTTGTTGTGCCCTTTGCAGGGTTCATATGTTTATCTTATTTCCTTTCACGTGCGTTCTCTACTTTGACCCTCAGAGTCGTTCTCTGAGGCAGGTAGATCACGGTTTCCCTTTCAGTTGGGAAAGAGACGCACCTGCACAGCTCGTAACTCGGGGGCTTAGCTGGGACTTGGTGCAGGTCTCCTTACTCCAGATCCAGTGTGTCCTATGCTGCCCTTCTGTACTTGTTAAGCTGCTACCATGTACCAGTCCTTAGCATTAGTTATTCTATTTTATCTCTCACAGTCTTGTTGAGGTAGATATTATTATTCTCCTTTTACACATAGGGAAATACAGGCTTGAGAGAGTAAGACTTCTAGGACTGTACAAAGAAGAGTCTGGGTTCAAGCCAGTTCCTGTGCTGTGGGGTACAGCTGCTGCCTGCAGACAGGGCTGACTGAAACCTTTTTGTGTCTTGGGTAGGAAATGGGGAAGAATGTGTGTCACCTTCGGAATTCTGCTTAATATCCAAGTATACGTTCATCCCTGTGTTCATGATTGTTTCACACATTCTGTACTTAGCAAGGGTCTACAATTGCCAGGGCTGTGCTTGGGATCCAAAGATGAATAAGGTTACTACATAGAGAACTATGACAACTTGGTGTGTTTTAAGTGCTCTGGAACCGGCAGGTGGCATCATGGTTAAGGTGGCTGGACTCCCACATTGCCGATCATGGTTTGAGTCCTGGCCTCGATAGCTTGAAACTCATGCTGGGTAGGGACCAGCAGTTAGCATAATGGCTATGTTGCTGGACTCCCACATAGTCGACTGCGGTTCACGTCCCGGACCTGGTGGCTTAAAACTCACGCTGGGCGCGTGTGCGTACGTGCCCAAGATCCCGAGAGGAGAATGCAGAAGGGATTGCAGTGTGACTGTTCCTCTTGGGGGGGTGATTTTTCACTTTCTGTCTCTCTGGTGAGTATGTGCACTATGGCAAAAATCTCTCAAATAAATAACCCAAAAAGCTTTATGTCAGGTGCTATAGGAATGGAGAACAGAGGAGACGGCGCCGTGCATCGCCCCACCTATTCATGGTACACGGACAGAACAAAAGCAGGTGGAGGAACACTGACAGCTTTTTACATCTATGGGCTTTTACAGAAAGCAGGAATTACTTTCCTTATGTAAGGTCAGTGTTTCTGCCATGTCTGCTCCCTCCATACTCCTCTGGAGACTAAGCGTGTCTCATTGCCTCTCAGAGTCATTTCTGAAACTCAGACTAGAGACCACAGCAGTTTTTTTCTCCTTTCCTTTTCATCAGCGTCCTATGCCTCTCAAAGACACTAAAAGAATGTCCCTTCTTCCTCACGAAGGGTAATAACACCTTGGGCCTGTCTACACCAGGGGCTTAGCATGCCTTCACACTTCCCCCAGCATACTGAGGAAGAGGGAAGGGCATATTGTCAGTGCCTCTTCAGGGGACCAGGGTGGGGCATAGATATTGGCTGTGCCAACCCTATGAAGGGCCTTCTCTTGGCTGAGACCCTTGTCTAACCCAGATTGGTAATAGAAGTTCTCAGGTAACCTTGCTGACTTACATCTTACTGTGCCCAGAAATTGCTTCTTTAATATCTGAGGATGGAAACATTTCCACTGAATATTTTTTTCCTTTTTTGTCCTAGTTTTTGCTATAGGGCTCACACATTTGCCAGAGAGAGAAGTGAGACAGCAAGAAAGTGAGAAATCACCCCCAAAGGGATATGCCCATACCACAATCCCTTTTCCCCATTATCTTCTCAGGATTTTGGGCACTCACACAACACACACTGGTATGATTTTCAAGCTGCCAGTCTGGGACTTGAACTGCATGGTTGGCTATGTTGGATCCAACACCTTAACATCCACTTCATCTATAGGTCCATATTTTTCAACCCTCGCTATAAGTAAGCTGTCTGCTTCACTTGGTCATGGTCAAGGATATGGGTAAGTCCTTATTTATTTATTTGTTTATTTATACACACACACATATAAATAAGTAAATATATATGTATATATATTTATTTTTTTTTTTTATTAAGAGAGATTTTTGCTATAGGGCACATACACTCACCGGAGAGACAGAGAGACAGAAAGCAAGAAATCATCCCCTCCCCCAAAGGGGTGATGACCATCCACAATCCCTTCTCCTCCATTCTCCTCCTGATATCTTGGGCATGTACACACATGGGCCCAGCATGAGTTTTGTGCCGCCAGATCTGGGACTTGAACCATGGTCAACTACATGGGAGTCTAGTGATGTAATGATCATGCCATCTGCTGGTCTTGCTATTTCCTCCTTATAACTATTGTTTTGGAGAAGCACCATTTTGCTTTATATCTTAGCACAGGGTGCGTGAATACATGTGTTTTTAATCTATTAATCAATTTACAGTTAAAGCAGTGCTTGCTTAGGGAGATGCAGAGGTTTTATGAAATGATGTTCTGTTGGTAGCTATTGATTTCCCAAACTACTTGATTGAACTATAGCATCAGATGTGTTGCCAGAAGGCTGTATCACTCTGATATACTTCTCTGTTTTTGTGAGAGGATGAAGGCACAGGGTTCTGGAAGAATTTGTTTATACATTTTTGTTTTCCCAGATGGCATTTCTGGCCAAGGTCCTGCAGGGTTGCATTCTGCCACCCCTCCTGCTCTGTGTGTGAAAGGCTGGGGAGGGGTGTGCAAATGGCAGTGGGGGACACATCTGGCAGGGGAAGCCAGACTCTAGGTAGTATTTGTCTTTTTCTCTGTCCTCTGCAGTCTGAATTTTAGGATTCAGAACGGTTGCATGTTCACACTGAAGCTCTGTTATACATTAGCAGAAGCGCTGGGGCTTTGGAGGAGCTTATTAGTGGTGTTTGGAGTCATGGAGCTCGTGGAGATTCTGAGGGAGACCTCTTGGTGTTGGTGGCTTTCCCATTGGTAGAAGAGTGTCTCATCTTTGTCTTCTCTGATATAGATTTTGCTCCTTAGGGTCCAAAAAAAGAATTAAAAAAATGACATGTACTTGGCATGCTGTGGCTTGTATTGAGGAAAAGTAACCCAAATTTGAACATTCAACCCTCATTTCTAGTATTTGGTAATGGCTTCTCCTATCTCTTTTTTGTGCAGCTGTAAAATTATAAAATGTTTGCTCTTAAGTTTGGAAGGCTATGACTCACAATGCCAGGGGAATAACTTTTACATTCATGGAACTCGTCCTCCCAGGCATAAAAGTTGCTTTTGTGTTTTTCATAGGCAGCCTCAGTGGCCTTTCGTGTTGGGAGTGTAAAGCTTTGGAGCAGCAGCATGGAGCATAGTAGGAAGAACCAGGAATTAGGACTCCTGGTTCCAGCTCCAGGCTGACTGCTAACTGGCTGTGTGTTCCCAAGGAAGTCGTCACTTCTGTCTACAATGGGGTGTTCTTTTTGACAGAAGAATCAGGCTTTTAATCTCTAATGTCTTGTTAGCTTTGAATTCTGAGATATCTATTCCCCATGTACATATTCACCACCATCATTTTTGTGGGACTTATTTTGAATTATTGACCCTATTTATTCTTAATCTCAGAGCTCTTCTCATTATTCCACTTTTTTTACCTCTTTACCCATCCCACACCCACCTGGCTATTAAAGAACACAGTGAATTGACATGGATATATTATTGAGTAAAGGAATCTACTTGCAGAAAAGGATGCATGGTATCAATTTCTGCAATAATAAAGAAAATGATAGTAATATTAGTACAAGTGCACATCTTTTTATTATTATTTTTTAATTGCTATTGAGTGTGCTCACCATAGGTAGATAGATAGGTAGATAGGCAGACACACACAGAAAGAAGCAACCCCCAATGGGGCATGGTAATACTGCGGTCTCTTCCTTTTCATTTCTTCATCCTGTCAGGATTTTGGGCATTATGCACACTTGCCTGGCATGTTTTTCAAATTATCAGGGCTGGGATTTGAACTATGGTCAGCCATATGGCATCTGGCTCCCTATACTCAGGGCTTACCTGCCAAGCTAGAGGGCCTGTCCAGGTACATATGCTTTTTATTTTTATCTGTGCTTTTTAAAATTGGGACCAGCTGTGTTTCAGAATTCAGGATATTTTTTTTCAGTTTTATGTTGGTCCATGTATTGAATACATTCACCATTAAATAACCCCTCCAGTGGGGACTGGGGTGGCATATCACTGCTTCTGCAGTGAAATATGTATATTCAGACTAAGTGGCATAAATAAAGATTACAAGTTACCTTATAAAAGTTCAAGACCAGCAGATGGTGTAATGGTTACATCATGGGACTCCCACATAGTCAATTGCAATTCAAGTCCCAGACCTGGTGGCTTAAAACTCATGCTGAGTGAGTGTGCGTGCGTGCCCAAAATCGCAAGAGGAGAATGGAGGAGAAGGGATTGTGGTGTGGCCATCCTCATGGGGGATGATTTCTCACTTTCTATCTCTCTCTATCACTCTCTGTCTGTCTGCCAAGCACTCATGCCCTATAGCAAAAATCTCTCTAAAATTAAAAAAAAAATAAAGTTCAGGTCAGATTCTGACAACAAACGTTACAAATTTTGCTTGATTTTTGGGACTTTTTGAATATTAGAATATGGATAAGAGGTTGTGGATATGAATAGCCAAAGGGAAAAAAAAACCTCGAAAGTTGAGATGTACAGACCATAGCAAAGATTTTTTTTTTTTTTTTGGGTGGAAGGAGTGATTGGATAATGAGGGGAGGCTTTCATTTTCTAAATTTTATGTGTGTGTGTTTATGTGTGTGTGTGTGTATATTTAATGAGCATGTATAATTTTATAATCAGAAAAAAAACACTAAGATATGCATGTAAAATAGTTGCAACACATTTAACAAATCTATAGCACTGTTTTTTTTTTTTTTTTGGAGAGATTTTCACTGTAGGGCGCGTGCGCTCGCCAGACAGACAGAGAGAGACACAGAGACAGAAAGCGAGAAATCACTCCCCAGGGGGGATGGTCACACCGCAATCCCTTCTCCTCCATTCTCCTCTCGGGATCTTGGGCACGCACGCACACGCGCCCGGCGTGAGTTTTAAGCCACCGGGCCCGGGACACGAACCACGGTCGACTACGTGGGAGTCCAGCGACATAGCCATTACGCTAACTGCTGGTTCCCAGCAATGCTTTGTGTTAGGACATTGAGACTTTTTTTTCTTAGTTTTTAAAATTTTTCTAATGTGATTATATTTCACATATACACAGTATTTTTTCTATGTGATAGTATTAGGGAAAAAACTAATATGTGTCTGTTAACTAATGTTTGATTTGTTCCCGTTGTTACCCTCAATATCTACCATATTATACCTGGCATATACTGGGCGCTCAAATATCTCTCTAATGAGTAAACATCAGTGGAGAAAAGTAAGTCTTGGAGTATCATTTGGGAAATCAGGAGCTGCTGCTTCTGTATACGGCACATTTTACTGACCTATTCAATGGCATGAGTCACTTGGAAGAAGCAAATGATGACAGCCAAAACATAATTACTGGGAGATCACTTTATGAAAAGTAAGTCCATGCAGCGATGTAAGATGTTACTGAAGTAGCACTGCAGCTCTTAAGGGGCCTGGAATGAATTGAATTAGTCTGAATGGGCTTTATCTAAAAATTGTCTGGAATAATTCCTTCACAATTTGCAATTTTATGTGTGGAATATAAATGGGATGATTTAGAGTTATTGTTTAATTTTGTCAGTCAATACGTATAGACCTACATTAGTCTTCATTTTCACTCTTCAGAATTTCCTTTTTTTAAAAGAATTATTTATTCAATTTTATTTATTCATTCATTTATTTTAATCTGTCCAGAGACAGAGAGAGAGAGAAGAGGGAAAGTGGGAAAGAAACCACCAGATCTGGTACTCGAACCACTATTAGCCATGCGGGAATGTCCAGCGCCTCAACCACCTCGCTACCTGCTGGTCCTCACACACTCTTCTATATTTCTAATCATAATACATTATTTACCTTCCCCACTTAATTGAATAATTATAGTTTTCCATGTTGCTGTATCATAGCTGTGTAAATATTTCAGATACTGGTTTATATAATTTGCTATCTTCCTGTTGCTGTTTCTGTGTGTTTTTTTTTTTTTTTTTTTGCATGTGTGTGTGTATGTTATAAGTAAGACCTCTCTATGTGTAGCTTTTCCTTTTTCTTTCTTTTTCTCTGTATTTTGGGATTGTTTTCTTAAAAGAGATTTTCTGAGTGCATTAGGAACCTAAAGTCTATTCCATCAGCATTTATTGAGCACTTAACTTTATGCAAGACTCTGGAAATACCAAGATGAATTTTAGGACCTATGCACAAGCTTTGTCATTTTCCTGGAACTCTTTCTTCCCTCTCTTTAATCTGTCTAATTCTCCATTTAAGCTCCACATCACTAGTAGGCTTCTATGTGTTTCCCAAAGCAGTTTAGGTTTTTCTGTGCTTTTCCTTGTTCTTAGTCACAGTTGTAAATGTAGAGTTATCCCAAGATTACTTACTTCATTTTATCTTCTTCATTAGACTGTAAACTGAGGATAAGTCCTCTGACTTGTACTTGTTCTCCTCTGTACCCTCAATACCTAGCACATTATGCCTGGCATATAGTAGGCACTCAAATATCTCTTCAATAAATGAGTACTTGCATAATGAAATTAAATGAAATGTTTGAAGATGACTCCTGATTTGAGAAACTTAAATTATAAGTCAACAGTGGATCAGATAGTTAATTTCGATGATGTATAAATGTTTTCTAGAAAATAGAAAGCAAACTTTTTTCTAACTAATCTCTTTTCTCTCTTTGCAATGAAGTCCCTGGAGAAGTACTGAATTCCAACATGTCATTGAGTGTCTTAGAACCTTACTTTTACCCATAATCTGTGTTATAAGTGGACTCATCTTAACTTTTCTGCTAAAGTTTTTGCTTTTCTTTGCAAATCTTATTTTATGTCATTGTATTGGATATCATTAACACTCATCTTTTTAAAATTTTTCCGACATGTTGATTTTGTTTTTCTCTTATTATTGATAAGACCCTGCTTATTCAGCACCTCTTTTTGTTGGTCTTTCCTGATAGCCATACTTGTTTTTGTCCATATAATCTTTGAGAAATTGTTAGCTACTTGAGGGGAGGGATGATGTGATTTCCAATAGTGCTTCATGCAGATTCACGTGAAAGAAGGCTGGTAAAATGGCCTTGGTAGAAGACTTTAGAAAATCCATTTTTCTTATGTATGTTTTACTGTGCCCCTTGGATGAAGTGAAGAATTTTTTTTTTTTAAAGAGTCATCATCAAATAAACATGCAAGTGATTTGACCAGAATTTATCTTCTTACCTTTGTACTAAAAATACACAGTAAATAATTTTAAAGGTAGATTTTGTAGTCTCACATTCAAGATTAAAATCTCTTGACTACTATGACTTGACTTACTGGTTTCTTCATATGTGGCTTCTGAATTTATTTATTATAATTTTACCACTCAGGGCTAATATTGTCAGCATTGCTATGTTGTGATTTGTTTTTTTTGCCACTTCTACATTTTAACCAATCTGGAATTTGAAAGATCTCCCTCCAAGCACCTGAAATCCATTCTGAATTTTGAGGTGTCACTTGCAGGAATGGCAACCTCAGGCCCATAGAATCAAATGAAGTCTCCTTTAATCATAGACCTTCTTATACGTGAGAGAACCTGGCAAGTGACTCACCAAGGGTGGAAGCCAGGGAAACAGCCTGTTGAGGAGGGTAGTCTTCCTGGTAAGGCATGCCACCCTTTTGAAGCACCCAGAGAACCTGAAGAGCAGGAACTGCCAGCCTGACCCTGAGCGCTTGGCATTCTTTCATGGAAAGACGACAGCTCATACAGGGTGAAAGAGGAAGTGGGAGGGCAACTGGGGGAGGCATGGGACAGGAGAATGACCTTACATTTCCATTGTTTTGTCGGCTGCCTGGTCTGGTACAGGGGGTGGTTTGAGGCTGGGGAGGAACTGGACTCATGTACTTTTATTGTTGCTGTGAAGAGTGAATGCCCTGTGCTATTTTGTCAAGGGAGGGGCACTCGTGCCCATTTTATCCCTGCCTTGCTTCATGAACCACATTGTTTCTAATCTCTGACATTCCCCTCATGCTTAGCCCTGGGTTCTACTGAGTATAATTCTAGTTCATTTGAAGAACTGGGGTTTTCCTATGCCAAATTTCTGTGAAATCTGAAAGCCAACAGACTGAAGTCTTTTTTTTTTTCAGGCTATTTCTGATCTTCAGGGATTTAACTGTAGCAGTAGTAGTATTCTGATAATTTATTGAGTCTTCCCTTGGGAGATCTTTGAGGGAAAAGTGTTATTAGTTCTTTGTTACTATGGCTAGAACCCTCTCCAGACTAGAATGAAGACTTCAGTTAGACACCCCATAGTGAGAAGACTTACTAGAAAATCAAGAGTCATCTGAACATAGGTCATAACCCTCATTCTGTGGCGTGTCTACCACCGGCGACCAGCAGTCCCCCGAGCCCAAGTCAACCAGGATCGCTTTCTCCACACGGTGCCTGGGCTGCCAGGCTGTATTGGACAGGTAGGAGTGCTGCCCATTTCCCTGCTATTCTGTCGGACTCCATACAGTCATTCAATTACCCCATGCAGTTATTTTGTCCTTAAGGCCTTCCCCTACCCCCAGCTCGACAGATGACTTTGCAACTGACTTCAGCAACAAACCTGAGGCTTCCTAGAATGATTGCCACTGGATTTCCTGTCAGATGCCTGCTAACTCATGTGTGGGCACAGTTATCATCATCGTTTTTCTCCAGGTGTATCCCATCTGCTCCCGCTTCCTCCTAGGCCCTGCTCTGTCAGTCATTGTCCCTTCTCTTCCTTATTTTCAACCTTTGTTTCTTTACCATCTCTTTCTCCTTGGCCGTGAAATGTTCTCAGTGCTTCTCATCTTTGCATTTCTCATACTTCCTAAGGACCTTCCTGTTTGTCAGATCCGATGGATGAACTGTCGTCCTTATCCTTCTGGAACTCCTTTTTGCCTTTGACACGGCCTAGCCACTCTTCTCTCTTGAAGAATCTGTGGCTTCTATGACAGTTCGTGCTTTGGTTTCCTTGCTGTCTTATATCTCCTTGGTGGGCTTCTCTTCCTTTGCCAGTTCATTATTTTGAGGTTTAGTTCTGGGAAGATTGCTCTTCTCTTCTCATATTCTCTGACTTTAAGACTTCATCTGCTCATTGGGTTTCCATCACTGTCTAGATGCCAATGAGCCTTTTGTCTGTTGCACTACAGCCTGGTGTCTGGTCATCTGTTGGTTGTAATGTGTTATCTGAAAGGCCCCTTAAATTCTCCAGGGACCAAATGCACCAGGATTTTCTTCAAAACTCCCTTTCTCCTGTATTTAACAGTCCTTAAAATTTGTGCATTGGAATCAGACCTAGATTAGGATTGTGGCACTAACACTTCCTAGGTTAGATCTTGGACAAGTCACTTAATCACCAAGCCTCAGTGTCTTCCTTTGTAAGATGTGGGTAAAAAAATAGTACTTGTCTCAAAAGGTTCTTATGAGATAGGCCATAATGTGCTGTACCGTGTCTGGCTCAGAACGAGCGTGGAGTAAACATCAGCTGCTACTAGGGGTGTTCTCTTTGAGTTACCCTCATCCACTGAGTCATGCAAGCCAGGAATCTGGGAGTCATCTTTAATGCCTGTTTCCTTTAGCTCCTAGATCCAGCTAGTCACCCCGTGTGGCTGATTTCTAACTACTGTTCATTTCCTACTTCTGGAAATTTGTGAGTTTCCCTTCTCTTGATTCCCATTACCACTCCCTATGTGTTGGCCCTCATTGTTGCTTTTGAGGATGAAGCCAGTCTCCTTCCTTCTGTTTGTTCCTGCAAATCTACACCCCCTCCACTCCCTAGTATGCTGTCAGATGGCCTGAAGTAAGTGTCTAACAGGGTCTCTGCCCTGTAACAAGCGTCTGGCAACTCCCCTCTATATGCACATCAAAGACCGAGCTCCTTAACATGGTCTTCCTGGCTCCTTTTCTCACCACTCCCTGACTCTGTAGGTGAGCAACACTGTCTTGCCATGTTTCCTGTGCCTGCCATGCTCTTTAGGCTGTGTCTCACCTTCATTAGCCATGCTGCTTGGAATGCCCACTTCCCTGCTTTTGCCTTACTAACTCCTTCCCTCCTCCAGGAGGTCACCTCCTCCAGGAAGCCTTCCCTGACAGTCTTAGGACAGGTTAGGTAACCTCCCATGGACTCCTGCTACTTCCTGTGCTCCTCATGCTCTTACCACGTTAGATATTAATCTATTTGTGTCTTTCCTCCTAACTTAAGTCCTGAAGGGCAGAAACTGTGTGTCATTCAATTTCATGTTTTTGTGCCTAGCTTGATGTTTGTCACATTGTAGATGCTCATGAAATGTTTGTTAACTGAATGACTAAATTCAGAAACAAGCACACCTCTAGACTACCTTGTTTCTTGTTTCTGTGAACCACATGTTCTGGAGCAGGGAAGAGCACCCGCCTTTTCACGCTGTGGCCAGAGCAGCCACGCTATCCCTTCCACTGAGTCTCTAGTCCTAGATCCCAGAGTGAGACTATCTGTTTTAGAGTATCAGAGTGTGCCTGAAAATTATTTCTGTGAAGAATATATAGACCAGCTCTGTGGTGCAGCATTAATGTACTGCTCAAGAGAAGCTAGATCTCATGTGGCAACTGTGGTTCGAATCCCTGGCCTAGTCAGCCTCAAAAACACTGGACATGAGCTCAGATGCCCAAGATCCAACAGGCTAGAGGGCTGGAGGAAGGGCATCGTGGTGTGACCAAGACCATGTGGAGGGTGCTCTCCTCTCTCTCTCTCTAAGTCCCGTGTGTGTACATGTGCTCTATCATGAATAAAGAGAAAAAGAATAACATATTTATCTTGTAGGCTTAATTTATATATATACACACACACACAGAGTACTTTAATATTTTAAAGCCTATGGTAGTGTTAATTCTTTCTATTTGCATAAGAGCTTCCCCATGGGTGATACTGCAGAGGACATTTTTCTGAGTGGTGTTGCACCATGGTTGAACTACTTTCCATTGATACGGAGATAGGGAACATGTATACTCTGAGCCAGAACTTCTTTGAGATGTAAAGCAGACTGACCTACTTTAAAGGCTGCCTGAGCCATAATTTTACAATTTAGAAACATGATGGCTAAATACTGAAAGGCGTAAAACAATTTAGAACCGCGTTGCCCAATGTAGTGGCCACTAGGCCTTGTGTGACTACTTAAGTTGAAACTGAATTAAAATGAAATAGCTCAGTCATATTAGCTCCATCTCCAGTTCTCAATAGCCACATGTGGCTAGTGGCTACCATTCTAAATACCTGATCCAGGACATTTCCATCAGTGCAGAATGTTCTATCAGACAGTGCTGTTTTCAGACGTCAGAGTCTTGATGGATAATATCGAAGCTGCCTCAACACAGGGGTGTTGCAGAACTATGAAATAAGAATTCATACTAGGAACAGCATATACAACTACCAGTTGAATATCCATTATCTAGAAATGCTTGGGACCAGAAATGTTTCAGATTTTTTTTTTCATTTTGGAATATTTGCATCTTTAGAATGAGAGATCTTGAAAATGGGACCCAAGTGTGACCTCATGGTTCTATTATGTGTCATATACACCTTATACACATAGGGTGAAGGTAATTTTAGACACTATATTGCAGGTGAGGTGTAGAATTTTCCACTGCAGTATCATGTTGGTACTGAAAAAGTTTTGGGTTCTCAAGCATTATAGATTATGGATTTTCAGATTAAGAATGTTCAACCTGTCATCATTTTATGTAGTGTCTATGAGATTGTATCACCTTACCATTTGAGCATGTCTATATCTTTAGGGACAACAACATTAAAACAGTATACTTATGCTGGGGAAATTTATTTTACAAGCGGTAATGATATACAGTGATTAAATATATAAAATAAATTAGAAAATATAATAAAATAGAAAAAAGAATCCAAATAATGTTATGTCATTTGTCTGGAAATGTTTTTTTACACAATTCAAAGGAAAAAAGGGATAAATGTGGGTTGAATAAATGGAATGATTATAAGTGAAATTCTCTGCTTCACATCATTAAGCTCAAAGAGGCCAGCCTGTATTCTGTAGCTATTGATAAATATTTGCATTTCTTAAACCTATATGTGTTTTCTTTGGATGAAAGGGAAATAAATACTTTGTATCATTAGGTAATATTAAGACATTGTAATATTAAAAAAGAGAGAAAAGCAAGATCTTCTATTATCTTTTATTTTCTTCTCTAGTTGCCTTATCTACTTGATTTTTCAATGACCTGAGGAAATTGAAGTAAGTGTAGGTTTAATTCAACTAGAACCCTGCTAAGAAATTCCAGCTATCTTTTTTTTTTTTTAATTTTAACATAGGGCATTCACTGGAGAGAGACAGAGAGACAGAGGGAGAGAAAGTGAGAAATTACTCCCCAAGCAGGAAGACCATACTGCAATCTCTTGTCCTCCATTCTCCTCTCAGGATTTTGGGCATGCACGTACATGCGCCTGGTGTGATTTTCAAGCCACGGGATCTGAGACTCGAACCTCAGCCAGGTGAGAGTTCATTCAGCACCATAACCATTGTGTCACCTGGTGGCCCTAAAACTCTAGCTATCTTTTAATATCACAGAACTCACTAGAGTCTTTCATTGTGGAGCAGCCAAGTTTTACCTGAATACCTTGGATACCAGTCCCTTAGAGGATGGGAGGGATTGGAATGATTGTTCAGAAAAAATAAGCCTGATGAACCTGTGCAGTTCATCTCACAGACACAGGTAGATTTACCTATGATAGCTATGCATGAAAACGTGTCTGTGAGTCATTCACTGATTACCAGAAGACCCTAGGTTATTCCTACCTGGATGGCTTCTAAAACCCAGTTCCGAAGCTGCAGCAGGCGGGGATTGTTCTTGGATTATGGAGTTGCTTGAGTTCTTATCAGTGGGATCTTCCCCCAGTCTGTTGAGAACAGTGCTTGGGTAGGTTCTTAGGTTTTCACTTTTTGTGAGGGGAAGAATGTGAGCTTGAGGATGGAGGGGTTCGAGTATCCACTTCCTTCCTATTTCTCTTTCTTCCCTTGGGTGCCTTATTGTTTTATTTTATTTTTTTCTGGTTTACATATAGTCTATATACATCTTTGTGTGGTATTTTTATTTTTTAATTATTTTTTTTTCTGGGTCAGAGGATGCACTTGCAAGAGAGAGACAGAGAGACAGCAAGAGGGAGAAAACACCACCCAATGAAATGTGGTCATGCCATATCCCTTCTCCATTTTTCTATCCTGTGAGGATTTGGGGCATGCACACACACGCGCTCGACATGTTTCTCAAGCTCTTAGGGGTGGGATTTCAAATGCAGTCAGCGATCTGCGTTCTGACTTCCTGAACCACTAGGTTATGCAGCCCGCCTTATAGTATGGTGTTTTAAAGCATTCATACAGTGTGTAGGAATCAAATAAAGGCTATACACCTATCAAATGGGCACAGTATCATGTAATGTTCAATTTTGAGGAAAATGAATATGCCCCATTATTTACTAATGGAATGGAGAACCTGTGAATTGGAGTACAGTCTGGACAAGTTTGAGAGAGTGAAGAACAAAGGGTGTTTATCCAATATAATAATCACAGTTGCTGTTACCGTGTAGGCAAAATGGATTTAACCAATATTATAAGTTTATTTCACCAGTGAACCCTTTTATTTACCAGTGAAACATTAGAATTTCAGAGAGCTAATTATCTGTGAACTTTATTCATGGTCTTTATAAAACTTTCACCTTCATATTCTTTGGTTATAATGAGGCTCATTTTATACCCTTTATGTCCTCTTTTTAGGAGAGGCAGTGTTGCCTTAGTGTTATGAATTTCAGCTTAGGAGCAGATACCCTATGGAAACCTATGCTCAATGGTTGGACGAGTTTTTTAAATTTCGGAACCTTAATTTTATAACCTGTACAGTGGGAATAATCATGCTTGATTCACAGGCAAGTGGACAGTTTCCATGTGTGGAATAAAAAACAAGGCAAACTCCTTTTCAGAAGACCTTCAAAAATGAATAAACATGCCATGTTCCTTGATAACCTTTAGGACTACATTTGGCAATATGTTTAAGTTTTACTGTATATCTTAGTGTTCACAAAACTGTGAGGAAGAAGGACTCTTGGTGATATTGGCCACACAGTCTAAGAATCTGTACTGTTAGGGAACTAATGATCAGAAAATAAAATTGATAGGCTGGAACCATAG
>NW_006198812.1:664418-695722 GCF_000334495.1 Tupaia belangeri chinensis
GGGAAAGCCAGATTCCACACAGCTGACCAGGGTTCAAGTCTCAGCCCCAGCAACTTAAAAACCATGCAAAGTATATGTGTCCCCAGGATCCTGCTAAAATGGAAGAGTGCAGGAAAGGGGATTGTGGTGTGACTAGACCCATTGGGTGGCTCTCTCTCTCTCTCTCTTTCTTGTATGTATGATCTTCTGGCATTAAAAAACAATTGGATCTGGGACCAGCAGAGAGCATAATGGTTTTGTCTCTGGACTTCTATGTAGTCAACTGCTATTCAAGCTCTGGACCCAGCAGCTTAAAACTCATGCCAGGCATGTATGTGTGCATGCCTAAAATCCCAAGAGGAGAATGAAGGAGAAGGGATTACAGCATGGCCATCCCCCCTGGGGAGGTGATTTCTCACTTTCTGTCTTTCAGTCTCTCTGTCTCTCCAGTGAGCACATGTGCCCTATAGCAAAAATCTCTCTTAAAAAGAAATTGAATCTGATCAAAAGAATCTGTTTTAATACAAAATTCCTTTTTAACACAAATTGCTTTATTATCTGAAAGAAAATGAAGAGGTCAAGGGAAATGAAGAAGCCAGGTAATTCAAAGGATTACTCATTAACAAACAGCAAAGCCCTGACAACTTGACTATTTTGCTATTTTGAGTAATATCATAGTTTACTGATTTCAGTCCAGCCAGAGAGAAATAATAAATTCATCTTCCAAAGAGTTTTTGAGGATAGACTACTCAGTTTTGATTGTTCACATACATTATCATAGATTTGTAAAAGTCAGGTTTCATGTGACTCTGACACAGAGGAGGTGGAATAATCAAGTGTTCCTCTCTAGAACACCATGCACTGATCGTAACACAAAGGAATAAAGTTCCCTTTTCCTTTTGTCTGTGTGGTTGGGCAGCATCCTGAAGATGCACGTTCTGTTGAAGCTACATGTGTCGATGACCCTCTTTGCATGTATGAATAGGGGAAAGCAGCAGCTTGAAGATGTTGATCGTCCAGAAGGGGAAATGGGTGTGAGCACAGGGGCTGTCAGTATCAAATGGCGACTTTCGTGATAGGGAGTTGGGAAATCTCAGAAAACAGCCTCTTACTCATGTGAGAAGAGGGGAGGTCCAAACAAGGCTTCATGGAGAAGTCACCTGGACTAGTCCTGAATGATGAGTAGGACTTACTCAGCTGATGAACAGGTGAGAGAGAAAGAAAAGCACACTGTAGACTAAGGGAACAGCATGAGTGTTAGTACATTAGTCTGTTTATGATTGGAAGTACAAGCCTTTCAATGTTAAGAGAGGGTAAACCGTGAGTTAGGGACCATAAAGGGGAGTGGTGGAGTTGGGGGCCAGGCCATGAAGAGCCAAGTAGACTCTGTGAGAGCTTACAGTACTATTGCAAATGCTCTAGCTGATGGGGAGCTACAAAGAATTTGAACCAGGGGTGTAAATGGTCAGAGTTGCTTTTTGGTGAGTTGCCATGGCAGCTCAGTGGAAGGTAGATTTGAGGCTGGAAGGCAGGAGGCCATCATTGCATGATAGGCCAGGTGTGAGAGGATACGTATATGCAAGAAAGCAAGGACAATCAGGGCCAGAGAGGAGAAGACAGGTTTGGAAGTGCCCAGGATATGAAGGATATGCCTTTATCATCAATTGGCTATGGGCAAATGAGTGAAATGGAAGAAACCAGAATGACTCCTGAAGTTTGGGTGCCATTATGGACCTAAGTGTAGGAGGAAAAGTGGAAGCAGAGGCCAAGCTGATGTACTAATTTTACAGTATCCATTGGGTGAATGAATGTGAGTCTGGTGCCCTAGGAAGGTGAGTGGCAGGAATTATGCATATGGGAGTCATCTACATAGTGGTAGGGAAAACCATGTGGATAGTTTGATGCCCAAGGAGAACGTCAAGAATGAAGAAGGCTGTGGACCGAGGAGGAGGTCCTGCGGAGCATCAGACTGGAGTGTAGGTTTGGATGAAAGAGACATTCCTGGGAAAAACTCAGAAGAATGGGTCAGCAGGTAGAATATGTGGTGCCACAAAATGTGTGTGTGTGTGGGGGGGCGGAGACTTCTAATGAGGTAGCTAACCCTAAGTTGTTTTAGTATTTGATGAAGTAACTGGCAAGATTGAGTGGCATTGGGAGCTTGAAAAGAGTGGAAACTATTCAGAATATTCCAGTCACCAAGGGAAATGGGAGGTGAGACGATCCACTGAGATTACAGACTGAATTTGCAGTAGCCCCAGTTTATGCGGTGCCCTAGCTGGTATGTCAGAGCATAGGCAGCAGATACTGAGATTGGTCTGGGGCGGGGCTTACCATTTAATGTGGCATAAACACAAGGTGCAAGGCTATGTGCATGTTGTGGGGGCAGGGAGTTAGGGTTCTTGTGAGAATGGGGAAGGATATTGAACCAACAGGGGCCTAAGAGGCTGGATGAATACAGTTCATGAACCTGGAAGGCTCTGTATGGTCAAAAGCAGGTGTAATAGGAGAACGGCAATAGGCTGAAGGTGGTCTGGATTTCAGGACAGGGTAGTTCCAGGATGTGGCCATGAGAGCTGGTGATAGAAGTGTCCTGGCATTGAAAGTCAGTGGAGTGGAAGATGGCTTTCAAGGAAAAATGGGTAGAAATGGGACTTTCATGTGTAGGATTCACCTTGCATGACAAGACTGTATGTGTAGAATAAAAAACTTTACTTGGGTGTTTAAGAACAGGGTAGATAGGTATGTGCCCTGAATGTTCTAAACAGGCTTCCTAGATGTAGGGGCAGGTACAGGGCAGTATTTCAGAGGACTCCTGTTGTTGTTCTGTTGCCATTTATTTAAGGGGTGAACAAAAGTCTGAATTTGTGTCTCTTTAAGGAGGAAAGTAAGGTAAATCTTTGACAATGAATTTATGGTAATACTTTATATATTTATACTTCATTTTAAATATATAAAGTATTACCATAAAATAAAAATTTAAAAGTCAATTTTTAATGTGTTAGTTTCTGTTGACAAGATAGGAGGAAAGATGTATTCCACATATTTCACTGGGTAAGAGAATGGATTGTTAACAAAAGAACTGAAAACTCTAAAGTACATTTGAGCATTTTTCCAGTGCAAAGGAAAGCAATAGATGTAAGCTGAATTATATGCACTTTTATTCATTCCTGTCTAAAATTTCACTTACAATTTTATTTCTCTATTTGATTTTTTGTTAACTGTGGGCATCTGGCCATCTAAGGTGAAATACATGAACAAAGCAGAGGAGCATATCTTTTCTTATCTCCTATGTGCCAGGCGGTATGAGGACACGTACTTCATTTTAAATATATAAAGTATTACCATAAAATAAAAATTTAAAAGTCAATTTTTAATGTGTTAGTTTCTGTTGACAAGATAGGAGGAAAGATGTATTCCACATATTTCACTGGGTAAGAGAATGGATTGTTAACAAAAGAACTGAAAACTCTAAAGTACATTTGAGCATTTTTCCAGTGCAAAGGAAAGCAATAGATGTAAGCTGAATTATATGCACTTTTATTCATTCCTGTCTAAAATTTCACTTACAATTTTATTTCTCTATTTGATTTTTTGTTAACTGTGGGCATCTGGCCATCTAAGGTGAAATACATGAACAAAGCAGAGGAGCATATCTTTTCTTATCTCCTATGTGCCAGGCGGTATGAGGACACGGAGAAGCATAGACTTGATTCTTGCCCCTAGAAAGCTTCCAATTTAATTGAAGAAACAAGATATAAATACAGAAAAAGTTAGATAGTTATGCAAAATTTAAGTAACACGGCATGATCTGACGAATGGACACATGCATTGTTTAGGCAGCATTTCCTACAGGAACTCACAAGAAAGGTCATTGTAGTTTGTAGCACTAAAGGAATGGGGTCATGACTCAAAAAAGTTGGGGTGGGGGGGAGAGAGAAAAGGCTTAGGAAAAAGGACCGAAACTTGGGAATTACTGAAGTTGTCCTACAACTTCTGCCTTACCTTTTGCCTCGATTTCCCAATCTGTATGTGGCAGTGATAATGTTACCTCCCAGTCTGTCAGATGAGACAGTGATTACAAAACTTTGCAAATAAGGCCTGGTCTTTCCACAGTCTGTGGGAGGCAAAATTGCATACCTTTTGAAAGTTTGTGAAGTTTTAGGATAATAGGGTATCATTTTTGATGCTCAAATTTACTAAATAAATGAAAAGAACTGGCATAGTGCCAGCCATTTGGCCCCCTCCCCCATTAATGAGAGATGGAGACAGAAATAGGTACAGTATTTTTTTTTTTAATAGGGTCTTGCTGTGTCTTGATCCTCCCGTCCCAGTCTCCCAATTAGATTACAAGTATATATGGCTGCACCCAGAATGTTCAGATTGGCTCAGTAACTGAACCTGGTCCTCCTATGTGGCTTCCAGCCTCCCAGGTGGTGGTGCTACCTGTGTACCACTGAGGCTAGGCATGAATTTTATTTTTGTCTCCAGCATGGAGAGATTCATAACACTGAAGAATTTTTAAGCAGACTATTAGACAAGTTGCTACTTTGGTTAAAATGGTTTCTATGGGCATGCATCTTTTTAATTTTTTTGAGACGAGATAATGATTAGTAAAGAAGTAAAACAGGAGAGGAAACAGATCCAAACTTAGGAGGAAAATCATTTGTAACATCACCTATTAACCTGGCTTCCTGCCGGAAGTTCAGTGGAAATTACACGTTGGCCAATGATCTCTTCGAGTGGACCTAAGCCTGCCACCTGGCATTTTGGAGACAATGGCTTCAGAGTTCACAGGTTTCCTAGGTAGGAGGAAATGGGTGTTGGTCATTTCAACCTTATTATTAATTGCTTTGGGAATCTGAATATACTTATTAAGCAAGGAAGTTTGTACCCAGAATCTGTAATTAATGTGAACCCTCTTTATACAACCAATAGCCCTCCAACAGCTCTCTCTCTCATGTTTCTGTGTATATTTATACTTGTTGCCTCAATTGTCAAAGGCTTTGAAGCATGTAGGGTTCCTGGGCTTTTATTAAAATGGCAATGAAAATTGAACCCTAGTACTTTAGACCTTCCCAGCCTTAAATCCACCCAGAATCCCTCTTTGTCCTGGGAGGTAACTCCTTCTGACCTCTTCTTCCCTTTTCTAAAGCAGCAGTAAGATGCCTTGAATGTGAGGTTTCTCAAACAGGTATTCTGATGAGTAGCGACATCTGTTTTCCTGAATATATCCACTTTCCTACATGTTCCAGTGTTTCTTGAACAGATGACCAGGGTCACAAGCCGAGGTTTTTGCCACTTTAGTAGGCTGGAGGCATATAGCTAAGAAAGGGCAGGCAGAAAGGATTTCAAAGAACAACAGGTAAAGAGAGAGACAAAGATGAAGAAAGCATGAATTAGAACCACAGAGAAGGGGTAGAGTTGGTTAGGAACTCTCAAGGGGATGAATGTCAGCCCTACCCCAACCTAAATGCCTGACTGAGTGTCCCCAAAAGGACATGCAGTTTGAAAAACAAATATGAGATGATACTGCTTAGGGATTGCAAATATGTGTGTGTATGTCAGAGGTCAGCCGTGATGTAACTGCCACCGAGGTCACCATGGGTGAGGTCACCGTGGGTGAGGACACGGTGTGAGAGGCACACCCAGGCTACCCCTTGGTGCTCTCTTCTCCCATGATTTCCCTGTTTCCAGCACACAGTAGGTGAGTGCTCCATAGATGCTTGTTGGTTGAATAACTGGATCAGTGCTGGGGCCAACCCTCTGACTGTCCTTCTTGGAGGTTCTCTGACTTGGAGTCATTCTGGAAGGAATGAGATTGCCCAGAGTATACTTGCATCCTGCTTGTGACTTTTGTAGTAATAGCTACAGATAATGTGCTACCCAGGTAAACAATGAACTCTTAGTCTGGGGACATTGGAGGAGCTTTCAGGTGTCTGAGAGTCTCATGAAATGGAATGCAAAGTTAGGATTTTCTAGGCAGAAGCCTGAGGAGTCTTGGAGCCTAGACCAGCTGAGAAGCACTGCTTTAACCCAGGTTAATTCTCCCCAGTTGCCTGCCAGATCTCTAGGCATAGCAGCCTCTGATTGTTGTATCTATTAGATTTCTGACACTTAGCTTCTTCCTTGGCTATTACCAGCACTTCCCTGAATTACCCTTTAAAGAAAAAAGACAGAGAGAGAGAGAGAGCGCGCGCGCGTGAGAGAACAGAGAGAGAGAGAGAGCGCGCGTGTGAGAGCGAGAGAGAGCAAAGAGAATTATGCTTCCAAGTTGATCGCTTCCTTAGGCTACCTGGAGCAAGGCTACACCTCCAGACTGAATTGTCAGGGAAGTCTTTAAAGGCAGAAGTGACTCTAGATAGCTGCAGCTCAGCAGACACTGATGTTTGTGAAATAATAAGGAGGAACAGCTAGGCCAGAGGTCAGCCCTTCGGCAGCTCCTGTCACTCTCCTGTAGGTATATCCTGTCTATAAAAGTAGGGCTGGTACTAATGAGCTCTTCGCTCCCAGACTGTGGACCTGCCCTGGGCTGATGGCTAGAAAGTGCTGTGGAAGTTTGAATGTTTTTTTGTCAATTTTATTATTACTTTTTTGAAATTGAAATAGATGTCTAGTTATAAATGGTGTTTTTCTCTTTTAAAGTCATTTATAAGTTTTGTCTCTTTAAAAGTGACATTTGATCATAGTCACCCAAAGCACAGTTGACAATAATTGTTGATTATGGAGAATTATTTGAAGGCTGTTTATTCATGTGTGCCTTTACTCATTATTCATATTCAAAAAGGTGTGAAGTCTATCTACTATGTGCCTGACACTAGGAAATACTGGTTCTGCAGCCTAAACTTCAGTTTCATGTCCAAGCTGTGTATTCAGTTACATGGGTTTGGGCTTTGCAAATCTGCTTTACCCTGAGGAGTGTTACTAGAATTTGCTGTGCATTGGCCAAATGTTGGGATATTTCTAAACAGGTTTGTAACCACTTCCAGTGTACCCTATGTGAAGACGCACTAAGGAGAGGTTCTCAAAGTGTAGCCTTATTAGGACCATCTGGAAAGTTTGTTAAAACACGTATTGCTGGGCCCATGTATAGAGTTTCTGATCAGGTGCCATGGCAGCTTACATTTCTTCCTTTTTTTGGGGGGGGGGATTTTTGCTCTAGGGTGCATGCACTTGCCACAGAGACAGAGAGAAAAAGGGGGAGAGAGAGAGGGACAGAAATAGAGACAGAAAGTGAGAAATCACCCCCCAGGGTGATGGCTATGCCACAATCCCATCTCCTCTATTCTCCTCCTGGGATCTTAGGCACGCACGCACGCACGCACGCACATGCACCCAACATGAGTTTGAAGCCACTGGGTCTGGAACTCCAACCGCAGTTGGCCCTGTGGGAGTCTAGTAATGTAACCGCTCTGCCATCTGTTGGCCTCATGGCCGTTTAAGTTTCTAACAAGTTTCCAGGTGACACTGATGCCACAGTCTGGGATCACACTGAGAATCATTGCATTAGGGACATTTCTTTAGACCTAAGGGCCTTAGAAACTTTTCTCCTGAGAAGTTGATGTAGTTTCATTATGGTTAGTATGAGTCATGTTTGTGATTATAGTTCTCTTTTTGCTTTGCTTCAGAAACTAAAATTCAAATTTATGACTCAATTCTAATAAAATTTAAACTATTTACATTTCAACTTTGCCCTAGTCTTGATCTCTTTGTTCATTTTTCTTATTCTGATTTTTATGTTTATATATTGTAATTTTATTATATACATTTCTGTAAACGCTTGTGGACTGTAGTATATATCGATAAATATAATTGCACTTAGTGTTTTTCTCTTGGGCATCTGGCTTTCAAATAAACTCTAAAATATTGTATTTTGACTATTTAATGCATTAGCTTTGGGAGCAGTTTCCCCAGAAGAACTGGATAATTAATAGCAAATAACCAAAGTATTAAAAAAAGAAAAAAATTGGGAAGAAGGTGAAAGATAAAGTTCTTAGTAAAAATATAGAACTTAAGGGAAAAAACTATGCATAGATAATATAATCTGCAAATATATTTGTGTGTGTTTGTTATAACTGAAAAGCTCAGCGTAAAACCAAACTATACTCTTTGGTTGTTGGGGGAGAAGAGGAGCAATATGGTGTTGGTGGGAACAGTCAAGGAAGAATTAACTACAGTGGTTGGCAGACTTTAGGGGGCATCAGAGTCACCTGAGCCGTTGGTTAAGTGGGATGCTAGTTTGTCAGGCCTGGAGCGAGGCCTGCATTTGCAGTAAGCATAATGGAGACTCTGGCTCAGGGGAGGTGAGAGGACCTGTGGCAGTTCTTACTCTCTTAGCATTGGAGGGGAAAGTGAAAGGCTGGGGCTGTCTTGAAAACCTGCTCCACATCTTTGTCCATTTTTGGATAAGGAGTTTCTGTTCAGAATTTCTGCAACTTTTCCTGAAACCAGATAGTGTAATGGGCATGATATCATTGGTATTACTCACCCTTAGCTCCAAAAAGTACTAGTTATGTCAGATGTTCATTGCAAATAGTTTGTAGCTGATTTTTTTTTCTCTCACAGATTTTTCTCTCTCCATCTCTCTCTTTTCTGTCTCCCCCCTCCTCCATTTTTCTGTCTCTTTTGCTCTTGTACTTCTACTTTTAGCTTAAAGGGAGACACTTCACCAGCAGCTTGTCTGAAAACAATTTGGAGAAAGGAATACTTGTAAATGACAGTCGTGGGGTTGTCCCTTGGGCCCTCTCTGGGAGTGTGGAGTAACACTGAAGCCTGCAGGATGAACCTGGGCTCAATCTGGGATGTGCGGACGCTGCACCAGCTGGGAAAGCCAGGATGGGCTGCTTAGCGTTCCCATGGTGATGCCACAGACAACCAGAATGGTCAGGTATTCTTTCACCGCAGCCGCTGGCTTTCTTGTCATCCATTTAGTGAAAGAATCAAATATATCACCTGTAGTAATCCTTTACTAAAAATTTTCATTTCTCTAAGAGTTGTCTGGATTTAGGATTCAGTAGAGATAATTTTTATTTAAAAGTCATTTTCTTAAGTAAATATTTCATGTTAGAATAGTTTTAGGGTTAGAGAAAAATTGTGAAGTGAATGCAGAAATTTCCTGTATACTCACACTTAGTTTTCTCTATTAGTAATATATTCGTGTGGTGTATTTGTCACAGTTCAGGAACTAATAGTGATACGTTATTACTAATGAAAGGCTGTAGTTTATCAGATTTCTTTACTTTGGTTTTTGGCGAGAGGATTTGTGTGTTTACCAGGGAGAGGGTGAGGGAGAAAGCACCATCCAGTGGGGCAGGTCCTTTCACAATCCCTTCTTTTCCCTTTCTCTGTTATCCTGTTGGGATTTTAGACACACGGGTACAGCATGTTTTTAAAGCTACTGCGGTTGGAATTTGAACTGTGGTTGCCATATGGGATCTGCCTCTTTCAACCACTAGGCTATTGGGCTGGCCCCAGATTTCCTTACTTTTTACCTAGTGTCCCCTTTCTGTCTCAAGATTCTATCTCGGCTACTACTACTTTATATGTATAGGTTCCCCTAGGGAACTCCTAGTCTGGGAGTGTGGAGTCACACTGAAGTTTCTCAAACTTTCCTTGGTGTTGGTGAGCTTAAAAGTGCTAGTCAGGTAGTTTGTAGACTGTCCTTCAACGTGAGTTCATCTGATGTTTTTCTTGTGCTTAGAAAGGGGTTATAGGATTTGGGGGACAAAGACGCAGGAGGCGAAGCGCCATATTGTATTGCAGCCTATCACATCAATTACACCATTACCCTTTACACACGTGCATACGATCTACATAACTCATACCGTTGATGTGAACGTGATTGCCTGGCTGAACTAGCGTCGGTCAGGTTTCTCCCGTAAAATTACTGTCTCCGCTTTCCACTGTGAATTCTTTGGAAAGAAGTCACCCTGCACTGACCACACTCACCTTGTAGAGAGTTATGCTCTTAACTTCTTGAGTGGGAGGAACATGTATACAAATTTTATTTGGAATTCTTTTGCTTGGGAGATTTATCTCTTCTCCCTAATTTGTTTACTCATTTATGAGGGATCTTGAGGAAGTTCATGGGAAATGTGTATTATGAAAATTGCGCAGATTTTAAAAAAAAGTTTACCTTAAAATAAATGTACTTTAATTCCATTTTCCTTAAACTTTTTGAAGTCCCTTGTACTTATATCCG
The DNA here is from genome assembly GCF_000334495.1 of Tupaia belangeri chinensis. Lineage (NCBI taxonomy): Eukaryota > Metazoa > Chordata > Mammalia > Scandentia > Tupaiidae > Tupaia > Tupaia belangeri. The sequence continues at coordinate 674,596 of NW_006198812.1, forward strand.
TATGGGTTCATGAATATTTATTTTAAACATAAGGTTATAATCCAGTACTACGCTATGTTGTGTAAACGGTTCTACCTGTAGCCTTCAGGAGCTCTTTCAGCTGGCTCCTACTCTCATGCTTGTGGGGGTTTTTGCTGTGGTGCTGGTTGTTGTCGTGTGTGTGTGTGTGTGTGTGTGTGTGTGAGCACTCCTTTATTCTTTGTGGCACTACAGCATGCGCCAGGCTCACTTTGTATATTCTTTGCTCCATCCCTAGATGGATTTATAGAGAAATTTCAGCCATTTCTCTAAGGAACCCTGATTCCTCTTATTGAAGAATAGTGTTAGAAACCAAATTCTGGGGACCAGCAGTTGGTGTAATGGCTATGTCCTGGACTCCTATGTAGTTGACTGTGGTTCGAGTCCTAGAGCCGGTGGTTTAAACTCACGCTGGGTGCATGTGCGTGTGTGCCCACAATCCCGAGAGGAGAATGGGGGAGAAGGGATTGCAGCATGGCCATCCCCCCTGGGGGGATGATTTCTCGCTTTCTGTCTCTCTCTCTGTCTCTCTCTTTCTTGTGAGTGCATGTGCCCTATAGCAAAAACTTCTCCAAAAACAAAAAAAAAACCCACACAAAAAAAACCCCCAAAAATCAAATTCTGGGCACTGGGTATCCCTGTCTCTCCTGGAGTATCTTTCTGGACACTCTTTTTTGCTGGTTCTGCTTGCTTTCCTTCTCTAAATATGACTTCGGCACTTTACCTTTTGTTCTTTGAACTGTCTAGTCTTTTCTTGGGGTCATCTATCTTGTGGTTCAGGTGACTCAAACAACTCTGCCTTCAGTCAAGCCCTTTTAAGTTTCAATCCCCATCAATCTTTTTGTCAGAAATTTCTACCTGAGTGCCTCCCTATAAATGCCTCAGTATTTTTTTTTTTCTTAAGATTTTTGCCATAGGGTGCGTGCGCTTGCTAGAGAAACAGAGACAGTGAGAGGGACTGTGAGAAATCATTCCCTAGAGAGGATGGCCATACTGCAATCTCCTCACCTGCCTTCTCCTCTTGGGATTATGGGCACAAATGCATGCTCAGTTGCTGGATTTGAGACTCAGTGTGCCATGTGGGAGTCCAGTGCCAAAACCACCATACCACCTGCTGGCCCCCAAATCCAGTATTTTTAAAAACCAGAGTCAGGCCAGCAAGCAGCATGGTGGTTAGGTGCCCTAGACTCCCACATGGCTGACCACAGTTCGAGTTCTGGACCTGATGATTTGCTTTCTCACTTTCCTCTCTCTCGCTCTCTTGCTCTGACCCTTTCTGGTCAAATTAAATAAAGAAGAAAAAAATTAAAAAAAAAAATAAAAGTTTTCTCAAACCAATCGATTTTCTAGATTCTCTGATTTCTTCCAGGGTAAGTCTTATAGCCTTCTAGATATTGCAACCTCTTTGGGCTTTTTATCATCCTTAACTCTCAGCCACCAAGTCCTTCTTGTGTCACTGAAAGAGTCTAAATTTTCCACCACCCCTAGGCTAGTCTACCCACTTCTATCTTGTCAGACTGGAGCCTGTTCTTTTAGGCCTGTTGCTAGTCTGATATTTTGAAATTGAACTTCAGTTCTTAACTTGGTATCCAAAACTGCTCAATTTGCATTTGTAGCTTTACCTTCTAACTCAACTAAACTCTCTATAGGTTAATTAAATTATGTATTCTTTGCTGCTTCTGCGCTGTTCTCTGCCTCTCTCCCTTTCCCCATCTTGGCAGGGTAATTTCTAGAGGCAGAATAAAACTTACAGGTGAAAGTTATCAGAGTAGGGTTGGGTTTTAGCTTATGTAGGAGCAATGTTCCAACAGAGCTGCTAAAGGTGGGGAGAGTATCATGGAGTTACGTTGCATCCCAGTTATGTCCCAGTTTCCAAACCTAGGGACACTTCCAAGTCCTCATCTTCCTCCGCTTCTGCAGCACTGATTTTTTTTTGAAGCCACACTTTTCTGTGTTCCATGACACTAAACTCGGGCGACTCCTCCTACCTCTCCAATTGCTTCTTCTCTGGTTCTTTCCTCCACTCCCAAGTGAATTTCTTTGACCTTTTGTCCCTTCTCTCTGCTCTTTCTTGAAAAGCTTCTTGGTTCTTAGTGATTACCTTTTGAGAAACATTCCCATATAACTGCAGCCCTATCTTCACTCCACACTTTGTTTTTATTTTCCACTTCTTGCTAGATGTTTCTATTTGGGTACATTTGTGTCCAAATTTAAACGCATTTCCTTCCTTCTAAAAATATGTTCTTTCCCTCTGAACTCCCTGGCTGATTAATAGCAATCAAGGTTGGCATATTTTTTTTTTTTCTGTAAAGGGTCAGAGAGTTAATATTTTTACCTTTGTGAACCGTAAGGTCTCTGTCATATCTCTGTCCTTTATAACAAAAGCAACCATAGATAATATGTAAATGAAAGGGGACGTGCCTGCGTTCCTATGAAGCTTATGAAAATGGGAAGTGGGCTAAAATTGGCTTTGGGGCTAGTTTGTTGACTCCTGATCGCAGTCATCCAGGCCCAAAACTCAATATTCCTTTCACCTTTCTCCTATTGTTTACTCTTGTATGATTTTTAAAATAAGTTTATTTCTTCCATGAGAGACAGAGGGGGGTTGATGGAAGGAGAAAGGGGCAAACACCCCCGACAGAGTCTTTCATGCTGCAGCCCAACTCCAGTCCTAGACAGCCAAGCTCAGAGACACATTGCACCCACCCGGCACGTACAGCAAAACCTTGAGTTGCAAGCCCAGAACCTTCCCCTTCCCCTGTGGTCTTTGCATCATGAAATGTTAGGTTACTATTGTGCCCCCCACCCCCCCATGGCCGGGCTCTTCGTTGATTTTTAATTTCCTCCAATGTCTGCCTTTAGGAAACCTTTTATATTTCTAGATCATGGCTGTCTCCCTACTCATTGGTGTAGTAGATAAATACTCCTTTTACTTGTTATTCTCCATCATTTTACATAACCAAAAACTCCTAATGACTCCTTTTCGGCCTACCTCATACTCTTAAAATTCTCTGGGCACTGTTCTTTCAACAGCTTTGCCTCCACTGCCCTCTCTCGCTCCTCTGTATGGACACGCTTCCAACTACACTGGCCGTTTACGTTCTGATACTGGCTCTGTCATCTCCTGACCTGCTCCTGACAGCATGATCTCCTCATCCACTTCTTGAAACATGGGCTAACTGCTTTAGGGCCTCAACCTAGGTCCCCTTTCCCAGATAGAGTTTTGCCCTAGCCCAACGATTTCTCCTTTTCTTAATCTGCATAGGGCATTGGAAGTTATTGATTATCTATTCACTTGAGACTGCGCTAACCTAATTTATACCTTGGTGGTGCTGCTCCTGCTCCTGAATTTTAAGCAGCTGTTAAGGGCAGTCCAGTAGGTGCTCAGCCAGCATGGGTAATGGTACACATTGGACTCTGTCTTCCTTCTACATATGCTGGTCCCGTTGGTGTTCATGACCCCTCCTCTTTCACCTTCTACCTCACGTGTCACTCACAAAGTGCAGCTGCTGTGTCCTGCTATGTTCTTTCCTTGTCTGTCTCCTCTTCTCCATCCCTCCGCTGCTTAGCTCAAGTCACCCCCATCCTGCACCAAGGCCATTGGAATAACTGTTGAACAAGCCTCCTTTGCCCCCAGCTTCTCTCCCTTAATGGTACCCATTGGATCTGACACGATCCTGTAGCTTTGCCAGTTGAAACTCCTCAGTGGCTCCCGAATGACCCAGGATGTGGGCCAGTCTCCTAGGATGTCATGAGGCTATTATTGATCTGATATGCTTTCCTCTCTACCCTCGCTTCTGACCTGTGCCATGTATGCAGCCTGCACTTAACCATATGTAATCCGTGGGAGGCCCTCTGTGCATTTGAACCCCCATTCTGTCTGGATGCCTCATTTCTCAGTCTACCCAGAAAACTGTTACCAGAATTTCTAGACATGGCACGAATGTCCCTACTTTTGTGAAACTTTGAAAAAAATAAAATGACCAGCGAGCGTATGTGCTCGCGTGTGAGAGAGATAATGAGAGAAAGCACTCTCAGTGGGGTTTGGTCCTGCTGCAATCCCCTTTCCCCCATTCTTCCATCCCATCAGGATTTTGGCCATGCACGCACACATGGCTGATGTGTTCTTCAAGCTGTTGGGGCTGGGATTTGAACTACAGTTGGCCATTTGGAATCCTGCTCCCTTAAGTGCTATGCTACAGGGCCAGCCATGTGGAGCTCTCATCTCTCCTTTTCTCCAAAAGACCAAAATAAATAAAGGTGCTATCATATAATAACCAAGGGGATAGACACATGGGCCTGAGGTATCTTCAGACGCACAGACTCTTCACAGTTGACTTAGAGAATAAGCAATGAGGGTGTAATTAAGGACTCAGTCGGTGAACATCTTGAAACGGCTAAATATGTCGACTTGACATGTTCCTTGCTTTGGTTTTGTTAGAGCTTAGCCATCTTCCTCTGTTACAGTAGATGAAGTGAGTCAGTAATGTAGAATTCTTCTCGTTTTCTTCCTTTCCTTAAAAACAAAATGGAATCAAGTTTAAACTATGTTAGATGGAGTCAGGACAGGAAGGCATAATTATTGAGTTGTCAGGAAAGTCATGACACATTTTTGCATAGAAAAACAGAACAAATATGACTTTCCTGACAACCTAATACTTCATTGCACTTGTTTCAGATACCTCTATTTATTCAACAAAAATAACCTAGCATCTGTGGCAAAACTTAGCAGACCCTCCCTCACCTAATATTCCTCCTTTCTTATGGGGGAGACTTACCATAGGGATACAAAGGCATGCCGGCCAGCTCCCAGACTTGGGGAAAACGGAAGGAGACAGTGAGGCCACTGAGCAGCAAGAGTGGGCCGAGTATATTCTTGACCTTCAGCTGGGGTCAGATAGACACCTACCTGCCCCTTTTGCTTAATACCTCTTCCCTCTCTGACAAAGGAGAGTATGTTCCTTTTCTGAAAGAGTCTACCTGGCAGAAAGGAGAGGAGACGGGCTCACACAGTAAGGGCCCTTTTGAAGTGTTCTTTGACATGGGGGGATACATAGCATGGGCAGTGCACGTAAGCGGGGTGGTTCCTTTCTCTCTCATCAGGGTCCGCTCGGGTATGAGCTCCTTAGGGAGCCTTAGTGGAGGTGAAGGAACGCGCCTTCTTAGCTCTGGAGGGCAGAGTCTTGCTGGCAGTCTGGTTCTATTCCCAGTCCTCTGTTGGTTTCCAGGACCGGGGTTTGACTTCTTCAGGCGCAGTTCTGTACCTCTCCATGGACTGGACAGATCCCTTCAGCGCATCTGTCCTCATTTACAGGGGAGGTGCCACATAGGCCTTGCAGTACAGAATTAAACGACCTGGGAGATGAATGGGAAGGATTTGTAGTGGAATGTTTTGAAGAGCATTCTTTCTTTAATTGATGCTTCCAGTCCCTCAGATATTGGAGTCAAAGACTGAGACACACGCACACCCCTGTAATACACAGCAGCCCATTTCTCCCCTTAGCACTGTCTTAGGCAGGGACAAAAGACTTGACTCTTCAGAGGGATCCAGTCTAGACTATTTTTCCTTCTTCTTCTTTTTTTTTTTTTTTTTACATACTAGCAGAGAGACTTTAAAAAATTGATTTTAACCCAGAAGAGTTTTACTTTTGCCAGAAGATACACTTTTTATGCTAGACCATGGTTTATAGTGACCTTGTAGGTGTGTGATGGTGGAGATGGGAAAGAATAATTATAAGCCTTTAGTATATGTTTTAGATATAGATTCTTTAGTAAAGTCTTCAAACATCTTTACTTGCTCTGTGGAATTCAGAAAGTACTTCTGACTTGGAACCAGACTATTAGATATGAAAAGGACTTAAAGGCCTGGGCCACACCTCATTTCCTAGATGCAGAGCAGATACCCTGCCCCAGTGGCAGGTAGACAGTGCCAGGTTCAGATCCCAGCCTGGGGCTCCTTCCTCATTCTCCTCTCTGACCTCACATAGGGCCCAGATTTAGCAGGATGATGGATAGACCAAGGATTAATCACTAAACAATGACAGTGTTTGCCTTCATCTTAAATCAGTCCGATTTGATAAGCTTTACTCCCTCCCCCTTCTTTAACTGCTAGAGAGTACACATGTGAGTGAGGAGCGAGACACAGAGAACCCTCTAATGGATATCGTCATGCTGCAGTCCCCTTTCTTCCATTTCTCCATCCTGTCAGGAGTTGTGGTACACAGGTACACATATCTGGTGTGTTTTGCAGGCTGCCAAGGCTGGGATTTGAACTTCAGTCAGCTGTGTGGATCTGGCTTTCTATGCGCAGGGCTTAACTGATAGGCTAAGGGGCCAGTCCAATAAGCCCCCTTTCCCTGTTTGGTTTTGCCTTCAACGTTGGTCATTTTTGATCTGTGATACTTCTTAGTGTATATTCAGCACATGCACCCTAGTCTGATGGTTAGATGAAAGTAGCAGATCGGCAGGGAGGTAGTGTTTGCCTCACTCACCACTGCCCCTTCCTTTAAAGTCCCTCCATGGGGAGGGCATGCGTGCATCTGCAGCACATGACGCTGACTCCGGCTCTCCGGAGCTGACTAATGGGATCCCAACTGCTGCTGCAGTTTTGGCCCCAGCACAGAATCACCATGCTTAGAGCTCCTGCCTCATGCCTCCGTTAGGAGTGAAACTGTCAAGCTGGGGTGATAGTGTCCCCCTCTGCCCTTAGCATAGGGGAACCAAGGCTGAACACTAAGGGCTGACCATCGTCAGGGAGCACTCTCAAGTGTGGATGGCATGAGTCTTGCCTGGGCTCCTGGGGAAATGGATAATGTGATGACCTCATGTGCCAGAAGCCAGGGCAGGCTGGCTTCAGGTTGAACAGAAGCAGCAGACAGACCTGCAGGCAGATGCAGTCCCAGCAACCTCAAGGGAGAGTGGTGTAGCACTGGCGTGGAATCTTCTCCGTGTCTGAATCTCAGCTTGGTTTTCACTGCTGGTACGGTCTTGGCTGATCTGATAACCTTATCTGTACAATGGTGAGGGTGATACTTTGCAGGGGATGAAGGTGAGAGATAATGGAGGCCAAGCACTTAGCAGGGCTTCAGCACGTTGATAGAGCTCAAGATGTAGTTATTATAATTTAAAAACTACTGTAGGAGTCCTTTAAATAGTGTGCTCCCATACGTCCCCTCCTTTTTCTTTTTCTGTTTTTTGGCTATAGGGCATCTGTGCTTCCAGAGAGAGACAGTGAAAGAGGGAAAATAAGGAAGCACCCTCTCCCTACCCCACTCCGGGGGGGATGGCCATACCATAATCCCTTCTCCATTTTCCTCTTGGGATTTTGGACATGCACACACATGCCCGGTGTTATTTTTTGTTTTTAGAGAGTTTTTTATTATAGGGCATGTGCACTCACCAGAGAGACACAGAGAGATAGAGAGACAGAAAGGGAGAACCCCCCCCGGGGGGGGATGGTCACGCTGCAATCCCTTTTCCAGTCTCCTCTTGGGATTTTGGGCACGCATGCACATGTGCCTGGCATGGGTTTCAAACTGCTGGGTCTGGGACTTGAACCACAGGTAGATTCCATATGGGAGTCCAGCGATGTAACCATTATGCCATCTGCTGGTCCCTCCCCGGTGTTTTTCAGGCTACCAGGTTCAGGAGTATAATTATGCAGTCAACCATGTGGGATCCAGCTGCTTTAACCATGTCACCCTGTCATTTTATTCTTTCTTTAAAGAGGTTTTTGTCTTAGGGCACATGTACTCACCAGAGAGAGAGAGAGAGACAGAGACAGTGAGAGGGAAAGTGAGAAATCATCCCCCTAGGGGGGATGACCAAGCCACAATCTCTTTTCTCCATTCTCCTTCCACGATCTTGGGTATGCTGTAGTGTGAGTGTCAAGCCACCTGGTCTGGGACTTGAACTCCATGTGGGAGTCCAGCAACATAACCACCACACCATCTGCTGGCCCCTGTTATCTTTATTATTAAAGAACACAATCATATCTCTGGGGACCAGCAGTTAGCGTAATGGCTATGTCGCTGGACTCCCACGTAGTCAACCGTGGTTTGCGTCCTGGACCTGGTGGCTTAAACTTACACTGGGTGCATGTACGTGCATGCCCAAGATCCCGAGAGGAGAATCGAGGAGAGGGGATTGCAGCATGGCCATCCCCCCGGGGGCTGATTTCTCACTCTTGGTCTCTCTGTCTCTCTCTGTCTGGTGAGCACATGTGCCCTATAGCAAAAACCTCTCCAACAAAAGAAAAGAAAAGAAGCAAAAACAAAAACAAAAACAAAAAACCAGTCATATCTCTTATCAGTTATGGGTATAATCCTGTAAGAGTTGTTTTTTTTCCTGTACGAATTTGAACTCTTATTTTTATGCCTGACAGTATCAACTGGAAGAGAATTATGAAGTGCTTTACCATGTTCTCAGGTTCCTTTGCTATTTATCCCCAGAGTCAGACTTAGAAAAGCTATAGAAGAGAGCCAGCTCCTCAAGAATTTGAATTGTGTTAACGCCTCTTATCACAGAGGAGTTCAAGGTCAAGAGAGTCAAGGTCAGCCTTCTACCTTTGTCCAAATAAAGGATAGTTTTTTCTTTTAACATGCTAGAGTCCTTTGCTTATTCTAGCTGAGATGAATATTGAGCAGAGGTTTCCTGTCTGTGATCAATTCTAATGCCTTTTGTGAAAGGAAATGGTTGTAAATGATTACTAGTTAATTAAATGAGTGTTTCCCTTGAGTCCTGGGTGCAGGCTTTTTACCCTAGTCTGTTTAGAATCATGGAACATTAGAGCTAGAGAGTTTTTAGACAGCCTCTCAATTCTTGGATCAGGAGACTGAGCCAAGGGTATAAGTGATTTGTTCAACTTCTGTAAAGTGATGCCAAGGCAGGGAAAACATTGCCAGAGTGTAAGGGTAGGGTGCTAGAGATCCAGTGTGGGTATCCAGCTAACCTAATAGTTCCTAAGCAGTGGACTGTCGGAGTCCTTATGTCACTGGTATTTGTCAGAGCTATCTTGGCATGATTTTATTGTTCACAAAGTGCTATCACTTATTTTATCTTGTAGTAGTTATCATCTGTAGTTTATAAGTGGAAAAAATTGAGATAAGTCAATGATCTTCCTATTCAGCTCATTAGATCAAATAAGTAGATACTGGTTAAGTGATTACTTGGTTGAAGGAACTATAATAGATTCCTTGAGGACATCAGAGTCAGATCTTGCTAGAATAGAGCTTATATAGACTTATTGCAAGTAATAGACTATAAATATGTGCTTAACTATTGGTTCAAGAGAAGATAAGTTTTAAGATAATAGTTGAGATAAGCATTTTGAAACCAGAGGGGTCCATGTGAATGTCAAGGCCTTCTAGGCAACAGTTTCTTCTTTCTGCTCCAGAAGCTGTGTCATCTTCCCTAGGTGTGTTCTGTTATCCAGCTACCTGCAGCCTTAGGGAGCTACTCTGGGAAGTGTTAGCATCTGGCACTGGTCCTGACCCTCTGAGTAATGCAGTAAAGGTTTGAATGGATGAATACTTAGGTGAAACGAAGAGAGCCAGGCTTTCTAAGCAGAGAAAACAGCAACCAGCAGGAGCAGAGGTGTGGCTGTGCAGTAGAAGGAGGAGACAAGCCTGATGAGAAGAGCGTGTTCAAAGAATGAGATTTTCTGAAACAGGTTTGGATAGACTATTTGGGAAGGCAGTGAGAGTGAGTCCAGGTGGCCCTGGGAGGTGCTCAAGGCTTTGATGGGGAAAAGTTGATGGAAGTAGTATGAAAGGGCTTGTGGGTAGTTAGGTGTGGATTTTTAAAAAATTTGTTTGCTTTTGGTGAGGATGTTGTTGACTAGAGGAAGACAGATGAGCAAGAGGGGACCCTAGAGACAGGGATCTTCAAGTGATGGCAGGGAAAAGTGTGGATTGTCATCATGCATCTAGCCAGAGTGGTTCCAGGAAGCCTGGAAATCAAGAATGGTGACTCTGGGGACCAGCAGTTAGTGTAATGGCTATGTCGCTGAACTCCTATGTAGTCAACCACGGTTCGAGTCCTGGACCTGGTGGCTTAAACTCACACCAGGCGTGTGTGCGTGCGTGCCCAAGATCCAGAGAGGAGAATGGAGTAGAAGGGATTGTGGTGTGGCCATCCCCCCTGGGGGGTGATTTCTCGCTTTCTATCTCTCTGTCTCTGTCTTTCTGGCAAGCACACATGCCCTATAGCAAAAACCTCTCCAAAAAAGAAAACAAGAATGGTGGCTCTAGTGATTCAGAGATGACATCTGGAAGCCTTAGGAAGAAAACAGAACTAGAGTCATTTAAAGCTAGAAGTCACCCTCTCAGAGAACATCTAACTCAGGGGTCTCAGTTGGTGGTTCCTGGTCTGGCTCTGTCTGAATCACCGGTGGAAGTTTGACAAACAGCAAATGAGAGCATCTTTCTCTAGACCCCTTTTGATTTCCCCCAAAAATTCAAAATCAGTGATTGCTGGTGGGGCCTTGGTTTCTTTCTTCTTACCCATGATTCTGTGGTACTGAGAAGATGAATGGCTTACCCAAAGTCACAGAACAGTTTAGGACAATTAGCGTTCAACCTAAGTCTTCTCTGGTGCTGCTCTTATTCACCCATAGTTCTAGTCAGTTCAGATAGGAGGTGAAGTAGTTGGGGCAGCACCAGTTTTTCAAATGGGCACAAGATTTATTCCTTCTCTGAGGAGAATACTTGGGACGCTGAACTCCTATGTAGTCAACCACGGTTCGAGTCCTGGACCTGGTGGCTTAAACTCACACCAGGCGTGTGTGCGTGCGTGCCCAAGATCCAGAGAGGAGAATGGAGTAGAAGGGATTGTGGTGTGGCCATCCCCCCTGGGGGGTGATTTCTCGCTTTCTATCTCTCTGTCTCTGTCTTTCTGGCAAGCACACATGCCCTATAGCAAAAACCTCTCCAAAAAAGAAAACAAGAATGGTGGCTCTAGTGATTCAGAGATGACATCTGGAAGCCTTAGGAAGAAAACAGAACTAGAGTCATTTAAAGCTAGAAGTCACCCTCTCAGAGAACATCTAACTCAGGGGTCTCAGTTGGTGGTTCCTGGTCTGGCTCTGTCTGAATCACCGGTGGAAGTTTGACAAACAGCAAATGAGAGCATCTTTCTCTAGACCCCTTTTGATTTCCCCCAAAAATTCAAAATCAGTGATTGCTGGTGGGGCCTTGGTTTCTTTCTTCTTACCCATGATTCTGTGGTACTGAGAAGATGAATGGCTTACCCAAAGTCACAGAACAGTTTAGGACAATTAGCGTTCAACCTAAGTCTTCTCTGGTGCTGCTCTTATTCACCCATAGTTCTAGTCAGTTCAGATAGGAGGTGAAGTAGTTGGGGCAGCACCAGTTTTTCAAATGGGCACAAGATTTATTCCTTCTCTGAGGAGAATACTTGGGACTAGAACTCAAAGGAGAGGTGGCTCTGAAGGCCAGTGTTGCAAATCCTCCTCATTGTCTGTTTTGTTATGGCATCCTGATGGGTGTGAGGGGCTCTCTCTTTGTGTTTTGGATTTGCATTTCTATTATGGCTAATGATGTTGAGGGTTTTTTTGTTTTGTTTTGTTTTGTTTTCATGTGCCTTGTTGGTCAGTTGTACGCCTTCTTTTCTTTCTTTCTTTTCTTTTTTTATTTTTTTTTTGCCATAACATGCATATAGTTGCTAGAGAGAGCCAGAGAGACAATGAGAAAGAGAGAAGTCACCCCTCCCCTCCATGAAAGATGGCTATACCACAATCCCTTTTCCTCCATTCTTCTCTTGGGATTTGGGGCACGTACATACATGCACCTGATATTATTTTCAAGCTCCTGGGTCCAGGACTTGAAGTGCATGTGGAAATCCATTGCCTTAACCATCATGCCACCTGCTGGCACCAGCTGTATATCTTCTTTGGAGATATGTCTATTTAAATTCTTGGTATGTTTTAGAAATTGGATTTTTATTTTTGTTATTGAGTTGTAAGAGTTTGAAAAACTATATTCTGATTGCAAATTCTTTAGTAGACATGATTTATAAATTATAAGTATTTATAAGCATTTATATTTTCTCCCATTCTGTGGATTGTCTTTTTACTTTGTTAATAGTAACAAAAACTTTGTTACAAAACTTTTGTAACACAAAAGTTTTAATTTTGATGTTTTATAATTTATCAAAAAAATTCTTTTGGTCACTTATACTTTTGATATTGTATCTAAGAAACAACAGCCTGGGACCAGCAAATGGCATAATGGTTAAGTTACTGGACTCCCACGTGGCCAACCATGGTTCAAGTCCTGGACCCAGAGGCTTGAAATTTATGCCAGGCACGTTTTATCCAAAATCCCGAGAAGAGAATGGAGGATAGGGGATTGCAGTATGACCATCCTCTTGGAGGGGTGATTTCTCACTTTCTGTCTCTCTGGCAAGTACCCTGTTGCAAATATATATATATATATTTACTTCTGTTTTCTTCTAAGAGTTTTATGGTTTTAGCTCTTACAGTTACACCTTTGATCTACTTCGAGTGAATGCTTACATATCTTAAGAGGTAGGAGTCCATCTTCATTCTTTTGCATGTGACTGTCCAGCTGTCATAGGACCATTAGTCAGTAGTTTGTTCATTTCTGTGTGTGTCTGTACTAGACTCTGACCTTGGCTGTGTTCTGTTGGGCATTTGGTTAGTACCTTAGATGATAACGTAGCTAACCTGTAACCCTGATTCAAAGAATCATAAAACTGAGAAGAGTTAATGAACTAACTGTTCTGGTGAGCTTGAGACCTAGAACAATAAGCTGAAATGCTGCCCCCCCAGCCCCCTGCCGCCCACCAAAAAAAAAAAAAAAAACAAGTGCTTAGTTATTTTTTTGGGGGGGGATGGGTTTGGGTCTAACCACCGCAAGAGCAGGATGTGAGAAGCAAAGCCTTATTGCTCATCAAGGAGATGCAGAGGTTCCAGTTGACTGCAAACTCAGGCTGGGTCTCTGAGGTGTCTCAAAATGCCCAGGTGGGGACCAGCAGTTAGTGTAATGACTATGTTGCTGGACTCCCACGTAGTTGACCGCGGTGAGTCCCAGACACGGTGGCTTAAACGCACGCCGGGCGTGTGTGCGTGCATGCCTGTGATCCCGAGAGGAGAATGGAGAAGGGATTGTGGCGTGACCATCCCCCCTGGGGGGTGATTTCTCGCTTTCTGTCTCTCTGTCTCTCTCTGTCTGTCTGGCGAGCGCACGCGCCCTATAGCAAAAACCTCTCAAAAAAAAAAAAAATTGCCCAGGCAGTCTAGGTGCACCAATAAGTGCACCACCGCTGTCAAGGTAAATGTTGGTGGCAGTCTTGCTCTTCCCTGTGAGGGCCAGGTCACACTCTCAGGCTAAAGTTCACTCTTTAATGGGGTTATGGGGAAATGAGAGCACAACCAGAACAGTGAAGAGGTAGAAAGCCATGTCCTACATGAAGCTGCTGAAGGAGCTGGGGATATCCATGTTTGTTATTTTTTACTCATTTGTCCTACAAGTCATTTTATGTGCAAGGCAAGGTCCTCGAGTTCAGAGTACAGTGACTACAATGTGATGCAGGTTCTTGGAGTCTTCTCCATAATGGGAATGAACTTGCCCACCTGTCTAAAAGAAGTCTGGGAAGATCTCCCTGTACAGATGAGTTTTGAGTTGAGTCTTGGTAGATAAATAGGTGTCTGACAAGTAGAAAGAGAAGAAAGGGTTTTCCAACCAGAGGTTCAGACAGACAACTTGAAATGTGTAGAGTTTGATGTCATTCCCCAGTATGCTGCCTGATCTATAATATGTTTGAATAGACGGACATAGGGTAGGCGCCAGCTCCAAGCCAGTCATCCTAGCTGGGGAAATTCAGTGCTCTGATTGGTCAGGCCTGGGTCACAGGTCTAGTCTGAAACTAGGGGTAGAATCCCAGTGGAACCATTTGGACTACATATGAGGAAGAGGTAGTTGTCCAATAAAGCTCAAGGGCTGCTGTTTGCAGGAGTGGGAATGTTTGTTCCAGCTAGAGGAACAGTGTCTTCTAGAGCTGTAGAGGACAGAATGAGGGTTAGCGAGTGGAAATTGCTGGCCTTACTACTTTTTTGTTCAGAGGGAAATATCTTTCTATGGAGTACAGGGATGAAATACGCCAGCTGTTGAGGCAGTGAGTTGACTGGCCCTCCATGCAGTCACCATGAGTAAGGGACAGCAGCCTTTGTATGGATGGAACAGAGAACCTCTAGCATCATCTTTTCCAAACTGGTTTATCTGTACCTTAAAACCCAGTATCCTGGGGCCAGCAGGGCATGTGGGTTATGATGCTGGACTCCTACATGGCTGACCATGTTGGTGACCTTGACCCCGTGGCTTAAAACTCACGCCAGGCGCGCGTGTGTGTGTGTGTGCGCGCGTGCACGCATGCTGTCTCTGTCTCTCTCCAGCAAGCACGGAGACTGGAGAAGAGAGGATTGTAGCGTGTCCATTGTCCTGGTGGAGGGGTGATTTCTCACTTTCCTTTTCTCTGTCTCTGTCTCTCTCCAGCAAGCACGCATACACTATGGCAAAAAACTAAAAAACAAAACAAAACAAAGTGTATCTTTATATGTGCATGCAAAACTACAAGCAATAATTTCATGAGACAGTGCTGTTCCTTTCTACTTGTGGCATGTTCATATTTTCTGTCCTACTTTGTTTTATTTAAAAATTCCTGTTGGTATGCTGGAGAGTAACATAGCGGTAAAATAAGGGGCTCTGCAAGTCTAACCCACATGGGAAGGTTCTGGGTTCATATCTGCAGACCTCCTTGAGTATACGGGGCTTGCTCGTTCCCATGGTCTGGGGATGCCTGGGGCTGACTAAAATTGGGGTGAATTACAGAACCAAGGCCTTTTGGAGGTACTTTCTCTCTCTCTTCTCTCTTGTTCAACCAAGAAAGAGAGAAACAAAAACTTCTCATTACGTGCAACCCATTAAATTGTTTTCATGTCTCTCCAGTGAGTTTGTAAACCTGCAGGTCGTAAAGCCCTGTTCTGAGACCTGGTATCTTAGCCTGTCTGTCCTACATGGACAAGGCTTGAAGATGATTTTGAACCTGGCTTTTCTATGATGATGGTGGTATAGGTCAAAAATGAGGACGCAAACCTGGCCTACCTGTGGGAGCTCCTGATTCTAAGTGGTGGAATCTCCTACTCTATCAGAACAGCTCCTGACATGGAGGAGTAGAGCTCCTTTCTCTGCAGGCCCTCAGGGCAGAGTGGCAGGGAGTTTACAGGCCGGCTGTGGTCTACAGGATGGTGGAGGCGGCCGGCAGTTTGTCTGTCCAGAGGCTGGCAGCAACCACTCTGTTCCAGCAGCAGTTTATGTTGTGAGGTCGAATGTGTGTGTCTGTGTGTGTTCTCTGCCAGGCCTTTTATTGAAGGTGAGGGAGTGGCTTTTAAAAATAACATATTTTTGACTTGAAACAAGTCAAGACAGAGTGGAGACAATTAGAGACTGACATCCTGTTTAGTCATCTCTTGAGAGAGCTCTATTTTCAGAACTGTTTTATAAAGGTTCACAAGTGGTGGTAAGATAGTTCAGGGAATGTTAAGTTAGCAGTAGTCATGATGCACATTAACTGATTTGAACGTGAACATGATTTACAATATGGTAACCACATTGGTAACAAATTTTATGTAGAGAAAGGGAGGTTTGTATAGCCAGGCTGTTATACAAGGGACTTCAAAGAGTTCATGGGAAAATGAAATTAAAGTATAAGTTTATTTTGTTGCAAAAAAATTAGAAATCCAAGCATTTTTCATAATATGCATTTCCCATGAACTTTTTGAAGAGCCTTCCTTTGGATAGGTAAAGCTTTCTGAGTCTATGCAAAACCAGTATTCTTTTTTTTGGGACAGGTTTTTGCTATAGGGTGTGCACACTTGCCAGAAGACAAAGAGACAGAGAGACAGAAAGTGAGAAATCACCCCCCTAGAGGGATGGCCAAGCCGCAATTCCTTCTTTTCCATTCTCCTCTTGGGATCTTGGGTGTGCACACACATGCGCCCGATATGAGTTTAAGCCACTGTGTCTGGGACTCGAACTGCAGTCGACTACATGGGACTCCCGTGACATAACCATTATGCCAACTGCTGGTCCCCAAAACAAGTATCTTTTAATTTGCAAAAGTATACAGTGTGAATTTTTTTTTTAGAGAGATTTTTGCTATAGGATGTGTGTACTCACTGGAGAGACAGAGATATAGAAAGAGAGAAATCATCCTTCAGGGGATGGCCATGCTGCAATCTCTTCTCCATTTTCCTCTTGGGATTTTGGGCATGCATGCACATGTGCCCAGCATGAGTTCTAAGCCACCAGGTTCGGGAATCAAACCACAGTTGACTATGTGGGAGTCCAGCTACGTAAACATTACATCATCTGCTAGTCCCTATAGTGTAAGCATTTAAAATATGTGGTGGTGATGTAGGGAAGCCCAATGTATTTTAAAATTGTTTTCAGAATTTGTTCACTTGTAAGTACAATCCAAACAGTAAATAGTACTGTTAAAATTCTTTGAGATCATGTGGCAGAAGCCATGTCAGGAATGCTGAGTGATTGATGCCATAGACTTCCAGATGAGGACATTGAGGCTTGCGGTGGGCAGAGCCCTGTCCAGTGTTCAGAGCCAGCTATGGTGGAATCAGACTGGGATGCGTGGTTAAGACTAGTGTGGGGCTCTTTCTTCTGTACCACATGAATTGCAGCTTATTCCCAAAATGACCATCCCTATCTATCCTGAGTTTTTCTTGATCTTCTTTCAGATAAAAGGTAAAAGGCAGAAATAGAGCCATGGGCTCAATCTGACAAGATTTATTTATTCAAGGACGATTATAAATTCATGTGTTTGGGTCCATAAAAACCTCACAATGCAAATGTAGAGGTGTTCATGGATAACAAGGTTAGCGTCCAGCAGGAAGAGCACAGGGCCTGCCTACCTGGCAATTACAGTGGTGCTAAGAACAGATCTGGAAAGCGCTGTTCCATCCCAGCCACCATATTGTACAAGTGCGTTTGGGAAACTGGAATGGATGCAAAAAGTGGGACTATGTGAGAAGACTTCAAACTGCCTCCTTTGCAGAGTGAATGTCTTGAAGTCTTTACTGAGGGGTACCTTTAAGGAGTGTCAGTACTCGCATAAACAGTCAACAATGGGACATGTAAAATTCCTCAACTTCCTTCCCCTGTGCTTCCTTCAGACTGACTAGAGTGGGGCCACTTGGTGCTAAGTGCTAATTAAATGCTCTGTGCTGCAGGTCCCATGTGGAAAATCCCCAAATTCATGTCCTGAATCCTCCCTGTACACACCAGGATCTCATGCCTGTGATTCAGGTTGACGGAGGCTGCAGGTAGATTGTGGAGTGAAGACCCTATGGGGGGTGCCCCTTTGTCTGTCTGTCTCTCTCTCATGGAAGGAATAAGTAAACTTAATAAAGAAAAAGATTGACTAGACTTTGGTGAAAATATATAGACAGAGACTTTTGTACTTTTGACTCCATAAAACGAGAGATTTGTGGTTGGCCATGCCACATTTGTCCATTACCCAGGTGTCTCTCTCTCCCATATACTTGCCACATTATTTAGAAAATGTACTCTTAAAAGAAAAAGGCATAAAGCATGGTGCTCCACAAACAGTGAGCAAGCATATGAATGCTTCTATGTTACAAAGAGCTAAGAACAGAAAGGAATAAAATGGAAGAAAAAGGCAACTCTGAAAAAAATGTAGTTTCTTTTGGATTTGCTTTTCAACTTTTATAATTCCTTGAGCTTTCACTTTTTCCTTACCCTCCTGCTGTTTAATGAAAAGACTTAGGTTTGATTCATGACTGCACTTTACATGTTTAGGGCTTCTCTGTAAATCATTTAAGACGCACAAAAAGTACTTTAATATTAAAATGTAACATACTATTTTTTCCCCCTTTTTTTTAGGTGGATCTGGAGCCAGAAGGAAAAGTATTTGTGGTAATAACCTTAACTGGGAGTTTCACTGAAGGTAAGAATGAGTTTTGGGTGATTTCTGGTCTGTGTGTAATTTCACAGTTCATACTCAAGAGGGATTTCTTTCATGGAAATTACAAAAAAGGCATTTTGTAAAAGATGCTTAAGTTAGGATGGCTGGTATTTTGTTTCCCAATGGTCTGTTTGCCCAGGTAGCCAGATTAAATATATTTACTAAACCTGACAGTCTCATGTTTTATTTAATATATTCCCTCAGTTTTTGTTTTTATTCATCCTTCTCAGCTGATTTGAGTTTTGCTTCTTTTGGTTCATGCCTGTTAAACTGTATTTTAAATTTTTGGTTTTGTGCCTGTCTTTTTGTTTGCCCCTGAATGTTTATGAAGCAAATTTAGGGATTATATTCTCTTTTTTATAATTTCTATTTAATTCTTACCCTTTAAAGGGTTGTTTTTCATTCCCAAATCTAATTGAGATAAAACTTATATATAGTGAAATGAAAGATCAGTAGTGAACACTTTGAATTTTGACAAATGCCTACAAATAAGACCAGCAACCCAGTCCAAGATCTAGATGTTTCAATTACTGAAAGATTTCTTGAGCCCTTTCTCTGAGGCAGTAAATGTGAAGCTTCCTTCCACCATAATTGTAATGACGCAGCCCTTTTTTGGGTCTCTTTCTCTCATTCTGCATTATTTCTGTGAGGTCCACTAACACTGTGCTTATTAGTATTGTACTCATTTCTGTTGTTGAGTTGCATTCCATTATACAAACATAGCACTCGTTTGTTTTGCCATTCTCCTCTTGGTGGACTTTTGTTTTTTCCTTATTGCTGTTTATTATGAGTAATGTTTTGAAAAATATTCTTATGTATACATTTTTGTGAACATATATGTTCATTTTTCTTGGGTAAGTACCTAGCAGTGGAATTGCTGGGTAACTGAGTAGGTGAATGTTTAACTTCGTGAGAAACTCCCAAATGGATTTCTAAAGTGGTTGTATTATTGTGCTTGTACCGGCAGTGTAAGAGAGTTCTAGTTGTTTCATAGCCTCGCTGACCCTTGATGCAATTGTTCTTTTTAATTTTAGACATTAATGGATGTTAAATGGCATCCCGTGCTTTTAGTTAGCATTTCCCTAGTGTTGAACACTTTCCCATGTATTTACTGGTCTATGTAACAGAAGCATAAGTTCAAGTTTTTGGTCCTATTTTCTAAAATTGATTTTTTCCCCTTAATTGCTATTATTGATTTATGGGAGTTCCTTTTGTTTTTCTGGGCACAAGTCCTTTGTGAGGCATGCATATTATAAATACTTTCTCCCAGTCTGTCTTGTGTTTTCATTTTCCTAACAGAGTCCTTGAGGAGAAGTTGAAGTTTCTGTGAAGTTCAATTTATTTGCCTCTTCTTTCATAGTTCATACATTTTTTTGCCCTCTCTAGGAAATCTGCCTTTAATAGGGTCATTAAGATATTCTATTGTTTTTTTTCTAGAAGTTATAGTTTTATCTTTATGTTTAGGTCTATGCTTCTTCTTAATCTTTGTATGTGATGTGATAAAGAAGTTGAATTTTTTATTGTTGTACACGAATCCAGTTGTTTTAGCATCCTTTGTTGCAAAGACTTTCTTTTTTTTTCCTATTAAATTGCCTTGGAAACTTTGCTGAAAATAACTGGAGTATATATGTGGGTCTAGTTCTGGATAATCTGTTCTGGTGATTTGCTGGTCTGTCATGCTGGTATCACACTTTTTCTTCTGCCTTATTTTTTTTTTTTTAATATTTCTTACTGCATTTGTTTTTACGAAATATTTTATTTAACTTTATTTATTTATTTTTTTAATTTGACCGGTGTGGGGAGGGGAGAGAATATGAATGAGAAAGCAAGCCACCAGATCCGGGACTCAAACCATGGTCAGCCATGTAGGAATTCAGCACCCTTAACCACGAAGCCAGCTGCCAGCCCTCTTACTGTTGCTTTATAGTAGGTCTTTAAGCTTAATTAGTGTGAATCCTCCAGCTTTGGTTTTTTTTTTTTTTTTGGTGAGGTTTTTGCTTAGGCTGTGTGTATTCACCAGAGAGAGAGAGAGAGAGATAGTGAGAGGGAAAGTGAGAAATTAGCACCCAGGGGGTATGGCCATGCCATAATCCCTTCTCCTCCATTTTTCTCCCGGAACTTTGGCGCATATGCACTGGGCATGATTTTTAAGCCACCAGATCTGGGACTCAAACTTCTGTCAGCCATGTGGGAGTCCAGCAACAAAACCACTATACCATCTGCTGGCCCCAACTTCATTCTTTTTTGTTTATGTGTTTTAGGTTATTTTAGCTAGTCTCAGTATTTTGGATTTTGCTTTAGTTTTAGAGTCAGTTTACATATTTCCACATGTAGGCCTGCTGGATTTTGAGTCAAACTGTGTTGAATCTGTAGATGGACTTGAGGAGAATTGTTGTTTTAATCATTGTGAGCATCTTCAAATTTGTAAACATGGTATATCCATTTATTAGTCATCTTTTTTTTTTTTTTGGAGAGGTTTTCGCTATAGGGCTCGCCAGACAGACAGAGAGAGACATAGAGACAGAAAGTGAGAAATCACCCTCCAGAGGGGGTGGTCATGCTGCAATCCCTTCTCCTCCATTCTCCTCTTGGGATCTTGGGCATGCACGCACATGCGCCCGGCGTGAGTTTTAAGCCACTGGGTCCGGGATGCGAACCGTGGTCGACTACGTGGGAGTCCAGCGACATAGCCATTACGCTAACTACTGGTTCCCTTATTGGTTGTCTTTAATGTTGCTCAGCAATATAATCAGTACTTTAAATGTTATAAAATTTTCAACATAGAGGTCTTATGTATTGTTTTCAAAATATATTCCTAAATACAGTCATCTCTTGGTATCTATGTAGGATTAATTCCAGGATTCCCTAGGGCTCCAAAAATCCTCAGATATTCAAATTATTTTTATAATGTGGCATGTATTTGTATATAACCTAGACACATCTTCCTGTATACTTTAAATCATTTCTAGATTACTTATAAGTCATTTTAGCATCCTATGTAAGTGAAAAGAAAAACAGATAATTATCTTTAGTCTTAGGTCGTAGGGTAAGTCATGATGTATTTTTCCAT
>NW_006198812.1:696098-723992 GCF_000334495.1 Tupaia belangeri chinensis
TAGGGAAAGTCATGATGTATTTTTCCATGTTTTCCTATGCAAAACTGTGTCATGACTTTCGTGACAACCAATATCTCTCTTTTAAGGAGCCATGTTTTTTTCTCATTTCATAAATATTGGAGTGTCCTGACTGTATCTGAGATTGGCTGAATCCATTGATGTGGAACTGAGGATATAGAGGGCTGACTATATTTTAAGTCTTCTGATGCTGTTATAAGTATCATTTTAAACATTTTTTCTTAAATTCATTTGTGCACTGTAAGTAGAAATGAAATTAGCTTTTGAATATTGACTTTGTATTTTGTGATCTTGCTGAATTTACTTATTAGTTCTAGTATTTTTTAAAGAATTATTTTATTTAACTTTATTTATTATTATTATCATTATTATTTTCCAGTTTGATCAGAGAGAGACAGAGAGAGAGAGTACGTGAGAAAGCAAGCCACCAGGTCCGAGACTCGAACCGTGGTCGTCCATGTGGGAGTCTAGCGCCTTTAACCACCATGCCACTTGCCAGCCCCAGTTCTAATATTTTTTAATACACACTTTAAGATTTTCCATCATGTAAACAATTGCGTGGTCTATAAATACAATTTTTTTCCCTAATATTTATGACTTTAATTTCCTCTTCATGCCTTATTATAGTCGTGGCCTTTAGAATAGATATCCTTGTCTCATACCTAATCTTCATAGGAAGGAATTTTTTTTTTTTTCCTTTTTAGGTTTTTGCCAAAGGGTGCATGGACTTGCTGGGTGCAGAGACTGAGAGGGGGAAAATGAGAAATCAGCTTCTAGGGAAGTGGCCATCCCACAATCTCTTCTCCCTTTTCCTTCTGGGATCTTAGGCACATACATATAGGCACCTGGTAAGATTTTCAAGCTGCCAAGTCTTGACTTGAACTGAGGTCTGCGATGTGGGAATCTAGCACCTTAACCACTAAGCCATCTGCTGGCTCCATAGGAAGGAATTTTAGTCCCCCCCCCCCATTAGATATGATGTTAACTCTATGTATTTTATGGATTTTCTTTATCACAAATCAGGAAGGTCCTTTCTAATCCTAGTTTTCTAAGAAATACACACAAGCACACACATACACACATATATTTTAAATTAAAAATGAGTGTCAAATTTCAGTAATTCCTTTTTCTTTAGCATTGTGATTGAGAACTGGGATGATCACATGGCTTCCCTCTTTTATTTTCTAGCAGGTAGCTATATTACTGGCTGATCACCTTAAAATTGTGGAGGCTCTTAAGGGTGGGCCTGTGTCACTTTTTTTCTTTCAGTAGTAGGGCAAATTTTATAGCTCTGGGACGTAATCTTCACATAGCCAATGTGGAGTTCCGGTGGAAATTCCAAGGTGTTTTAAGTTTTTGTAATCTTTGTGCACTCAGAATTCAAACTTTTCTCCTTCTGTGGGAAACAGCTGAAGTCTTTAACTCGTGTCTTCCAGCTCTTGATCTTTTCTGGACTTCTTGGATTCTCCCTTGCATTTACAGTTTAGGAGGAAGCAAGGATTTGAGATGTTTACATATTCGAAAGTTCTCTTTGTTAGCCTCATCCTTTCTAGGGTTCCACTCCTCAATATCCTGTCATCTGGTGGGTTCCAATGTTGGTATTTCACTCCTCAAGCTGCTAAAACTGTGGTGCCTTTTAAAACCCTGTGCTACCTGGGAACTATGGCAAAAGCTGTATTAATATGATCTCTCGCCCATTGGAGTTCTCTTCTCTCAAGTGTCAAATTCCCTCTGGATTGTGCCTGTCTTGGTTGTTTTCCAGTGTCTTTAACAAGTTGTTTTAAATATACTTTTCAGTTGGAGACTTAGTCTATTACAAGTCACTCCACCATTACTAAAATCCCAGGAGACTTTTTAAACATGTGGCTTAATGATTTGTGAATTTACTGTAAGCATTCTGCAAATTGATTATATTTTTTTGTTTTGAGATATTTATGCTGTATGGGTACATGTGCTTGCCAGAGAGACAGAGAGACAGAAAGTATGAAATCACCCTCCTAGGGGGATGGCCATGCCACAGTCTCTTCTATTTTCCTCTTGGGATTTTGAGCATGTGCACACATGTACCTGGTGTGAGTTTAAGCTGCTGGGTCTGGGACTTGAACCATGGTTGACTATGTGGGGAGTCCAGCCAATGTAACCACTGTGCCATCTGCTAGTCCTGATTATACTATTATTTATTTATTTATTTTTAAGTTTGCTATAGAGCACATGCGCTTGCCTAAAAGACACCGGTTTAGAGGTGGGGGTGACAGTGCTGCAATGCAATCTCTTCTACTCCATTCTTCTGTTGGGATTTTGAGCACACACACACACCTGCTGTGCCTCTCAGGCCACTGGATCTGGGACTTGAACGACGCAGTCGATGTGGGATCCAGCTACCTTAAACTCTATGCCATTTGCTGACCAGCAAATCGGTTACACTTTCTTTGAGAAATAATTTGCTTTGCTCCTCTTAGCCAACCATTGTCATTCATGTGGGTGAGTTATTTTATTGTGAAGACTTTTCTCTTTTTTTAAAAAAATTTAATTAATTAATTTCAATTTGATCAGAGAGGGAACGAGAGAGGGAGGGAAAGTGAGAAAGCAAGCCACCAGGTCTGGGACTTGTACCATAATTGGCCACGTGGGAGTCCAGTGCCCTTAATGACCATGCTACTTGCTGGCCCTGTGAAGGTTTTTCAATCTGTTGTCTCAGTTGTTAATTTCGCCTTTTTGCACAGTATTAAAACCAGCAGAAACCTGGGATATGTGAACATAAAAAAACCTGTTCAGGTTAGTTTGGAGATCTGCCTGTTGTCAGGATTTTTTATTTTGCTTGGTGTCTTGGACATACAGGATTTGTGAGCAAAATGTGTGTCATGTGAAGGACAAGCACATGGACGAAGGGGCCCAGCGAAAACATTTAGAAAGGAAACCAAGGCTGACCGACCACGTTATTAACTAACGTAGTTAATATTGCAGTCCATTGCTGGCCGACCATTCTCACAATGCACCTGGAAGGGGTCAACTGTGGTAGAAAGAGACAAGGCAATGAGAAGAGGCCAGAGGGAGGAGTGGGTGAGATTCTGACTGTGCTGCATTAAGGGACGGGGTGCCCTTGAAGTAAGGCTGTCGTGTCAATCATTACATGACTTCTGTTTTCAGAGCTCTGCCAGCTCTCTGGGACTAAATGCTATCTTCCTTCATTGAACTTCAGAAACCTCAGAACACTGACACTAAAATATAGCTGCATGCTCTCGTGTTTATTTCTTGGTTTTAGTGAAGAGTAGAATGAAATTAGGGATATGTTCTTTTTTTAAAGAATTATTTATTTCATTTTATTTATTCATTCAATCATTTTCATTTGACCAGAGAAAGACAGACACACAGAGAGAAGGAAAGTGAGAAAGAAAGCCACCAGGTGTGAGACTCGAACTGTGGTCAGCCATGTGGGAGTGTCCTGTGTCTTAACCACCATGTTACCTGCTGACCACCTGGGATATGTTCTTACTAGGTCATCGTGGTTGTTTTCCTTTCGGAGCTGGCTGGTGTAAAATTGGAAGCTCTGGGTCTCTCTTGGAAGCTGAGGGGCTTCCCAGGAACAGTGTAAGTCCAGCCTTCCTGGTCTGTCTTGGACTGTGAAAGGGCCATTGGCCTGGATCCTGCAGAAACTCAGAGCTCGAGAAATACTGGCCGACCCGTGGGTGCCATCTGCTCTGTCTCCTCACAGGGCTGTCCTGAAAGGGCAGCGCTTTGCTAACTATAAAGCCCTGTGTGAAGGTATGCTGGGGGACGCTCATCTCATTATTTCTGTTGTCACAGCAGCCAGGTTTCAGTCATTCCTCCCCCAACCCTGTGACCTTTGTTACTCAGCTGGTTTGTTTTATCTTAAGCTGATTTTATTTTATACTAGAAACCTCAAGAATTTAGTGGACAATGACCAGCATAATGCCAGCTTATCTCTATGCATGTGTTCCTTTCATGCCTCCTACAGGAGTTCTGCCATCAGCTCAAATTCTGTATTTTCAAAACTCTCCTTTAAAAAATAAATTGCTTAAATGGGGCTGTGGTTGGTGACATATAGAGCTGGTGTTAGTGGTACTGACTGCTCCTTGTCTCATCCTGTCTTTTTAAAAAAATCTTTTATTAACTGAGTTAGCAGCTCAGGCCCACCACCTCCTCCCCCCCCCAAAAAAAAGAAAAAAATATTTAAGACATGATTGAGAAATGCTGGGTGCAGACTTGTAATCTTATCATAGATGCTGGGGAGATAAAGATGAGCAAGGCACAGCGGCTGTCCTGAGCGCTCACAGGAGGGAGGGCCGATGCGCCCCATGCGTGGACTGCAAGGGGCCAGCTCCCAGGCTGGAGGAAGTCCAAGGGACAGTGTTGGCACAAGGTGATGCATAGTCAGATCAGCCAGGAGGCTTCAGAGCCAGCTTTGCCAGGGGAGTTCATGTTTAAAGCAAGCTTGAATGCTAAGTAGGAGGTTCCAGGAGGGGAAGATAGTTCCGAGGGAAGACAGTTCGTACAAGGCACAGAGGGAAGAGAACATTAGCAGCTTCTAGAACCTAGAAGTAGTGTGGGGGTGCTGAAAGTCAGAGATTGTGATGGCAGATGTGGCCACAGACTTGGGAGGGCCTCCCAGGGGTGGTCACCTGTACCAGTGTCACTATCACCAGCATCACCTTTCATGCTCGAAGGGGAGTTAGGCTCAAAGGGGAGTTGCAGGGTCACCCTGCTTCTGGGCTAGTAGAAGTGATGGGTTGCCAGTGATGTTTAAAGCAGAGAGAAGTTAGTTATCACTTGTAGGTGCAAGGGGTGGGAAGGTAGGTTAACTTGTGAGTATGGAAAGCCATTAAAAACACAGTTGTGAGGGTCCGAGCTCAGCTGGCATTTGCGGATATGAAGAGGTGGGTCCAGACTGGAGAGAGGTGTGGTAAAACCAACAGGAACTGGTAACCCATTGCATATGGAGATGAAGAGGAGCAGGCTCTGGTGACGCCCACGTAGTGTTATGGAGTCACGCACCAGGGTAGAAACACAGGAGTGGAAACTTAGCTTGGCCCAGTGGGGTTTGCAATGCTTGTGGGAGATCCAAGTGAAGGTGTCTGGGAGGGGTCAGAAATAAGAGTGGAGTCTGGCAAGGTGCTGGGGCCTGACATACACTGCTGTGTACCAGGGGAGGACAAGCTCCTGGATGAAGGGGCCGAGTAAAAACATTTAGAGAAGAAACCACGGCTGACCAACAGCATAACTCAGTGAAACACCAACATTCAAGGACTTTGGCTCCCAGATTTGACTACCAATCCAAACTATGACTAAATGAACACTGGTTTTGCTAAGACATTATTACTCACGCAGGAATATTTGAGTACTCACCCTGTGCTAGGGACTGTTTCACCAGATGGAATGACATCTTCCAAGCCAACATGAAGATGTGTGATGTGGACCTTTGAAGAAAGCATAGAACATAAAAAGCTTTGAAGAGTAATGTTTGAATTGGTGGTCCCAGCAGAATCTCGAAAGCTCGATGATACTGTGTGCTGTGCAGGTTTGTGCTTGATGCTGGAGTAAGAACAAATGAACTTGCTCAGAAACCTACAGCGAGGACTCTTCTTTAAACTAAGAATCAGAAAAGCTCTTGACCATCATCTCTGTGGAAGATGCCCTGGAGGCTAGAGGCATCATTTTATCAACTGGATCAGAGACCCCTGCTATGCTGATCTTGAGAAAGGTGTTATCATTCTTGATCAGATGCCGAAGTCCCTTGAGCACTGAGGCAGAAGTCAGACAGTTATAGTGATTTATTATTTTGCAAAAGCTGCCTGATGTCAATCTTTATTCCATTTTGACTACACCTTTCTGGAGCTAGCAACTGGATCTGCAATTGAATCGACCTGAAATTTATTAAAGCAATGACACAAACCTGGATTTTTTTTAAACTTAATTTTATTATTATTGTTTTATTTGACCAGAGAGAGAAAGGGAAAGTGAGAAAGCAAACCACTAGGTCCAGGTCTCAAACCACAGTTGGCCATGTGGGAGTCCAGTGCCCCAACCACCACCCCACCTGCCAACCCCACACCTGGATTTTTAATGCAACTTTTAGGTGATGTCAGTGTGGCCATTGTTTTGATTGTCACTATATTGGTCTAGTTTTTACCTGGAAGAGCAGAATGGCAATAAAAAATAAAATAAAATAAAATAAAATAAAATAAAATAAAATAAAATAAATAGAAATGACCTCCCACTCATGGAAGCATATCACAGCATTGCTGAGCTATTCTTGCCAAAAGATCCAATCACCAATAAAGAAATTCAGGAGAACATTTGAAATGACACCTTTCAATGTAATCAGAATACCCAACTATGGAAAAAGTTTACAGAGGAAGAGTCTTGGTTTCTTCAACCACACATGGGAAGAAAAAAACAAAGAGAATGGAGAACAAAGTAACAAAAGAGAGACATTATAACCAGTTGTAATGTATGGGCCAGTTTTACTCAGTTCTCATAAAAGAAACAGTAACTCCCAGGAGACAAGTGAAGAAGTGGAAACAGTGACTGGGAAAGTAACAGTGTTAAAGGATTGCTAGTGTTAAGTGTGATTGTGGTATTTTGGTTATCCAAACAAAAAAGAGCATCTATTAGAAATGCGCCTTTAAGTATATACTGATGAAATTATCTGATTTCTGGGATTTTCTTCAGAATAATGCAGAGGTAGGCAGAGGGAATGGGATATAGATAAAACCAGAATAGTCGTGAGTTCACTATTGAAGTGGTGAGCTAGTTAAATGTTGCATTCGGGTTTATTCTACTAGTCTGTCTACTTTTGTGTGTGTTTGACATTTCCAGGCACAGGAAGTTAAAATGTGGCCCAGTCTTGGTGACATAGATAGTAGTGCCCGACCTGAAATGCTGGAAGCTACATGGCTGACCCCAGGTTTGATCCCAAGTCAACACATGGGTGCCCGCAGACTTGAGATATAGCTGAGTGGCTGGGGAAAGGGATCTTAGAGTGAGGAGATCCTGTTGAAGGCGCCTGTTTCTCCCTCACAGATGCGCTCTCTCTCAGGAAAGAAAATAAATAAATTTGAAAAACGAAGTTAAAGAGGAAAATGACAAATTTTAAGAATATCTCTTTCTTAAATAAATGGCAGAATCTAGGTTGCCTCTGTGACATCAAAATGGTGCTCCAACTTTGGATATGTATTACCTCTCCTCATTTACATGATAAAGTTGGAGTGTTTTCTTGTTGTCTGTGTATATTTTATTCTTAATTTTCAACTTCTATTTATTATCAAAAGGTAAGTTAAAATTTTAAATAAGTACTTTAGAAAGATTTTTTTTAAATGCTAAATAAATACTAAGCTGTGAGTCAAAAGCTGCAGGTAGGAAGAGGGGGTGAGTAAGATAATTCCCCTCTTTCTGTCATAAAGTTCTCACTCACAGTGAATGACAAGTTGATCATCTCCTACTAACAATTACATAACACTTTGCAGTTGCAAAGTTTCATTTTAAGATAGTTTCCTAGAAGAATAAAGTAAAGCAAAAGAATTAACGGTAGAAGTATCTTCGTAAACATAGTAAGACAAGATCTGAGTGCATGTTTTCTCAGTGTTTCCGAAATTCAAACATGAAGAAATTTCTATTTTGTATCAGTTTGGGAGTAGGTGGGGAAATAGCTTCTTAAAAAAATAAACAGAAACAAAACCTTGACAAAATACTTGTTATTTGTGACCTTGAAGCTTAAAAAGGGCTTCTCCTTTGGCTAAAACCTTGTATTGCCCCCTTCTTGTAGACTCTTATTCTTCTGCAGAGGATATAGAAAGGCACTTAAAGTTTGTATTGCTTTTTTTCTATACTAAGGCAGAACATTATGGTGCAAAATAAGATTCTGATCTTGTTCTTTTTGTACCATTGCCTCAATTTTTACCTCAATCTTCTATGTCAGATCATTGGTTTAAAATAATTATATTCTCTGCTAAACCATTGTGGCCTCAGGGACCAGTAAGGCAGATAATGTGTGTGTTATGTTTTGAAGCTGCAACCCACAGTTTTGCACCATTTATCTGATACATTTTTTAAAAAAGAATTATTTATTTAATTTAATTTATTATTATTATCCTTTTTAATTTGCTATAGAGTTTATGCACTCAACAGAGTGCATAAACAGACAGAGAGAGAGGGAAAATGAAAGGCAAGCCACGAGTCTGGGACTTGAACCACCATTGGCCACGTGGGAGTCCAGTGCCCCAACCACCACGCCATCTTCTAGCCCCTGTGTCTGACTTCTAATGCATGCCATTTTTAAAAGGAGAAAGATTATCTTACTTTTTAAATCAATTTACAGCATTCCTTTCTTATGCTGTGGGGCCGGTGACAACTTGTTGATTTAAATTTTTTGAAATATTTGGGGACCAGCAGCTGGTATGGAAGTTGAGATGGTTGGATCCCACATAGCTGACACTGTGGTTCAAGTTCTAGACCTGGTAGCTTAAAAAAAATAGTGGGTACATGTGTGTGCATACCAAAAGTCTCAAGAAGTCTCAAGAAGAAAATGTAGGAGAGGGGATTGTGGCATGACCACTCCCCCTGTGGGGGGGTGCTTCCCCCTCACCCCACCCTGTTAGCACAGGAAAGACCCTAGAGCAAAATTAAAACAAAAATTACACCACCCAATGCACTGACTCAGGCAGTAGGGGTGCTGCTGCGTAATGCTGGAGGCTGAACGGGAGGGCTCTGGGTTCGTGTCCCAGGGCCACTTGAACAAGACTGTGGCATGACATGATCCTGGCTAGCTGCAAGGCTGCAGAGAGGATTGTGGCTTGAGGACCCTGTTGAGAGTGCCTGCCTGCCTGTCTTTGGAAATAAATGAATTTAAAAAACTATTCCTTTGGTATTAATCTATTAGCCTGAGAAATGAACGGCCACTTCAGTTTTCTTGCTGGTCTGGGTGATACTTGGGTCTACTCTTGCAAATGACCATCAGGTTGAAGACAGTGTAGGAGAGAAAGAAAGAGGAGTTAAAGGGATGGGAAAAGAAGAGGAAGTGGAAATGGAAAGAAGGATAGTTTTGAGAGATTGAGACTAGTTTTCCCTTGTAGTTCACCTACTCCTCTAAAATAGGCAGGTCGTTTCTTGAGTACCTTCTGAGGACTGGACACTGCTGCATTTGCAGTTTAGTGACTGGCAGCAGCAGACCTTGTTTTATTTCCTTTTTGGTAACAGGGCGGCCTCTGGGCCTAGTAACTCAGTACCTGTGTGTGTCCCTGCTGTATTACACAGGTTATTTCATTTACTCCCCATGGAGTTCCGAGCCGGATACAGTTCTCAATATGCAAATCAGTGGCTCAGACTCAGAGACCCTGATTCGCTATAGTCTCTTGGATGGTGAATACATGTTTTCAGAATGACCAATGTAAGATGTTATGAAACCATACACAGGCTGAGGATACTTTTTTTTTTTTTTGGAGACGTTTTTGCTATAGGGCGCGTTCACTTCCCAGACAGACAGACAGAGAGATAGAAAGTGAGAAATCACCCCCCAGGAGGGATGGCCATGCCACAATCTCTTCTCCTCCATTCTCCTCTCGGGATCTTGGGCACGCACGCACGCACACACGCCCGGCATGAGTTTTAAGCCACTGGGTCCGGGATGCGAACCGGGGTTGACTACATGGGAGTCCAGCGACATAGCCATTACGCTAACTGCTGGTCCCATGGATACGTTGAAATAGTAAAATTGACTAATGAATTTTAAAAATGTAAAAATGTAAAAAGTTCATTGATATTCCATGTTACAACTGACTTTTAATAAACTGCTGCTCATCAAGTTCTTATATAGTATCAAAAAATATTTACAACTATCTGTAAAAACTACTGAAATACTCTCTTGGGACCAGCAGTTAGCGTAATGGCTATGTCGCTGGACTCTCATGTAGTCGACTGTGGCTCAAGTCCCAGACCTGGTGGCTTAAAACTCACGCCAGGCTCGTGTGTATGCGTGCCCAAGATCCTGAGAGGAGAATGTAGGCAAAAGGATTGTGGCATGGCCATCCCCCCTGGGGGGTGATTTCTCACTTTCTGTCTCTCTATTTCTGTCTTTCTGGCAAGCACACGCTCTCTATAGCAAAAACCTCTCAAAGAAAAAAACAAAAAAGAAATACTCTCTCTTTTTAAACTACTCTGTATGTGAGGCTGGACTATATTCATAGACTCTATAGCAACATGAAGTGGATTGAGTATAGAAGTAGACATGAGAATACAGCTGTCTTTTTATAAGACAGACATTGAGATTTGTAAATTGTAAAACAGTCCTACTCTTCTCATTAATTTTCTTTATTCAGAAAATATAGTTAGCTTTCATAAAAATATTGTGTATGTTAAAATATTGTGTAGTGAATTTATTATTGTTTTAAATAATTTTTTTTTTGCGAGATTTTTGCTATAGGACCAGAAAGACAGAGACAGAGAGACAGAAAGTGAGAAATCATCCCTCAGAGAGACGGCCTCACCACAATCCTTTCTCCTTCATTCTCCTCTTGGAATCTTGGACACACATGCACACATGCCTGGCATGAGTTTAAGCCACCGGGTCCAGGACTCAAACGACGGTTGACTACATGGGAGTCCAGCGACATAGCCATTATGCCAACTGCTGGTTCCTAAATAAATATTTTCAATGCCTCCGCTTAATATTTCTAATTTGGCAAATATTGATAGACACCCCCCCCCATATAAAGCCAAACTCTTTGAGCCCTAATAGTTTTATTTTATTTTATTTGCTATTGAGTACATGTGCTCACCAGGGAGAGCGAGAGAGAGAGAGAAAGTGAGAAAGAAATTACCCCACAGAGGGGATGGCCACACTGCAATCCCTTCTTTCCCACTCTCCTCCCAGGATTATGGGCATGCATACACACACCTGGCTCATTCTTCAGCCCAGTAGGTCTGGGACTTGAACCATAGTCAGTCAGCCATGTGGGATCCAGGTACTTTAGTCACCATGCCACTGGTTGGCCCCTAATAGTTTTCAAGACTGTAAAGGAGTTCCAGGACCAAAAACTCTTAGAAACTCTAGGTTAATTTTCTCCTTTTTTTCTTTCAAAAGTGCCATACTTTACATTTTAATGATCATAGGGAGAAGGTACTGAGAAATATTTTCGTGTTTATATTGGGGGCTGATAGAGGTGACAATTAGATAACACAGGTAACAAAATTCAGTCATTTTAATTTTTTTTCCTTTTTTCTTAATTTGTTTTTCTGCTCCTTATACTTTACCAGCCAGTTTTTGTTATAACCTTATTATCATTAAAAAATAATAATAATAATAGGGTCAGGAAGTGACACTCAAACAACCCAGAAACCTGCGATGGGTTCTCACTTTAGAGATGCCATTTTAAAGGTAGCTTCATGCTAACTCTTGTTTGATGTGAGCAGAGCAAGGCAAGTGTAATACTTCTGAGCAAGCAGTCAGAGATGCAAGCACCAAAAAACCTCAGAAACAGCTCAGAGATCTCTGGACAAAAGCACCAGGAGCCTCATTTCATGTATCACTTGCTTACTAACTACCCCCCCCTTTTTTTTTTTAAAAGAATAGTTTTAGTTAGTTATTTATTCTTTTAAATTGTTGCTACAGAACACATGCACTCACCATAGAGAGACAGAGAGAGAGAGAGAGTGCGTGTGAGTGCTTGCGAGAAAGCAAGACACTGGGCCTGGGACTTGAACCCTAATTGGCCATGTGGAAGTCTATAGCACCTTAAGCACCATGCCACCTGCTAGCCCCTAGTGTACTCCTTTGAAATCAAGGCTGCAAAACACTTTGACTGATTTCTTCATTTAAAAAAAAAAAAGTTTTTTTTTTTAATTGAAATTATAAAAAATTGAAATTACACTGATGCAATATTCTCTTAGGGAAATTGAGATTTGGGTAAAACAGATATGACTTAATTTTTTGATAGAAGAATTAGTTGCTCTAGTATCTCTTCATTATACATCAATTTTCTTTTCAGCAATCCTTTATCTCTCTGCCTTTTTCTTTTTTGTCTCAAATCAATACGGTAGCACATCTTATTTCCCAGGCCAGCCATCTGGGTTGTCTTCTTCCTAGACTTTCCCCAGTAATGGCCTGTGTTAGTGGGCAGGTGGAAAGGCCTGTTTGTTTCTCCTTTTCCCCTGAAACTTACTTTCAGCATTATGATTTTATCACAGTGTCTGAAATTTCTATTCTAGGTCTCAAGGCATTGCAGGGTTGTCCTCTTGCATAAAGTGAAATGTGTGTGTTGGCAGGAGTGAGGACGTGGTGGGGAGACCGCGCCTAGGGTTACAGAAACAGTTTTTGTGTATGTCAGAAATCACTGTAGTGTTTTTTGTTTGTTTGTTTGTTTTTAATTTGCTAGTAGAAGTCATGTGTACTCATTGGAGAGAGACAGAGGAGAAGCGAGAAAGCACTGCACATCAATGAGGTGTGGCCACACCACAATCCCATCTCCATTTCTCGCTCCCTTCAGGATTTGGGGTTTGTACACACTGGCGTTGAGTGTGTTTGTTAAGCCACTGGGTCTGTGACTTGAACCATGTGATCAGCAACGTGGGGTCCAGCTGCCTTGACCAGCAGGCCATGGACTGGCCTGTCCTGGATTTTTTTAAGTGGCAGCTTAGTCTCACATTACTTTGGAGAGAATCAATTTCTATATTAATTTCTATTTTATAACAATATACTGGGTTGAGTAATACTTCTAAATTATCGCTACTTGAATTCAGTGGATCAAGAGATTTGTCCACACACACACACACACACACACACACACACGGTTTACGTACAGAATTATGTAATGCCTGTATCTACACTCACGAGGCACATAATGACATTTCACTCAACAATGGACTG
Source organism: Tupaia belangeri chinensis (assembly GCF_000334495.1). Taxonomy (NCBI): domain Eukaryota; kingdom Metazoa; phylum Chordata; class Mammalia; order Scandentia; family Tupaiidae; genus Tupaia; species Tupaia belangeri. The sequence goes on from NW_006198812.1 coordinate 708,994, forward strand.
TGTACATGATGGCGTCCCGTGACCACATAGCCTAGTGCATGGTAGGATATACTGTGGAGCTTTGTGTATGACGTTCATACAGTGACAAAATCACTGACTGACGTGTTTCTCAGAATGTGTCCCCGTTATTAAGTGACATGACTGTATTTATGCATGTGCGTATGTGAGTGCTTATGAATGACACTAGTTTATTTTCATAGAACTGAAAATTTGATGCGGAGATGGAGAGACGATTAGACAAATGAGTGTGATATGCCAGGTGTAAGTGTTACGGGAAAAATAAGGCAAAGTGAGAGGCAGGGATGGAGCTTGTGTGGAGGCTGTTCTGTTCAGATGAGGTGGCCAGGGAAGGCCTCTTGGATGAGGTGCCATTAGAGCCAGACCTCAGGAGAGGAGAGAGTGACCTTAAGGCTGTTGGTTGGACTTCAGGACTGTCTGCAGAGGGAACAGGAAGTGCGCAGACTCTGGGGGGGAACATGGTCAGGAAGTTAAAACTGAAGCAGAGAGGAATGTAGTTGAGCCATGAGGTCTAGGGAGGTACCTGTTGTGATTGTCACAAGACTGGCACCCTGTCAATGTCACTTCCCTTCTCAAGAACATACCCTGTCACATTTGTGAAGATCACTTAGATTTAGTGCTAGCTTACCATTTGGCTGATTGAATATATTTTCCCCTTTGGCATGAAGAGCACAACTTCACATCCATTCAGAATGATCTCACATACGTTGCTGAGCAAATACTATGTTAAGTTCATCATAAAGACTATCTCAAGTTCTGTGAATTCTATCATGGCTTCTTACTGTTCTGAGCTAAATTAGGAGCCATTACACTGCTTAAGAAGCATTGGAAGTTCAAATGGACTGTCTGGAGATAGAGAACAAGTCTGTGCACCGCTCAACATAATTAGTTGTAATTCAGTCCTGGTTGTGATTATTAACCTCACCCACCTAAAGCACAGTTTAGGCTTAACTGGAATCTTCTGTTCTTGAACTTGTGAACTATCATTTGTTGTGCAGTTTCAAGAAATGTTAGTGGCACGTGTCTACTCAGTATCTGGAGAGGTAAACAGATCGGGGCTCAGTTTGGGCTCCTTGTAGAGACTCGAGTACATGCTTTTCAGAGTGTTCTTTCTCAATTTTGCTGATACTTCCTAGTCTGTGTACATGTGGATGCTTCCCTTATCTGAGTCTTTAGGTTTGGGATTTACCAAATATTGAGAACAGGGCTTCAGAAAATATAATATGAAATGGCAAGAGAGGATCTATCCTACAGCAATGGAATTATTTGAGAATTTTTAAAAATACAGATTCTCAAGCTTTGAACTGAATCAGAATCTCTGGGAAAGAAGGCAAGGAAACAAATTCAAAAAAGTACCTTGGCTGATTCTTTTGGCTGATCAAATTTAGACACTCCTGTTGTATCCTAAATGTATCTATTTGATTAAGTTAAAGTTTTGGCAGTTAGGAGGTTTTCTAGTTGAGAAATCATATAGGAAAAAAGTATGTTTCTCTTTGGTACAGTTCTTTCGGAGTTGACAAAACACCAAATATGTTCTTTTAAAAGTCTTTAAAAATGCTATGATATAGGTCAAGTTATAGTTTTTGCATTATCAAGAAACAGCCAGACTCAGGGGCAATGGGTCTTGTTAATGTCTGCAAACACTCAATGCTAATGTGGCAACTGAAACCAGGCTGGAAAGAGATACAACCAAGATGGGAGTACTGGCTTTGCTGTTGTCAGCTGGCAGACTGGAGACGAGTTATGGGTAACTGGGACCAGGAAAAGGCAATGACAGTGACTCCAGTTAAAATGGAAGCCAACAGTTTTATAGTATATATCTTAATAAACCTTTGATTTGTACCCTGCCTTTAAAAGCAAAAGAAATCTATAAAAATAAATGTCCTTTTTATTTATTGGTATTTGGGAGGCTGGCACCTGTGCACTCCTTCTTAGAACCAAGAACAGGTCACGTAACTTGTATGTACTTCTCTGACAGATTTGAAAACATGATAACATCTTCCACTTCACGCTGACATTCTCTGCACTGTTCTCAAAAAGGTTATTTTTGCAAAAATATTTGAATATGTCATCAGTTTTTCCAATAGCCATGCATGGCTCTATCAGTGTTGATCTTGTCTTCATTGATGTTAAACCCAGTACCCCACATTTAATTTGTGAGGGTTCTGCTGCCGTTGGAGCCACTTCTCAGTCAGTTGCATGACTTCCTGCATGGACTTACGAGATCTTGCTTTTTGATCTGGAGCTGATTTTTGTTGCACAGTTTGTATTGTGGGATGGATCTAATCCTCAGAAAGGGAGAACAACCACTATGTGCATGGTGGACAGGGATAGACTAGTTTTCATTTGTTTGTTTTTTAGAGGTTTTTGCTAAAGGGCGCGTGTGCTCGCCAGAAAGACAGAGAAAGACAGAAAGACAGAAAGCGAGAAATCACCCCCCAGGGGGGATGGCCAAGCCGCAATCCCTTCTCCTCCATTCACTTGGGATCTTGGGCACGCATGCACATGTGCCCGGCGTGAGTTTAAGTCACCAGGTCCAGGACTTTGAACCACAGTTGACTACATGAAAATTAAGCAACATAGCCATTACCCCAACTGCTGGTCCCGGGATAGACTAGTTTTAAGCAGGGAGGGATGTCAGGGAAGGAACTGGTTTAAAAGTGGTTGGTTGATTGAACAGTGACCATTTCTGTGCCCTGACCATTTAGTTTACCATAGAAAGCTCGTATTATAGGGATTTTGGTCATTGGTTCAGATATCTTTGTAAAATCGTTTATTTTCTGTGAGAGGTATGGCACTGTCCCAGGAGTTAGCAGTGTCACAATGCGGTTCTGAAGAAGGGGCTGTGGATCCAGGTACCACCAGCTTATCCAGTGGTTACTTAGGGTCACCCAGGCAAAGGAGTACCTAACTATCCCTGGGGGAGCTCTTTTTTCCATTTAAAATTTTTTAAATTTACATTTAATCACATATACCTTTCCAGTGTACATTGCTTTTTCCAGCACGAATACCATACAGATCAGTCAAGACAAAGACATTGCTATATACATTATCATCAGCAAATAGCTTCTCATTTTTTTGAGAATTAAACATACTTGTACTTGATTTTTTTTCCTTTCCCTTCCCTCCCTCCGTACTAAATATTTTTTTCATATAGTATTGATTCTAACATTGGACTTAGGGTGGATTCATCAACAAAGACTGAAGCTTAACTCTGGGAGGACACCACCTGGATTTTGTTAAGCCGCCTAATTAATGACCATGTGGTGGGACCCTGCTATCTCTTGCAGGCCCCTCCTCAGTGAGGACCGGGGGAGACACAGTCACGATGTGGAAAGAGCAGCTCTCTGACCTGTCTTGTCTTTTCCACACTGTTTTCTCTGGTGTTGCATGTTCACATTTGACATCTCTCATCCTGCTTCTTGGTATTCACCTGTGAGTGTTTGATGGTACAGTCTTTGTGAGTTCTCTACTGAGGCAGGTTTTTTTTTCCTTCCTTTTTTTGAGAGGTTTTTGCTATAGGGTGCATGCACTCGCCAAAAAGACAGAGAGACAGACAGAAAGCGAGAAATCCACCCCCTCGGGGGCATGGCCATGCGGTAATCCCTTCTCCTCCATTCTCCTCTTGGGATCTTGGGTGCACATGCACACATGCCCGCTGTGAGTTTAAGCCACCAGGTCCAGGACTCGAACCACAGTCGACTACATGGGAGTCCAGTGACATGGCCATTACGCTAACTGCTGGTACCCTGATGCAGAGTTTTAATTAACTGTGTACCGGCTGCCTCCGTTTGGTTCTCTGTCTCTCTCTAACCAAGCATTGCAGACTGCCCAGGGGCTGAAATTGGCTGGCAGACAGGTTTTGTTTTACATGTATACCTAGCACAGTGCTTTTGTAATTTTCCAACTTGAAGTCTTCAGACAGGGCAGGGTTTTCTAGTGCACCACATGCCAGCATCCCTCGTTGTCTGAATTCCCTCTGACTTCGTCCTCCACACCAGCACCTCTGGCCTGTTTGTCATCTTGAATCTGAGCATTTGTTCCATGTGTTTACTGGGCAGTGTGCAGTGGACACGGGGAGACTCGGAAGTGTCTCTTAGTGCAAAGGATTATTTCTTTGCTAGAGTAAAAACTGAAAAGTTTTCCTTCACTGAATTCCCAAAAGGCTCCTCTCTTGTGCTGTTCCATATCCCATCCTACTCAGTGGCACCCCTCAGACCGATTTTGAGTAGTGCAGAGTCTTGCTGTTCTGGGAACTTTCGGAGAAGAGTAGAAAGAGAAATCTCACTTCTTTTAAAATGTCAGATCCAGGAAATAAGTCAGGCTTTCAGAGACTAGATCTACTTATAGTAATGCCTGTAGCTCCCAGAATGGCCCCAGAAGTTCTTTTTAGTGTTAGTATTTATATTTTCTTAACAGAACCTTACTGATAAAATCTCTTGTGACACTCTTGCTGTGTAGGAGATGTGGGGTAGTTGGTGGGAGGCCATCAGCTTTAGATGAGATGGACCTGTTGAGCAGATTGTCTGCTACCTATATAGGCTAGTGGATGCACAGGAGGGTGGTTGCCTTCTGTGGGGTAGTGATATATACCTAGAAGTTGGCTATGAAGGTTGCATGAGATGATGCACACAAGCACACACCCACAAACAAATTGTGATAGTAGGGCCTGGTGCAGGTTATGTGTCCACCCACTTTAAGAGGAAATCTATACCCCACTTACTTCTCTGTTCTTGCTGGTGAATCATCTCAAAGGCACTGAAAAAAAAAAAAAAAACCAAAAAAAACCTGTGATTACATAAGCCCCCTTCCTCAGCCATTGTCTCACATTCTAGACAGCAATCACATGCCACAGGATGCATGTCATTTTCTAGGATGGCGTAATGTACATTGTGCCCTGTGTTGCTAGTTTTGGTCGGTGCTACCAGAAATGAAGCTCATGGTAGGAGGGTATCCAGGGTGGGGTGGGGAAGGTGCAGGAAGGATTACCTGTGAGAAGAGCACTTGCTGCTTCACCATTTCCCTGCTCACTGGGTCACAAGGAACATATGTCCTCCGTTCCTAATCTGCCCACTGGAGCTAATGCTACTCACTGCTCCCAGGTTAAAAAAAAAAAAAAAACCAAAAAAAACCTGTGATTACATAAGCCCCCTTCCTCAGCCATTGTCTCACATTCTAGACAGCAATCACATGCCACAGGATGCATGTCATTTTCTAGGATGGCGTAATGTACATTGTGCCCTGTGTTGCTAGTTTTGGTCGGTGCTACCAGAAATGAAGCTCATGGTAGGAGGGTATCCAGGGTGGGGTGGGGAAGGTGCAGGAAGGATTACCTGTGAGAAGAGCACTTGCTGCTTCACCATTTCCCTGCTCACTGGGTCACAAGGAACATATGTCCTCCGTTCCTAATCTGCCCACTGGAGCTAATGCTACTCACTGCTCCCAGGTTACTGTTGGAAGGTCCAGCCAGTGGACGCTGCTGGCATTGCTCCTCGGATGAGTGCTGACCATGCCACCGGTGATGCTGTGAGTGCGTGTGCCTGTGTGCACGTGCATGTGTAGACCAGCTCTACCCATGGGCACCCCCTCTGCCATGGGTGCTCCCTGGCAATGTTGGTAGGGTAGCAGAACAGGGGTTAGGGGGTCCTACTTCCTTGCCTACCATAAGTCAGGGGCACATGAGCCCCTGGGGCTCACATTAAATACCACCCCCCACATGGGCTGGTTCTTTTAACATACATAAACCGCAATGAGTACTTCTCCTTGTGACTTTAAGATGAATGAGTTAACATGGGCAAGACTTCCCAGGTCTCGGAAAGAAGGCATGTTTTAAAAGCAGATGGTATATGCTCCTTGCTATTAGTTTCTTCTATCTCAAGGATGAAATGTTAACAGGCCAGCATTGTACATTGTCAAGCAGTATTGCTCTTTGCCCCACACTTTCCCCCTGTATCACGATCTCATTAGGTCTGGTTACCAGTCTGATGACCTGATCAAGTACTGCCTGGAGCGGCCATGGTTGTTTACTTTGCTGTTTATTCACAAATAATTGGAGTTGGCTTTCTCCAAGTGGATATTGTCAATAGGCCTTGGTCTTCCCCCAGATATTTGCCTTGGTTTATTAAATTAGGTTAAAGTGTATGTTGACATTTGTGGTTTTAATGTTACAAGCTTCGTTGTCTTTGAATTACCGGGTAGCATCTCCTGCTTGAGTCCACAAACAGGTTTTGTTTGCTTGCTGGTTTGTCTTGTTTAGGGCTTAACTACCACCCAGTTCCTTCTTAAATTAGAGATGGTACTGTGTTCAAAGTTGAAATTGACTTCAAATCCAGTACTTATTTTAATAGCTGGTGCGTTTTGGAGGAAAAATTCTGATTTGGTTGTATGCAGAGGGGGAACACATATGGACAGACAGTTGATTAACTTTTGAGTGGATTTGATTAATGTTTTACTCTGCTCCGTGCTGCCTGCATGTAGGGTAATACAAATCCAATGGGCTAATGGTAAGCTCAGCCTTTTCCAGGTAGCCTGAGAGGTCTCATCAAGGTGTAGTAAAGACTCTCTTCACTTGAGGCATTGAGGAGATCCTGCTGCCTGTGAAAGTAAGAGAGCCTAGCTCTGGGTCAAGCTTTGCTTTTGGCTTCTACCAGTATTTCTGATCTAGAAGTGCGACAGCTGGGGCAGTTGTGATGAAGCTACTTCTTTTGCAGTCCCCACCATATTCTTGGATACTTTCCTTTCTCTCAGAGCTTTCCTTAGTCATTTCAAAGACAAGAGTCACCTGTAGTCAATGTGCCTGACCTTTCTCCTGGTTATGGGAGGTACACACAGCCAGCACAGCCAGCTCCCTTGGGCAGTTTCAGTTCTTACCATTCTGATCACCTTGCACTTGGGACACCGACCAGTGTGCTTGGCTAATTCCAAACCACGTAAACTGTCATATCGTTTGGCTCATGATGCCTACCAGGAAGAGCTGTGTCTAGATGAATTTTGGAAAGGAGGGGTGGTTACAAAGGTACAGAGAATGAGATATCATAGGTGTCATCTTCTCCTAGCTCTTCGGTCATTTACATGAATCCAGGGGGCCTCCTAGAGAAAGTGCATCAGAGTTCAGCAAGGACCAAGAGACAGTCACCATGCACCAGAGGGTGTCTCCACTGTGCAGAACTGTGAGCCACGTCAGAGTTTGCCACCCTCATGTCCAGATGACTGACTAGGTGTTCGGATCCTGAGTCAGCATGAATCACCTGGGGTGCACATGTACCCAAGGACCTGACTAGCTGAGGGTGCACATAAGATGCTGATTAGCTCAAGTGCTAGAGGAAGGGGGTTGTGATATGAGACCATGTCAAAGGTGCCTCTGTCTCTCTCATGCATGTGCACAGATGCACTTTCTCTCACAAAAGAAATGTAATGAACTTAGGGGCAAATAAATAAATAAATAAATAAATGACCCAGATTGGATTTTAAGCTTGGATTTTAAGGTTGGGATGACTTTCCATGACTCATTCTTTTGTTACTACTGCTGAACTCACACGACCTGAATCTGGTCCCTTTCTAGTTATCTAATCTACACGTCCTTCCTGGTTCACTCTCTGCTATCTTTAGGCCAGAATGTGGGGTCAGCACTCATGCTGGCTGTGATGTCCAGGTGTCGCTTGATCTTTAGCTTCCTTTCATGCCTGCCATGCCAGTGCCTGCCCTGAGCTCGTACCCTATAGTATTGCTCTGGGGAATGAAGAGGGCAGCTGGACCCACTGGTGTATTAAATTCTGATGTTTAACCAGGTACCCAGCAACAGTCCAAACATACTTCTCAGGCTGATTTCTTAGCGATGTGAAAACTTTTACTCCTGCAAGCCACTCTTCTCTCCACCCCCTGACCCCCAAATTCTCATTCTTTTAGGTTTCTGAGAAAATCCTGCAATGCTTTCCTTTACAGACTGACCATCCTTCAGTCTCCTCATCTCATTTCTTCCTTTCTGCAGGAAGCCTGTCATCTCACAGAGACTTGACCTTCATCATTCTCTTTCACACCCCCATGTGCTCCAGGCCTTAATTCTAAACAAGTGACTTTGTGTCTTACAACAAGAGAAAATTGCCTTAGGTGGGACCTCGCTGACTACATCCTGCCCCTCACTTTCTCTGCATTCCCACCCATCCCGCTCCTTGGCTTCTGTTCTAGTTGTCCTTGTTTTTGCCCTGAACAACTGCGCTTCCTCAAGAATTTTGCTTGCCACGGGAACCAGTAGTTAGTGTAATGGCTATGTCGCTGGACTCCCACGTAGTCGACCGCGGTTCGCGTCCCGGACCTGGTGGCTTAAAACTCACGCCGGGCACGTGTGCGTGTGTGCCCAAGATCCCGAGAGGAGAATGGAGGAGAAGGGATTGCGGCGTGACCATCCCCCCTGGGGGGTGATTTCTCGCTTTCTGTCTCTCTGTCTCTCTCTGTCTGTCTGGCGAGCGCACGCGCCCTATAGCGAAAATCTCTCAAAAAAAATAGACAAAAAAAAAAAAAAGAATTTTGCTTGCCTGACTCCACCTTCTCCATGTCCCTCTCTTTTGGTTTCTTCCCCCAATCTGTAAACATGGCCAAGCCTCCTCATGTTAAAGCATTGTCCAACATTGGGAACCAGCAGTTAGTGTAATGGCTATGTCGCTGGACTCCCATGTAGTCGACCCCGGTTCGCGTCCTGGACCCGATGGCTTAGAACTCACACTAGGCGCGTGTGCGTGCGTGCCCAAGATCCTGAGAGGACAATGGAGGAGAAGGGATTGCGGCGTGACCATCCCCCCGGGGGGTGATTTCTCGCTTTCTGTCTCTATGTCTCTCTCTTTCTAGCGAGCGCACGCGCCCTATAGCAAAAAAAAAAAAAAAAAAGATTGTCCAGCATCTCCTTGGGTACTTTTTCATTTTCTCTCCAAATGTCTTGAGAGCATAGTCTCTGTGTACTCTTTCCACTTCTTTGCCTTCTGTTTTCAGTTCCCTACTTAGGCTTTCTGGCTTCTGTCGCCACTGTTCTGCTCGGACATCTGTTGCCACAGCGAAGTAGTAAGCAGTTTCCCGCTCCGTCTTACTGGACCTCTCTGCTGCGTTCGCCAGTGCTCGCATTCTCCTGGCCTCAGAGCTTTATCCTTTCCAACTTTCAGGACTCTGAAGCTACTGATCATCCTTGTACCTCTCTGACCTCCTTCTCTGTGTCATTGGGCATCTCTGTACCTCCCCCTCCAGTTCATGTTCTCCAAGAATCATTCCGTCATCCCCTGCTATTTGTTCTCACATCCTAGGGATCTGTTTCGGGCTGGGATTTTATGTTGCTGTTGCTCTCCTCCTTCTGTCGATACCTGCAGCCCAGGCTCCAGCTTCCTGTGTCCAGTCGCATGCTGGCCATGCCCACCTGGGTGTCCATGCTTTCAGTTAGCAGTGCTGGGAACGCCCACCTGGGTGTCCATGCTTTCAGTTAGCAAACGTGCACGCTCTGCGGAGTAGGCAGTGCTGAGTACTGTGCTGTTCTGACTGTTCTGATCCTGCTTCTGTCTCTTTGTCCTTTTTTTTTTTTTCTTTTTCGTTACAGGGGGTCTCTTTCTCCTCCTTTATCTTAAAAATGGGCACCATCCTGACCGAGCCGTTCATCTTCAGGAAGACTCTCAGTTGTTACCTGTAGCCTCAGTTCCTGTGTGAGCCCTGGTTCCATGATACCTTTCAAACCTCCGATTCAGACCCCAGTCATCGTTTCCTCTCATATCAACACCTTCTCCTCCTTCTATTTCTGTCATTACTTCCTGCTGCACACCCCAGCTGGAACCTACTTATTTCCTCCACCTACATATTTTATGTTTCCAACTAAATTAAAATCAATTTGAAATTAAGCATTCCAGTCTAAACCCTCCCCCTCTCTAACGTGGTGGCATGTGAGGGTTCAGAGTGAGCAAAGAGAAGGTAGAAAGAGAGGTGGTTCTGGCTTCTCCCATTTTAATAAACAACTGCAGAGGCACCCACCTCAACTTTGATATTAAGTAGTCACATTGAAGGTGGTGTTTTTGGAAGCAGTTCCATCCAGACTTCTGTTACCATCTAGAAAGAGAGCTGGGGAAGATGATTAGCCACTGAAGGATGAACAATTATAATCAGTTTAATAAAGACCCTCACTGGGGATGTTTACAGGAGTTCTTTTAACATTTACTTCTGACAATATCGTGTGGAATCTTCCTTTACCTTTGGGTAAGGGATCCCTTAGCACCATATTGGGCTATTCCATAGCTTCCTTCAATTTTTAAAATTATTTTGTACATCTTTCATTGCCATCCATCTTCAGAATTCTTTTTATGTTGCAAAACTTAAATTCTGTACTCATTTTCCCTCTCTCCCACCTCTGGTCATCACCATTTACTTTCTGTTTTTATGAATTTGACTACTCTTAGAACCTCATATAAGAGAAACCAGACAGTAGATGTTCTTTTGTGACTTGCTGGTTTCACTTTATATTATGTCCTCCAGGTTCATCCACATTGTAGCATATGTCAGAGTTGTCTTCTGTTTTTTGAAAACAGGGTCTTGTCACAATCTTCCTGCTTCACCTCCCTAAGCCACAGGGATTACAGGTGCCACCATGTCTAGCCTTTAGGTTGGTTCTAATGGAACTTGGGCCTCCCTATGGTCCCAACCTGTGGAGCACAGTGTCATAATGGTGCATACCACATCAGCTGGGCCTTCTTGTTTTTTTTTGTTTTTGTTTTTGTTTTTGTTTTTTTGCTGCTGTTGTTTTTTTCCAAAGCTGAGTAATATCCTATTGTCTGCATATCCCACATTTTATTTATCTGTTTTTCTATTGATAGACACTTGGATTACTTCAGTTTTAAAACAGTTCCATGTTAGTACTTAATACTGAATTCTGTTAATTTTGAGAACTTCAGTCTCAAACTCAGTTGAAATTGCCTTTGTGCCCCAGCTGTTGGAGTTAAGAAGACGGTGAAACCTTCTCCTGAGACACAATCTTCTCTTCTCCCTATTTCTTACTTCTCTCTCCCCTCTCCCATCCCCACCTTCTCCCTCACCTCCTTTTCCCCTAGCCCACTCTCAGAAGGATTATCTATCACCTCCCTCACATGTCTTCAGGCTGGGGAGGAAATCATCTCACCTAAAACACTGCAGCCCCGCTAAGTCTGACACCCTCTTCCTTTCTCAGGCTCATTCTGACTTTGAGGAGTGGTACAGAAGTGGTGGTGGGCTTAGCAGCGCAATTTCTAGGAAGCTCCAATAAGGGGCGCTCTCAGAGCTTAGGTAATGGGGTACTTCGTGCCTGTCATCCTTAGTTCAAATTCTGGGACAACAGGAGAATTCCCGCCCAATATTCCCATTACATATAAACAATGGAAGGGGATCTAGTTCTGTATGACATTTAAAGGGCTGCACAGAGGGGCCATGAAATTCTACCTTCTTCAGGATCCTTCATGTTGAAAGAGGGAATGGAGTTCAGTGTAGGATAAGTTTTAAAGCCCTTTTATCAATCACTGAGTGTGACTTCATTCTCTCCACAGGCAAAACTGCTCCCTAAGGGTAGATGTCTTTGAAAGGACTTCCTTCCGGTTGTCTGAACCTCAGATTGCTTTACCACATAGAGCCCTTCTAACTTCCCCCTTTCTGCAGCCTTCCCTGATCTCTCATGATCGGTTTAACTAAAGTTGTCTTAAATCTAGGGTCATTAGTGTAGCACAGCTGAGGAAACACTTTAAATGGGCCAGCTTCGTGGTTTCTGACCCTTTTGATTATGGAGGCCATTACGAAATTTCCCAGAGCCTCGCATGGGTGTTGTACTTGTGTCTCTTTTGACACAAGTCACTAAGTGACAGCATTCAGTCAAGCGTTTCATTGGATTTTTTAAATTTACAAAAATATATAAGCATGAGTTGTGCATTTGTGAGACTTATTTTCAGTGCTTGGTGCATTGTGAACTCATGGCCCTTTACAAGAAGCCCTCCTTCTGTCCCAGAAGTTGTGGACCTGTAGTTTGGGAATGATCTTAATAGTCCTTTATTTATTTATTTCAGAGAGAGAGAGAGAAGCATGTAGAATGATTGAATCTCTACAGGACTTGACACTTTAAAGGAAAGCTCTAGGTTGAAAGTATGTGTTTGCAGTGCCTTTGTGTGTGAGGGTTTTTGGTGGATGCTTTTGAGGGCTGCTGAGGAAGGAACACCAGGGTCATTTATCTGCTGAAAGGGTTGAGGCAAAGTCATCTGACTCACTGATTGAATTTGAAAAGGGAGAGTGTATCTTTTGCCACCTCAAAGGCCAGCTGTTTGTTGAATTTCTCTACCCTGCAATTGTTTTACCTATGGAATGGTTCCTGGAGAAAGATCTAACATCTTGCACAAGTCTATCCTGTTCTTTGGCTGTGTTTATCAAAGTGAGTTTGACACTTATGTTCACACACTGTAAATTGCACGTACAGTGGAAGTGAGAATTTAGCCTGCCATGCCAAGTTTTGGTAGATTTGAACTTTGAAGCATGTTTTGTGTTTGACAGATCAAGCTCATTCATTCAATATTAAGTCCCTCATGGGCCAGGTACTAGTCTGTGTCCTGGTGATAAAAAGGTGAATACAACAACATTCCTACTTTCAAATAGCTCACGGTCCAGAGAGTACATTTCAACATGTTGTGTAATAATTAATACACAGGGGCCTGGGGGGGAGGGTGGCTCCTGGAAGAAGGCCTGATGACCTCCAGATAGAGAAGAGAGATGTGAAATGAAGCAGGGCTTAGCAAGATATGGAATGTGGCTCTACTTTTGTGTCTGGAGGAATTAGCCTATGCATGGGATGAGTGTCAGTTTCTTCTGCTAAGAGATGTCTCGGAGAACCTCAGAGTACCCGGAGGAAATAGGTTGGCTAGCTATATTTATTCCCTTGACTCCAGAATCAGAACTGCCCCTTTGCATGGCATCAAAAGGTGCCAGTTAGTCAACACCTTTTGCCTTAGAATTAGCAAATAGAGACTTTATCAGCCTTGATTGAAAAATCTCTTGGAGTTTGTCCTACGAGAGCGAAGACATTCACTCTGAAGGCTGGGCCATTTTCCATCCTGGGAATTCTGCTCTGCCCCTTCCTAAATTCCTATTGTGGTTTCCAATGAAGAGGCCATTGTTCACTTTCCTTCCTAAAAGAAGCAATATATTTAACTTCTGGCTCTTTGCCTGACTGATGGAGAGTTGATCTCTATGCAGCCAACACCCGTGGCTTCCCATCAGGACAAACACTGCCTCCGTCTATTTCCCCTCTGGTTGAAGTTATTTAGAGTCTACCCCGGCTCAATAGGAGCTTGCTGTTCTGTCCTACTGGGTGGCTGCAGGACTTTCAATTCCTACCTCTTGTTTAATAGGGGAAAAAAAGATAAAGTCTTAGCTCTTTATAGTAGCTAACATTTCTCCAAAAGACCTATTCTAAGAATTTAAAATGAGTGTCTGAGGTGAAAATCTATGCTATTCTGGGACTTTGAAGCACAACACAGAAGGATATCAACTTTGTTGAATAGTTTGGATCCAGGCAGGTGCCCTAGAGTAGACAGTTTTACTTATTTTTAAGCAAGAAAACAATTTTTTTTTCTTTCCTGACCAAAATCTCCTACAGAGTACAAATACTGCTGTGTTTCTCATCCTCATTATGTTTGGTATTTTGGGCATCCCTGGCCTTTACTCACTAGATGACCAGTAGCGCAGCCCTGCCCCCCATGGTTTTGACAACTAAAAATGTCTCCAGACATTACAAATGTCCCCTGTCGGGCAAAGTTGCCCTCGGCTGAGAACCAGTGCAATGCAGCCTAACCAACCGAATTTTGTAAAAAAGAAGAAACCCAGGCTCTGGCAGAGGGACTAAGCATCTCCTTCAGAACTGTGCCCGGGGTTCCTGGTGGGTGGTGTTTGAGGAACTAGTCTAGAGCTCTGGGTGACACAGACGCGCTATCCCAGAGGGAGAGGTTGTAATTTTTAAAACGTGGGACCTAAAGAAGCTGTTGTAAACAAAGCAGGAACACCGAAAGCAGACAAATCCATGGCATTTTGAACTCATATGTTCCCTAGACGTTGTTGTATATGTATGCATGTGTGCCTTGCGTATGCACTCAGATGTGTAGAATAAGGGGAAGGAGATGGCTAGGTGGGGTCTGCCTAATTCCGTATGCATTGGGGTTCAGTGGCCACAGTTGGCTCTGTTTTGCCAGAGATGCCAGCTGAAGGCCTGTGGCTCTTAGTCTTGTGATACAGTCTGCCCTCTGCAGAAATCCCAGCTTCCATGAGACTCTGCAGACTGGCCCTCCTCACTCGGTGCTCTGCGAGTAGGCTAGCACCTGCAGCCTCTTTCAGCCAGATTCCAACTGGATCCCAGCTTGGACTTGTGGCTGCTCCAGATTCATTAGGTGCATTTTGTACTTAGCGCACCCTGTATGCTATGCTTCCGTATGTGTACGCGACTCCTTTCTTTTTCCAGAAGCCCGATGCTGTCCCCTTTTCCCCGTCACTCTGAACATCACTTGTGTGGGAGGCTCCTGGCAGAGCGACCCCACTTTTTTCTCCCTGGCTTGGGTTGATGAAAGTGTCATTGGAGCCTGCCGCACAGACAGGTTATGTGGGCATAATTACACACAAGAGCAGTAGCACTAAGTGAGCTGCTCTCACCTGTGGGAGTCTCACGGACTCAGGGAGGGAGGGAGGGATTGGCTCAGGGTCTAAACGTCAGTCTGTCTCCTTGCACACTCATTCTGACCAGTACAGTGGCCTAGGTGCCGTGTTCAGTCCATAGATAGCCTGTGCCTGGTTGAAGGGCTCCCGTCCACTCCCACATCCTGACGATTCGTTTGGCTGCTTACTAAGGCATCTTAGCACTTACAACACTAGCAATGTTTTATTTTCCCAAAAGACCACGTGACTGCTGCAGTGAGCCTTCGTACAGAGGAATGAGCAAAACTCATTTTATCTATCTGCCCAAC
>NW_006198812.1:724539-725466 GCF_000334495.1 Tupaia belangeri chinensis
GCCCAGCTCCAGCTCTGCCGAGAACCCCAGCCCCAGACATGGTCAGGGGTGCAGCAGAGGCTTGCTTCAGGTTCCTGGAAGAGGCCAACAAGAGCCAGCTATAATGTCCCTCCGTCATCCTCTTCTCTCCCACTGCTACCCCTGTGGGCTGGAGGGGAGCCGCTCAGGTAGATGATGTGGGTTGGAATTGGGTAAGGAGCCTGAAACCTCTCTACCCCCTCAGGCCTCTGACGGGAAAGACTGCTGTCAAGATAAAACAAACCCTTGCTTAGGACTGGAAATGGATTTGCTTTACCTAAATCTCTGGCGTGAATTACTGCTATCAGATAAGAACACAAACATTTGAGGCTCAACAGAGTTTATCACTGACAATATTCATTTAATAGACATTATCTGGTGGACGGTTTTATGAGTGACCAAGGATCTACTTCTTTTGTTTTGAAAGAGGAGTGGAGGTCTTGGGAGGCTTCTTTCTGCCCTCCTTCCAACCCCTACCCTTTTCCCTAATAAGTGACTGCATTTTCTGAGCTCTGCATGAGGTGAAAACTGAGCACCTTACAACTGAGTGGGCACAATAGCTAGGAGTTGTCAAAAGTATTCTTACATATATACATAACTTTCTAATGTATAGATTGTTCTCATGTGTGTCTTCTTGTTAATCGCCGCAAACCCACCTTGTGACCTCAGCCCTGTCTTGGCCTTATCTTGAGAGGATTTAGGGAATCTGATCCTATTGCCCTCCTGTAGCAGATCTCTTGGTATCTTCCTACGGCCTGTGAAGGCCCACATTCTTCCTTTCCATCCTAGCCTGGTGTTGATCTTCTTTTTAAATCTTATTCCTGAATTCAATTTACATGCTAAGTGATGTATAATGATTAAATGTATAAAATAAAATAAATAAAATTTAAAAATAAACAAAAATCTTAT
>NW_006198812.1:725497-735020 GCF_000334495.1 Tupaia belangeri chinensis
TCTTCATACTCACTAGTTGTGGCGATAGTCAGCTACTTGCAGGTACCTGGATGTAATACGCTTTTTCATACTTCTGTTTACTAGTTCACGCAAGCACAAATTCATCCATTCACTCATCCACCCCCTGTCACCAATATGGTAGGTACTGGGGAGATATCTCGTACCTTTAGTTCTAGTCTGAGCTGGCAAATATGATGTTATGTGATAAGAGGTTTGGTCCTGGTGCTGGGAGATTGGGCCTGTAAGGAGGGCTCAAATCCCAAGTTGAAGGGACTAGGGAGTTCTCATCAGGCCACTCCAAAGTAAGTCATTTTAGTGGCAAGTAGGGCGGGTGTTAGGAGAGAAGGGCAGAGATCAGGTCAGGTAAGGACACTAGTCGGCCATGGGTGGATGAGTGATAAGGTTTGGGGTGGACAGGGGCAGCTGCAGGTATGCAGTTTTAGGAACTTTGCCCTGAGGCCGGAAGGCAGCCATTCAATGATTTTTACGTAGGAGCTTGACAGGGAGTGGATTGTTGGGGTATTTCCTGTTCTCTGATTCTCCCCTATACGTGGCTGCTCAGACTTTAGAGTCCATTCAGGCATCACCCCCTCTGTATGTGCTCCAGATTCCTCAAGCAACATGGGGGCTCCCTCCTCCTTCCTATAGCTCTGGACATGCATGCTGGAGATAAGGCAACAATTGCTTTTGTATTTTTGTATTGTAACTGTTTATTTACTTGTATGTCCTTCTTCCTACACCACGGGTTCTCAGAGTTTAAAAAATCAAATGCAGATTTTTGATTCTCACCCCTAGATATTCTGATTGAGTTTAGGATACACTCTGAGAACCTCCACTTTTTTTTTCTTTTTCTTTTTTCTCTTTTTTTGGGGGGGTGGGGGATAGGGTACCATGCACTCACCCTTAGGGGAATGGCTGCTTTTGCATTCCTTTTCCTCCATTCTACTGGGATTTGGGGCATGTGTACACATATACATGCCTGGCGTGAGTTTTAAGCCTCCAGGTCTGGGACTTGAACCACAGTTGGCCATGTGGGAGTCTAGTGCCTTAACCACCACGTCACCTGCTCAAACCTTCACTTTTTAACA
This sequence comes from Tupaia belangeri chinensis, assembly GCF_000334495.1. Classification (NCBI taxonomy): domain Eukaryota; kingdom Metazoa; phylum Chordata; class Mammalia; order Scandentia; family Tupaiidae; genus Tupaia; species Tupaia belangeri. The sequence goes on from NW_006198812.1 coordinate 726,586, forward strand.
GCCTGAAATATTGCAGTAGACTGTAAGCACATTGAGGGCCTGAATTTTACAAATGCATATGCACATAGGTACACACACGTGTATACACACTACCTCTTATCTATGGTTATGCCTGTACATAACCATAGATAAGATAACCATTGGACAGTTTCACAGTCGCACACACATTGCAGAGTGGAGTTAATGAACTTAACTGGTATAGTCTGCTCTATGCCTAGGCCCTATGATATAATCTGTTCCTCCACCATTCTGTATGTGGTCCATCCATGACTAAAGTGTTGTTGCATTAACCGAACATTGTTATGTGGCACATGATTATCCCATCAGTAAATATATAAACCAGTAACATGGCCGTTCATTACCATTATCAAGTATTATGCACTGTAAATAACTGTATGTGCTGGACTTCTACATGACTGGCAGCAAAATAGGTTTGTTTACACCCGCATCATCACAAACACATGAGTAATGTATTACACTACAACCTTATGGCAGCTGCAACATCACTAGGCAACAGGAATTTTTCAGCTCCATTATAAACTGTGGGACCACCGTCATTGGTATATTGCTGACCAAAACATTGTTAGGTAGTGCAAGTTTGCTATGCCACAAGGGTTCAGTTGAATGAATGAAGTTGCCCAAACTTAGAAGGGGCTGCCTCATCCAAAGGTCCATACAGACCACACCAGTTAGCAGCACTCTCTCCCTTCCATCTGTCACTGCATAATTTTGATGAACTTCAGTGCACAGTATAAAGGTGTATTTTTGCCTTACATAGTCACCTAAGAGAAATGAAAGCATATCTCCACAAATGAAAAGCGGATGTCAGCCAGTTGAGATTTTGAGCAATTGATGGGATAAAAGAATATATTTGAGCAGAAGGTACATTGGAACCTAAATGAAAGCTCACAGATGATTCCAAATCTAGACCTGTACACAGTAGCCCTATACATAATTGCCACGTTGAGGTGGCCTTTGAGAGGCAGGCAGTCCTGTAGAACCACCATGTTCTAGAGACCCAGAAATGAGAACGAGGGATCTTTAACTTGCATGGATGATTCTCAGTTGGATATCAGTATAATCCACAAGGATACTACTACACTAAGAGGTGTTAGACCCTCATGAGGACAGATCCTGGGAGGATATAAAACTACAAAATCTAGCTCTGACATCTAAGAATGTATTGATTTGCTTGAGAGTAAAAGGCAAAACCACACCTTTGTATTATACACAGAAGTTCATCAAACCTGTGCAGTGACTGATGGGAGGGAGAGAGTGCTGCCAATTGGAGTGGTCTGCATGGACCTTTGGATGAGGAGCATTTTTATGAGGTTTGGCTCCAGGAAGGTTCGAGAAGCCATTCGAAGTGACAAGAGGCACATGAGTAGAGCCTGGACTGGAGATGGGCTGTAAGTGGTGAGGACACCCGTTCACCCAGAACATGGGTTTTTATGGAAGGTTGATGGTTGGTCTCTAAAAAGGGATGCTAGTCCATGTTTGGGAAGGTCTTCAACAAGAGGTTGGGGGGCTTGATGTGTGCACCAGTGAAATACGATGCTCCATGAGGCCGGCCCTGTGGGAAGATTCAGGGTAGTCATCTGAGATTTCCCTTAGTATACCAGATACCTGTGTGCCTGTGATCTGGGACTTGTTGAGGCTGGGTGTGAATTGTGGCAACAAGGCACTGTTGGAGGTACTGTCCCTCTGTCTCACTCACTTGTAAAGGAAATAAATAGATACATTTTAAAATAACTACACAAGTAGAAAATAATACAGTTGGCTATAGATGGCACTTTCAGCTATTTAAAAGCCTGTTGTCCTTGACCCAGGCTTGACCTCTTTGTTTACAAGAAAATGAGTTTTAAAATCTAAGATAGTGACCACGTGCTGTTCTTTCTGGAGGACAGCAATAACACTTGAGTCCAGGGAGGTGGAAAGCAGGCCAAGATGCAACCTGGGACAGTTTCATTTGGCATTTTCATACGGAGGAATGTTTACATGTCCCTGCCTGTTCCTTGTGCCTGTGGCCCTACACACACCATCACACTGTCACATTCCCTGTTGTGCAATGTGTTGGCCAGAACCTCCACTCAAAACATTAAAAAAAATGATTTCCTTCGTTATAAATCCAGAATGCAGTGCTCAGACTATCAAACACATGATCTAGAATGAAGCTTTCAGTTCACATTGACCGCGTGAAAACTCTTCGCTCGTACACAAGTCTGGGCAAACACTTCAGTAAGAATGTTTTCATCAGAGATGTCACTTGACAGCTTTGATCCAGGATAATTTTTTCTTTTTTTTCAGTCTTGGATGGTAATTTTGCCTCAAGAAAGTCCAGAAGGTCTCACATGAAAACTGTTTTGTTTAGAGTTTGCCACAAACATAGGAAACAGGAAAGTCTTCTGATATTTATGTGGTTTTAAAGTGGAAGGCTGTAGCTTTTTAAACAATGGTTTCTGTTCACTATCTTCTACCTGTAATTTTGGCCTGTGAAGCTAAGTGCCTGCCCTTGTGTTCACAGAGGGACCTTCTCATACAGCTACAAGAAAATGTGGAAAGTTTTGTCTGAGGAAATTTGACTCTTTCGTCTCTCATGAGTTATTGCTTCAGGAATGCGGTTCACCAAAGTGGATTAGAAAAGAGTTTGTAATGGGGAAATACATGACTCCCTGAAAGCGTGGAGAGGCTCTCCTTGTGAGGTTCCCACCTTATTGCCAGTTTCTACTGGATGTTCAGAATAGCAAAACCCACCTATTTACTCTCTGAGTTGAGGCTGTTGTTTGTACACCCTTACTAAAATAGATTGATCCTTAATCCACTTTATTTGTGTCTATGTAGAACTTTACCCTAGCCTTTAAACACCAAAAATGCTTTAGTGGAAGTTCTTGTTGGGAGAAAATAAACAATTTCTGGGTCTATCAATCACTGAAAATATTCCCCACTGGTTTGATCCTGCGATTTGATCATTGGCTATAAAAGTTTAAAACTTTTTCTTTTTCTACCTAACTTTTTAATCTGTCTCTTAAAAATGCCATTTTGGGAGGAGGAGATAGAACAAACTCGTGGTTTTCAGTAGCAATAGTTTTTGTTCTGTTCTTGCTTAGATGGTTTAAGGAATGCTGAATGCCATAGTTCACATCCCAAGCATTATCCTGTGTTTTATGTTCAAGGCTAAAGGTTAAAAATAAGTTCCTAAAGGAAGCAAAATTAAAGCAAGAGGGAATTGTCTCTTAATTGTGTTAGAGTCTTTTATTCTGTTACATGCATTTCCAGTTGATCTGGGGAATTGAGCAAAACATGAAAATCTTCATTCCTTCCAAATCTAGTGTAACCAGCTCCTACCGTCTCATTCAATACAAATGTGAAACTAAGAAAAAGTGAACTCGAAGGCCATAAAGAACACAGAGATTTTTAGGCCTTTTTCAGAAAGATCACTATGTTCACCTAAAGAGGCAATTTGGGCAACAAACAGCTCAACCAGAAACCTGTAGAATTGGGTCAGTCCTCTATTTCTCAAGGCAAATGGTGTATGTTTATAAATACTCTCACCCACCATTTTTGATCTTTATATACTCAAAGGTGAATTTGAAGAATTAAAAAAAAAAAATCAGTCCATGTAATAGCTAAGTACACTACTTCCAAATAAAGGCCAGTTTTCATAGCCTTAGGGAACCCTAGAGTGCCTGTCCCTGCATCCTGCCATAGTTGACTCATTACAGCGGCAGTTGCTAAAAATCAACTCTGTTTCAGTTAATAAAGAACTTGATAATGAGGTTAACAAGACTCATTCCAGAGAGGCCAGAGATATAAAAAAATCTGTGTTTGTGTGTGTGTGTGTGTGTGTATGTGTACTAGGAATTATAAATAGAAAGGAGAATCATTGCAATTTGGATTATTAAAACTTTAAAATATTAAAATTTAACTGGATTATCTTATTTAGCTAGAGACGATGTGAAGAACTTGGCAGAAGTGTGATTTTCTTTGTCTGCTGGCCAAAATAATACAGTATACATGCAATTTGAAAACATAATACAGGTTTTAGTCTACCCTCCCAACCCCCCCCCAATATGTTTGTATAAAAGGTAGATATGAACCCTAACCTTTCAAAAGCTTTCTTTGCCTTCAGTTTGGAAACGATCTTGGGCAGAGAGTTTTCAGGTGATTTCCACAGAATCAGTAGTAGGGGCATAATTTTTTTTTTTCAACAGGAAAAACAGTTGCTAACTTCTCCCCCACTAAAAGTTATACAAGAAATGCATGGTTCAAATGAAAGACAACCCAATTTTTAAAAAATGAGCAAAAGATTTGAACAGACATTTTCTCCAAAAAAGACATGTGAATGGCCAATAAACACATGCCAGCATTATTCACACTTTAAGGATTAGGGAAATGCAAGGTAAAACCACAATGGGGTACCACTAGAATGGCTAAAATGAAAAGGACCGACAGCATAAAATGTTGGTGAGACTGTGGAACACTAGAAATTTCCATATTATTGGCGAGAGTACAAAACAGTGCATGCACTTTGAAAAATGCTGTGACAGTTTCTTCTTAGACTAAAGCATTCATCTACCCCGTGGCCCAGCACTTTTTACATATTCACCTAAGAGAAATGAAAGCCTATCTCCATAAATGAAAAGCAGATGTCAACCTCTTATGATTTTCAGCAGTTGGTGGGATAAAAGAATAGAGAATATATTTGAGCTTGACAGTTGAAATAGTCTTCTTAGGATGATCCAGAGTGGACACTTAGAGAAAAGAATATAATCCTGTCATACCCTTCTGCTCTGCAGTGAGCAGTATCTACATAGTGAATAAACACTATTAGTTTATTTTAAGGCAATGCTGTTAAATCTATACAACTATACTATGTAACTATTTTCTTGGTGAACCAAACCTTTCATCATTGTATAGTCTTTTCTTTTTATTTCTAGTAAGACTATTTCTTTTATAGCATATTTTATCTGACATTATTGTGACACCACTACATTTCTTTTGGTACCTCAAATATGTTGGTTATGTACCTTGAGCCTTTCATTATTTTACTTTCTGCTTTTTCCTGTTTATGTTTTGGGTTTGTGTCTTATAAACAGCAAATGGAATTTGTTTATTTTTTTTTAAGTTGACTGAGATCTCCCCCCCACACACACTACTGTCTCTATCAATTCCATCTCCCCCCTCCAGAAAAAGAGTACATGACTTTACTAGGGTTCCTAACTGCCTATAAGAAAGTATGATTTCTTAGCCCAGTACTGAAAATGTCTTCTGTTCTGCTATTCCCATTTCTTTCTAGGGCAGGATTCCCAACACCCTTCCTCTTATTCTGTGGGAGCCCACCCCATACATTAGAGAAACTGGTTTTCTTTCCTTTCTTTTAAAAAAAAAATTATTTATTTATTTATTATCATAATCTTGTTTAAAGTACATTGAATTGCATATAACTTTACAGTGTATTACATTGCTTTTTCAAAAGGGAATGCCATGCATGTCAGTCAGTACAGAGACATTAATCTCCCCACTTCATCATTCAGTATCTTTTCATTGTTTCTCCAATCATTATTATTATTATTATTCCAGTTATTTTTTTAAACAGTCAATCACTATTTCTCATTTTGCTTGTAAAAAGACTTTACCCATCATGAAATACTTCTCAGACCAATCTAGATGAGAATACTGTACATGTCATCACCAACAGGTAATAAGCCATATCTGTGTCCCACTAACGTCCTGCCTCTCTATTTGTTCTCTTGCTATCTTTCTCTATCCTTTTTTCTTTACCACCCCATGAGAAACTGGTTTTCTATATGCTCCCCAACTACAATATACCTGGGCTTATGTTGTTCTTCCCAGCTAGAAGTGTTCTCCCCAAATTTTCCTATTTACCTTGGTCTAAGTTCTAGTCTTGCATCATGGAGCCTTTCCTGACCAGCCCAGCCATCTGGGATCATTTCCTACACTCTAACACCTGTGGATGGCACTTCACTTTGGATGCTTGGTGCTTTTCATCTCTTTACACCTTGTTTCTCCTGCTAGGATGTAGTGCTTCTAGATCAGTGGTCTCCAAACCTTCTTGGTCATGTAGCCATGACCATGTTGAGCATGTACCTCAAATATGTGCTTATTTCCTTATAAATTTTACATGTTTCTAGTGCTGTTTATATTATAAGCACTATAAAATAGCCACAAAATTTAAATAAAGAAAGTAGTAAATGAGAGGCCCAGTAATTTCTTCTTGCACTCCACCATATTGATTTGAGGACCTCCTTGGAGTACTCTTGGTATTCTTGGTCCTATTAAATATTACACATTTGTTAAGAATTTGATGGTGATGACATAGCTACTAGGTATGAAGCTGACAAGGGCAGAAGGTGAATATCAGGAATTCCTTGAGCCTTATTTTAACACTGGGCATTGGTACAACAGCTTACTCTTGCAACGTTTTCTGATTTTTTCCTGCACCATCACCCTTTCTCTTGTTGTGGGACCTTTACTTATTCATTGCTTTATTATCCTTCATCAGAGAAACTGCTTCTTAGACTACCATGTCTGGTTAAGACTCCTGCCTTTCTATCATCCCACAGAAATTTTTACTGTGAAGCTAATAGCCTTGTACAGTCTGTCTCCACCAGTAGACTGTCAGTTGTTAAAGGGATTATTGGACCTAGTTCACCATTGTACACCTATTTCCCATGATAGTGTTCAGAGCTTAGGTAAGTGCTTTAAACCTGCCCACTGAATAAATATATGATAGAGAAGAGAAGATTTGGCTAGGTATCCTTAGAGCCTGTGTTGGAACCATGATCATAGCAAAGCATAGTCTGCTGCTTAGAGTCCAAAAGGGGGAAAATACTTCAGTGACAACTTAGGGCCGAGAGATTTGTTGTTCTTCATTTATCAGCAGAAATTCTCAGAGTTTGTTAAAGAGGTGTATTTAGGGGACTAGCAGTTAGTGTAATGGCTATGTAGCTGGACTCCCATGTAGTTGACTGTGGTTTGAGTCCCAGACCCAGTGGCTTAAACTCACGCCGGGTGTGTGTGTGTGTGTGTGTGTGTGTGTGTGTGTGCATGCATGCCCAAGATCCCGAGAGGAGAATGGAGGAGAAAGTATTGCAGCATGGCTATTCCCCTGGGGGGGTGATTTCTCACTTTCTGTCTGTCTCTTCCTGACAAGCGCATGTACCCTATAGCAAAAAAAAAAAAGAAAGGAAAAAATAGCAAAAAAAAAAAAAGAAAGGAAAAAAAAGAGGTGTATTTAGACTGATGTGTTCACTAAACTATGATAAGCCTCTGAATTAAAACTAGAATCACTATACTTCTGTGAATATGGTATGTTGAGCTGGTACCAAAAATGTTCAGAAGTCATTTTTTACTTCTTATCTAGCTATTTGTAAAATTCTTATGTATTCTTTTCCCTGAAAATATAAACTCTTACTCAAGGATACAGACATTTTAAAAAATTTATTATTTATTTAATTTTATTGATTGATTGATTGATTTTAATTTGTCCAGAGAGAAAGAGAGAGAGAGAGGGAAAGGGAGAAAGGAAGTCACCAGGTCCGGGACTCGAACTGTGGTTGACCATGTGGGAGTGTCCAGCACCTTAACCACCATGCCACCTGCTGGTCCCCAGGATACAAACTATTTTAACAGTAATAGAGAAAAGACTTTTGAATGGATTTTAAGAGAGAAGAATGGATTTATTCTTGACTAATGGAATATTCTTTCTGGTAGCAGAGGGAAAACAACACTGGGTCATGGAGGAAACTGATTGCACATCCTAAAACCTACTTTTATTCTAAATCTCAGTCCCTGTCACTACCACATCTTTGTTTATATGGTTAGTTAACCAGTAATTGGAAAAAGTGCAATTTCTTCACCTCTTTTTAATTTTGTTTTATTCCGGTGTAATTTAAGGTATAATACAGTTGTCAAAAAAACAAGCAAAAATAAATAAATAAATGGCCAATCTGACAGCCAACATATATGCTTTCAAGTTCTTAGCTTCTAGCAAATGACATCTGGTTAAAGCAATTGTCACCTTGCTTTAAAAAATGAAAACAAGCAAAAAAAGGTAGCTGAGGTTCAAAACCCTCACACTGGTGTTGCAGGAAATTCATTTGTGTGATAAAGGTATTTTACCTTCAGTGTTAGAGTTTGAATAGTCTGTTTACAATGAGCAGCAGGCCAGTAGTAAAAATCAAGTTGAATCAGCAACCCAAGGAAGGCAACGTTGTTTTCGTTCTAGCCGTAGTGGAGAAGAAAATAATTAGGCATCACACTCCTCATAGCTAATACCCTGTAAGATTTTTCTAATCATAAGACCAGAGCTTTAGAGCTTAGAAGGGACCTTAGAAATCTAGTGGAAAAGGGAAAAAATTGAAAGGGAAACAGAATGAGCCAAACTAAAGGGCAGCATTCTTCTAGTTCTCAGC
>NW_006198812.1:735051-737312 GCF_000334495.1 Tupaia belangeri chinensis
GCAGGAAACACATGTTTATCTAGAAGAGATTTTGGTTAGACAGGTTGTTTCTATAAGAATCTTTTTGGTGAGGAAGGAAGACTAACCTGAGCTTCAAGGCTGGGGTGGGGGTAGAGAGATCAGTCCCTAAGCTTCAAGTGAGTGAGAAAAACACAGATTTCAAACAGAGAAGTCTTACTTTCACAGGCTTTAAAATCTGCTCATGTGTAGTTGGGAGGTGGACTCATTTTAAGTTGTAACATGTATTCGTTTTGTAAGATACGATGATTACGTGATAACTTTAGCATTAATTGCCATGGAATGAAAACATTTTAAAAAGGATATTACAAGATATTTGGGGTGAATAGTAGTTGGAAAAGTGGCACAAAGAGGCTGATACCACTGATTTAAGACTGTGTATCTGTGTAGTGTGTGTATCTGGCAGGTCGACCATGTAGTTAGTGATTATTTGTATAGTAAGATTTAAGATGATTTAAAAAGAAACTTTTCTTTATAGTTCTCTGTGTCATTTTTATTTTTCTTATGACCGCATGTCATCTGTATAAACAAGGATGCAACAAAAGAGTAGAAAGGGAGCTCTTATCTGTTACCTGAGCCCTCACAGCCGAAGCCGTGTCATTGCCATGTTGTAGCCTTCATTACATTTCAAATATTATCAGGAGGACCGGCGCTTGTAATTGGAAAATTCTTGTATTTTTAAAACATATAAAACCAAGATGCATAGCATATGGTTGGAACGGAGAATAATACTATTTCGATATGTAGTTCACACGGGATGGTAGTGAAGGTAGTGATGGGAATGTATTTCCAGATGGCCCATTCCAAACCTGGTGGACCAAGAACACTTCTCTTCATCATTCTGTTGAGTGGTGGTGATGCTCCACTAAAGAATACTTAGTTTTCCTTTTTAGAAAATGAAGAACGAAGAAATAGCTATGTGAGTCTATAGATTAAATCAATGGAGGACAATGAAATATTTGCAGAATCACAGCAACAGCATGGGAATTCTTAATGTTTTTGCAGAAAGGAACTGTAGGATTATTGCAATTGATAATAGGGGACAGTAGGGAATTTCTGTCATTAAATTATATGTACAGACAGGAGTAGGCACAATAATAGCTGAAGATTATTGTTAAAAAAAGTGTTTACATATACTTTGTCTCATTCTGTAGCTCTTGAAAAAGTTTAATAAAAAATATATTGGGTCATCGGGAAAGTCTTGACACATTTTTGCACAGAAAAATATGTCATGACTTTCCTGATGTCCTAATACATGGCAGTAAAATATAAAAGAGGAATCAAGACTAAAATAACTATAAATGCTTCACTATAGCAAATGCTATGAGTATCCCACCTATATATTTTCTCAGCCTGCGAAAGAAAGCTAGAAGGGGCTGGATGGTGGCGCAGTGGCAAAATGCAATACTCTGCAAAGCAGACCCACATGAGAGGGTTGCTGGTTCCTATCTGGAGACCTCCCTGAGTAAACTGGGTGTGTGTGCCCATGAACTGGTCTGCCTGAAACTTGAGTGGATCGTGGCACTAGGACCCTGTCAGGGTCCTTATGTCTGTCTCACTCGTGTAATAAATAAATTTTAATTTAAAAAAAAGTCTAGAAATGCAAGGAAATGAATGCCCTTCCCCTGAAGCTACAAGGAGCCAGTGATGAATGGGAGCTGCAGGATAGATACCCCAGTTTCCTTGACCCCTGAGAGGCTTCTGCCAGCTCTTTGAAAGCCTTTAAAGGGATTGAGCCTCAGTTTTCCACACTGGAAACCTGCTCATTGATACACTGTTTGTGGGCTTCTTTCCCTTCCCTATCTCACTTCTGTAATCTCCTGTTGCTTCCAGGGATAAATTCCCAAATAAACTACAATTTAAGTCTGTCTCAAACTCTGCTCCTAGGAGAATCCAAATGAAGACAGGTATATACAGAATAAAAAATAAAATAAAATGAGCAAACAGTAAGAGAGCAAGGATCAGAAGACATCTCCAAGGTTTTGTTTTTGTTTTGTCTGGGTGAATCTAAGGGGGGTGGATCAAAGAGGTGGGGAAGAGTATTTAGCCCAACAAAACCGGCCATTGTTAGAAATCAAGAGAATATATGAGGCCTGTGAGGAGATGAATAGGCATTCAGAAAGATGATAAGCAAAGAGCTCTGGGCCATACCAGTGTTTAAAGATTATTGGAAGGAGACTGAGAGAATTACAGACTGAGAGGATCAAGATGCTGTTGAGGGAGCCAAGGTTCCTTTATTCCAG